>NC_083341.1:84426250-84776325 GCF_019175385.1 Lycium barbarum
CAAGAAACAGACACAAGAAAGCTAAACTGAACTGAACCAATAATTAAGAACAAAAAGAAAATGTAAACATATAAAAATAAAAAATAAAATAAAAGAGAAAGGGGATTACCTCTTTTTGGTGCAGCCTTGGTGGAGATTGGACTAGGAGACTCCAATTCTTTCCCCCAAATCGAATCAACAGACCACACAAAGCAAATAAACTAATTAAAACTTTAAAACTTTAACTCACTGAAAAATAAGGGTCTTAAGCACTTAAGCTAGAAACCTTAGTTATTCAATGTATAACAAGCGAAAAATCAGTGTTTTTCAAGTGATGAGATGTCAAAGTGTGTCCAATAATGAAAAATAAAAACTGTATTTATAGAATCCCCAATTCTCCAAACCCTAATTTTGAATCGATATGGGACAAGCTCAGATTTGTGGGATTCAAATCTCACAATGAGCATCAACGATCCAGATTCGAGTGTAGGGAAGGATAAAGGGTCAGATTTTAACCTTAAACTAGGACAATCCACTGAATCTCTCAAGAACCAATCAAAGACGAGTATTCAAAAGAGGTAGAAACAAACGCCATTAATGAAATTCAGTAGTGAACGTTGTAAAGATGCAGAAAAAGTGAAAAACCATAAGACAAAACCGTGTTTGGGTTGTCTTTGGGTGGAAATGGTTGAGAAACTGCAGAGCCATTAATGCTCTTGCCATTCTCGGCCATACAAGTACCTTACCCTTCCAGCGGGCCACTTTCTTTTACATTTCCAGCAAGAGTGACGTAGTAGAGAGAGAGAGTGAAAGGTGAGGTGGTTAGGGTTTCTCAAGAGGGAGAGAGAAGACCAAGAACTAAGGGTCATTTGGTTTTGTGGTAAATTGGAAAAGGGTGGGGGTTTTCCCCATTAAAACTGAATTAGGCCGGGTCTAGTCCTAATTTAGACTGGGCCTGACCAAATTTTAAGAGAAATGGGGCCTGAATCTGATGTACTTGTGTATATGTATGATATACGTGTATATCATATTCATACCCGCGTATACATACGTATATAAGCAGGATTTTGACACTAATTTCAATAAATAACCAAGATTAGGAAAAGGCTACTAGTTTAGGCCCTTAATAGGGATTAATTAGAGTTAATTGAACAAGAAAAGTCTACTTTTGTAAATGAGGCCTTTAATTGACTTAGTCTTAAGACTAGGCTATTTCAATTTTAACCTCTTAGTCCAATTGGCCATCTTTTTAAAAGTGACTTTGCTGTAACGACCTTGATAAATTAGACCAATGATTTTGGTCCTTTCATGCAAGGTTATATTTCAATTAAATAAAAAATTTAGAAGTAGTTTTGCAATAGTAACCTCATTTATGGGAAATGATTTCCAATTGGGACACTATTAGGCTATCAATTGATGATTTTGAATTATAGCCATCAAATAAGTAATTTCTAAAATTAATCACAATTAAATGCTCAATTAAATATGCAAAAATTCTAATAATTTTGAATAAATGAGAACTGGGGAAAAATGATTAATTTATTTTAATAAATCAAATTCCTTGAATTTTAAATAGAGCAAAATACTTGCAATTTGTCCAATTGGCCAGTTTACCTATTAAGTAAAATAATTGTTATAATTTTGTAAAATGTGCAAATTAATTTATAAGTGATTTATAAGATTTTTTTTTTAGAAATTACCTTACCAAATTAGGGATGGCAGGTATTTTCTAAATAATTTTATAAAAGTTGTTTAAGCTTTCAGAAAAAATAGATATTTTACTCTATTCGAATCCAGGGACTCTGGGAGATTAAAACAAATCCCGGGAGGTCAAATATTAGGTGTCAACAGCAGACACAGAGCTACACATGATCAATGAAACAAGTCTGTCAATATGTTCCATCATCCATACAAAAAGCAGACTCAAGAAGAAGTCGGATGTATGATCGTGAAAGGGATGACGAAACATGTTTGAGAACATGTTCTATCTCAAACAATGCAGAGATTCAAAGGCAGACGAACCAAGTGGATTAAACAGGTTCGTGAACATGTTCCAGGGAAGTCCTATAATAATTAGGATTTACATAATTATGAAAATAACTTCGTGATTAAGTATGAAAGATTTTTACCATATTTGTAGGGATTATTAGAAAGCCTTCTACACGTATTAGAAGGAGACTCAACAAGGCAAGAATCCAAATACTACACAAACCCTATTACATGTCATTGATTGACTAGGATAGGGTTTTGTATTCACCGACATGCGGAGCATTAAGGGCTATACATATCCAGGTCTTTCCAAGAAGAAGTTTGCACAACCAAAAAGATAGAATTCAGAATATTGAGCAAGGAGAGGATTTATCCATCATATTCAAGAATCTAGGGTTGCGTCCTTAGTGCAAGAAGGAGTATTGAAGGAACTATTTTAATTTATGATATTCTCCAGTTCACAAGTCTAGATATATTGTATTAGGTTTGGTTATCGAGTTGTATATTAATCAGCTTAGTTAGAAGAATTAAAGTAGATACAAACCGTTCTAACTCTATATAGAAAGTTTACTACTTGGAGATAGCTTTCTATTCAGAGTTTGGGTAGCAAGGCTGAAGAAGGAATTAGGTTGCAGAGGTTTTATCTTAATTTGCAGTTGGCTCATTGTTGTAGTGAAGTTATTGGGGAAATCCTACAGGTCTGTAGGTCGTAGTTTTTATCACCTTTTGAGCCGGGTGGTTTCCACATAAATATCATGTGTACTTTACTTACCTGTAGTTTATTATTCAGCAAAGACGCCATCATAAAATTGGTACAGTAACGCATTCCATTAGGAAGTCAGTCGCGCAGCCTAACAAAATCTTTATTCGACATTGATTTTTTGCTAAGGCTTTTTTGGAATCTAAAAATGAAATGGGCTTAGGCCCAAGACTATTTGCAGAAACAGAGCTCGTTTTTAGATTTTTAAAAAAGTTTTAACCGGTTGAGAACCTTAAGGAAAATCTATTTTATATCCAATTTCTTTGCCGAAATCTATTTTCAAACTCTTTTGGAGACTGGAAAAAAATTCCCTTCTAAAGGGGCTATATCGCGTTTCTTTCTAAACAAATCAGTTTTTTGAAGGTTGAGTTAGGTCGCAAAAAAGGGTCTTTCTACCATTCTAATGATCTTAGAATCGTCTGCCTACTCGGAATCTCAATTAAGTTCTAAAGGATTTCAATAACACATAGGTATTTTTAATAAATGCATATAATGAATACAACACAAGATAATGGTAAAGCGGACTGATGGGTTTACTAAGCCCATCATCATAAATTGTACGATTTTCACCCATTGTTGGGCCTTCAAGCATAGCGACTAACTCGATCGATTGGTATGTTGGGCCTTTGTCCCAACGAGATAATGCATTGAGATGGGGTAAAGTCTAGTCTGGTCTCTCGGCGTGTTGTTCATGCAAAGGGGAAAAGGGAAAAATGGTTAGAGGGCACCTAAACTTAATCAAGTGACATACAAAACAGTTCAGCCCAACATCATAATTTAAGCACATAAAACAGCCCAACTATACATCAAATATATGCCCAGTATGCTATATATATACTGTAGTATATACCTTGTATACGAGAAATATCTAGAAGCATACTTGTCTGTATATCATTTGTCATAGAGAGAAATGCAGGAAAGAGGAGCATAATCATCCCAGTAATCTCACCAATATGGTCATATATGCCACGTATATTGGAGATATACATTATACACACCCTTATATACTTGAGAACATATAAGTTGGGTATACTCTTGTATATCTACTGGTATATCACATCATATCACAAAAAGAAAAAAAAGGAAGAAGAGGTTCTAAACATCCATACTTATTAATACATAATATCACCCATCATACTCTGCCTATTCAAGAATATACAATGGGTATGTATTCTGTATACTCTTAGTATACTGAATGTATACATCTCTATATATCTGGATATGTTCAAGGTATATTGGGTTATATATCTTACCATATTGAAGGAAAATAAAAAGATGAAGGGTAAAAGTGAATAACATAACTACCTAGACCAACATGTTCAGTATGCAAGAGCTACACACACCTTCATACACTTAACAATGTCTCTCAACAACCACATTATACATATTAGGACTCAGAACATTATTTGATCATAGCAGCGGAGACAACTTATTCAAATAGAAGAAAACACAAGCAAAGAATAGGTAGATAGTAGTTTAGTATGCATATCAGATAAGAAGAGGTGTACACACACACGGTCTCTTATAGTTTCTTCTCAACAAGGAAAAATGAACCATACATGATACATCTTGATCAAAATCACTTGATTGGGTTTGAATGAACAAACATACCCTTTCTTTCCATGATGAGATTACATCCATACATAGAATTTGAGAAATGGCATTGAGGAACCCTATAACTAGAGCATACTATAACAAGGCTGAGTATAAGCACTCAAAGTCCCATCTTGAGCTCATAGCCTGTAACGACCCATTAGGTCGTTTTGATAATTTTTTCTTATTTTTCCCAAATGACTTTTCCCTTAGTTTTAGTTCGACGTATTTGAGTTGTAGAGATGGGTGGTACAGTTATCGAAGTAATTAGATTAGTATCAGACAGAAAAAAATCCTAGTTTTGAGTTCTTAAGCTTGGTTTTGGGAAAACATTTAGCCAATTGTTGACTTTTGGGTAAATGTGTCCGTAATCAAATTTTGATAGTTCTGTTAGGTCCAGAACATAATTTTTGACTCAATAGAGTAGTTAGTTCGGATCTCGAGGTGTTCGGGTGTGTTTTGGGTCATTGGTTAGGATTACAAGAATTTATGGTTTTGGAGTTAACCTTGGTCCACCCCGGGTCAAGAAGACCTCTTTTGTAAATTTCGAGTGTGCAAATGAGTTCGTAGCGTGTTTTATGACTGAAATACATAATTGGTTTGTTCCCGGAGGGTTCCGAGTGAGTTTCGAGTGTCAAAACCAATTTCAGAGAACACCAGATTCTTGTGTTCAGTTGTTGGTTTCTTTCTTCACGTTCGCGAAGGAGAGTCCCAGATCGTGAAAGTTGACCAGTGTGGTCAACGCGATCGCGGGTACACCATCGCGTTCACAAGGGGAAAGGGCTCTGGGCCTCGTCGAGCTCAGGCATCGCCATCATGATGCCCATGTCGCGTTCGTGATAGTTGGGCCAGGTCAGTGTTGCAATCGCGAACCCAGCCTCGCGTTCGCAAAGAATGGACAGGCTGAACTAGTGGTTTATTTCCTAACTTTTAGATTAAAACCCATTTTCACTTAACTCAAGTTGTAGATGTTGGTTTTGGGTGAAATCAAGTGTTAAATTCATCTTTGGGATAAGTTTCTAACTGCCTTCTAAGTATTTAAACATGATTCCATCCATTGATTAGTAATTCCATTCAAGATTTAGGGTTGTAGAATAAGTTTTTTTTTTCAAAGTTTGATTTTAAGGGAAATCAATGAAATTGAAGGATCATTTGTGAGTAGAATTCCCTGATTCTTAGTTTTGATTATTTAGACTTTGGGTTAGGTTTAAATTTCTAGTTTTACCCTTGGGGCTCGAATCTGGGTATTTTGGGTTTCTAACTAAAGTATAGCAATATAGGTATTGTTAGATTCATTTGACCTCTTAGAGTACTATTTTAACTATGTTGAACTCGATTTTGCAATAAAATTGTTGTTTTTACCTTTAGGGATTGGGATGGGATTTGGGGTTGATTTTTTGGGCCCAAATCCTTTTTATGGAATTATGGGTGTCCTTAGAATCATGTGTTAATGTAGAATTCATATCATTATAGACTTTTCTCATTTGGAGGCACTCCGGAAGGGGAAGGCTTAGGTTGAGGGTTCGTGGCTCTCGCTCGACATTGAGGTACGTTATAGTTTATTCTTTTTGACTCTGATCGGAGAGCGTATTTAGTTCATAAATATTAAAGTGGTATAGGGTGTGAAAGGGGGTCCCAACTTAGTGTTTGTGGTGAACACTTGAGTGGGTATTAGTGTATTTGTTCAGGCAATTATTGCATAGTAGATTTTTGTAATAGGTAAGCATGATTAAGCCTACGCACTGGTTGTGATGAAAAATCCACTTAGGTTGGTATGGTTGTTGCTTATTTGGGCTTTGATGGTCATGTTTGACTGTTATGTATACCAATTGATTCATTTTCATTCAGCACTCTATACGTGGTCTAAATTATGCAAATGGCATCTTTCCTCACCGTGTGTTGATAGTATGTTATTTGTGATATATCCCTACTCATTCCATATTTCATAACTTTGTTAGCACATGTTACCTTACATGTTGTACTTATCCATGCATACATGTGTATTATATTCATTGGAGTGAGGCATTACGTGAGATACGAGATGGTACGACGAGGCCAAAAAAAGGCAAGTTTGATGTGTTTAAGCCCGAGAAGAAATGGTTCCGGGTATGATGCTAAGAGTTGCGTGGATATGATATGTTAGGATATGGTTCTGACCCAGTCCGAGGGTACATACCGGATGGAGTTGAGAGGTATATGGATCTCACGAGTTCCCCATGGGTTATGACTAGACAGAATGACCGCTACCACGTGTGTACCAGGAAGTGTTATTGGGAAGTGAAATTCATCACATTCATGCATTTATCATGTCTTATTTGAAAAGTTTTTATTATGTGTTGATACTTCTTAAAATATGATTCCTTTTTACTTGTACCTACATGAGATATAATAAGTGTTATGTGCTCGGTCTTTACATGCTAAATGCATTTTTTTTTATCGTTGTCGGCATTTGATACCTATGGGGGAACTCGTGTTGTAATCATACTACACTTCTGCACTTTTTCTGGTGCACATAGCAATCCTTGTTCCAGTTCGAGACATCGTGGCCAATCTCGAGGTACAACATCTAAGAGTTTTAGGGTGAGCTACATAGCTGAATCGTGGCCCCTGGACTTCTTCCCTTTGTTTACTTCCTGTCCCTTTTCCATAGACAATGTTATTTATCCTTTAGGCTTGTATCAGACTTATTAGCGCTCTTGTACCATATAGACTAGATTTTGGGTTGTAAACACTAAGTTACATTTTCGCATTTCCTTGTATTTTTATTTAGACTTTTGGATAATGTTTCTAGAGTATTTACTTTCTATTTTTACTTCCTCGTAAATGATTTAACAAATTGGGGGATAGTTCACCTACCTGTGGGACAGTGTAGGTGCTATCATGGCCCGTGAACTGGGTCATGAAAAATTTGTACCAGAGCTTTAGGCTTCAACCGTCTCATGAGTACAAGAGCCATGTCTAGTGGAGTCTTGCTGATTGGTACGTAGACGTCCGTACCCATCCTCTAGAGGCTATAAGACATTTAGGAATCTTCCATTCCTTCATTCCTTTCGTGCTAACTTGTTCAAGTTAAATATCTGACTTCATATTCTATTCTCTCATAGATGGGGAGGCCACGTGCCGATGCGGCTAGGAATGAGGCACCGACACTTGTTGTTAGGTCAGTGGCATGAGGTAAGGGCTGGGGTAGACCCCATGGAGCAGCACCGGCCAGAGGTTAGGAACCAGTGGCGGGTTAGACCGAAGCTAGATCAGTGTCTCATAAGCTGTAGATTGAGCGTAAGGATTAGCCTATTGAGGAGGAGGAGCTGGGACCAGCCCAGGCAACTCCTGAGATCATTGCTACGCTAGTATTACAGTATGCCATAGTACGCTCTGAGTTTAATTGAGGGCTTGACCCACGCCAAAACATTTCCCCTCGACCAGTCCTTGGGCCAGTTTTGACATGAGCAGACGAAGATTGACAAGTTCACCAAGATGAATCCTCCTTGGTTCTATGGTACACGATAGGAGGATACATGTTAGTTCTTCGTCAATTGTCATAAGAGGCTTCACAAGTTGGGTATAGTGTAGTACACAGAGTGGACTATGTTTCTTTCCAGATGATTGGGGACACCAAGTAGTGGTGGAGGTCTTACATTGATTACCGACCAGCTGGTCACCTCTTTTGACATGAACCTAATTTTATCAGGTCTTTCTGGAGACGTATGTTCCTTATAGCTTGAGAGACATGAGGAGGGATAAGTTCCCCGCCTTGGAGTAGAAAGGGTTATCTGTTGCAGAGTATGATTGTCGGTTTCATGATTTTGCTCGTTATGCTTTGTAGTTACTCCTCACCGGGGCAGAGAGAAGGAGGCGGTTTGTGAAGAGGTTGACCCTTCTACTTCTATTGGCGATGTTACAGGTGGTAGTTTTTGTGGCTTCGTTTCAGACAGTGGTGGATTATGGCAAGAAGGTTGAATCTTTGAGGGGACAGGTCTTTGATAGGGGTGATAACAGGAGGACTCGCAGGTTTGGCAGTTTCAGTAGTTCTTCTTCTAGGGGCAAGGGTCACTATGGCAGAGGTCATCATTGTCATTCCAGTCATCCCATTCAATTAGCACTTTAGATTTCAGTAGGTGGTTCATCCGGGCACATTGAGAACCATTCTGAGTAGACATCTCAGGGTTCTTATTCCCGACACTCCGATCATTAAGGGCATTCTAGATCTTCTATATCAGTTAATCAGCCATGAGGGGTAGGGCTTTCTATGAGTGTGGTGACCTAGGACATTTTGTGAGAGAGTGCCCAAGACTTAGACAAAGTGGACCCAGCAAAGCTCTCAAGTGCAGACACCCAGGCCTCCAGCTCAGACAACTAGAGGAGGCGGATATATTCTCGTAGAAGAGGTTCACAGCCTGGCAGAGCCGGCCATCAATCTAGTAGGGGTAGTTCTCAGTACGTTAGGGGTAGAGTTCAGTTAGGTTCTGGTGGTCAAGGTGTTACGCAGTCTAAGGGCAGACCATGATATTTTTATACTTTCCCTAGTAGGCCTAAGGCCGAGGCTTCTGATGTGGTTATTATATGTACTATTTCGATCTTTCCTCGACTAGTAGTGACAATATTTGATCCAGGTTCTATCTGCTCCTATGTGTCTACTTACTTTTCTTCAGGTCTGGATATGTTATATGAGTCACTAGATTTTTGTTTTTTCTGTTTCTATTCTTATTGGGGATTCTGTAGTGGTGGATCGAGTGTATAAATCATGCGTTGTTAATTTTATGGGATATGGCACTGTGTTTGATTTGAAGATTTTTGACATGGTAGATTTTTAGATTATCATTGGCACGTATTGGTTTTCTTCTTATCGTGCGATCTTAGATAGTCATGCCAAGACGGTTATGTTATCCATGCAAGAAATTCTTAGGTTAGAGTTGAAAGAAGCTATCAGTCACGCGCCAAAGAGGGTTATATGTTACCTTAGAACCCGACGAATGGTTGCGACGGATGTTTGGCTTACTTATCCTATGTTCGGGACACTAGTGCAAACACTCCTCCACTTGAGTCAGTGCCAGTAGAGAGGCAGTTTCCCGATGTATTCCTAATAGACTTACCAGGTGTTCTAGCAGATCGTGGTATTTATTTTTGCATTAATTTGGAGCCGGGAACTAAGCCCATTTCTAATCCTTCATACCGGATAGCGCCCGCAGAGTTGAAGGAATTGAAGAAGTAATTGCAAGATATGTTGAGTAAAGGATTCATTAAGTCTAGTGTTTCACCTTGGGGAGTTCCGGTGCTATTTCTGAAGAAGAAGATAGGAGCATGCGTATGTTCGACTCTCGAAAGTTGAACAAGGTTACAATTAAGAACAAGTATCCCATTCTTCGTATTGATGACTTATTTGATCAGCTTCGGGGTGCTTCAGTCTTTTCTAAGATTGATTTGAGGTCCGATTATCAACAGTTTAAGCTTAGGGCGGAGGATATCCCTAAGAAAGCTTTCAGAACCTACTATGGTTATTATGGGTTAGGTTTTTGGTTATGTCTTTTGGGCTGAACAATGCCCTGACAGCCTTTATGGACTTGGTGAACTATGATTTCAGACCGTGCTTAGATTCTTTTGTGATTGTCTTCATTAATGATATTTTGATGTACTCTCAAAGTAGAAAGGAGCGTTAAGAGAACATAGAATAAGATCATAAATCTCATAAGGCGTCGCATCATATACATATGCACATAGAACAATTTTTTTTTAAAACTCGATGGGTACGTACATAAATCGACACTTGAGAGTCATAAACACGTTTCAAGTCAATCTGAGTTAGTATGAAAAAGTTATGGACGTTTTAGTACAGAACCTTCTATGAACGTTTCAGAAACTATTTTTGGAAAATCAAAGCAATAATCATATCAAGTACCTTTCGAATATCGCTATGGATCAAATCAACATAGAACTTTTGGAACCACACACTTGTATCAAGACATAGCAAAATAGTTCTTCGGAAGTCAAGAGCATTAGCCATCCTAGTGGCTCTAAGAATAGGAGGTTCTTTGAAATCATACATATACTTTGTCTGTTTGTATCACAAAGATCATGCCAAAAGAAAGAAAGGGTAAGCCTTACATACCTGCTCCACGTCCTATTAGCTACGCTTAATTGTCCAAGCTCGCTATCGCTAGTCTACATTCAAGAAGATTGACGCAATCATTAGACTCATCATCAGATACTTGTCTTAATCCTTCAAATGAGTTCATTTATAATTCGCCGAAATTTCGGCAGCATCTCCCCTGTAAATACACCATCCCCGAGAATCTAACTCGGCTAATTTATCAACAACAATCCGAGAATTAAACTCGGCCAAATTATCAACAACAATACCAATAGTATTAACATCATTTCCCATACCAACGTATGCCATAGAACAACCCACACACTGTTTTCTAAATTTCTCAACCAACCAATTTGCGGTATAACTATTTAGTAATTTTATTTCCGTAGAGAAGCTGAAATCAATACCAATAACATTAATAACAACATCCTACAAGAAATATATATATTTTATCCAAAGTTCTCCTCAAACTCAAACCATAATTCAACAACATCACTATTTTCTCCGTTCTAATCCGTTAAAACTTTAAATAAACTTGTTAACAATGAAACGGGATTGTAATATTACCCCAAGTGTGCAGCCATCACGTCCATCCTCTTTTTCTTGATTGATGTTTAGCTCATATTGAAGACAACGCAGCGTACAACATTTTTCCCTTCATGGGCTTCGGGATTCGGGGCTCAGATTTTGGTCAAAATTAGTTTTTCTTCTCTCCAAGGCTCCTCTTTTTCTTTTTCCAGAATTTTTTGGTGTTTTGGTATGAAAATTGAGGAGAAAAGGGCTGAAGTTTCACTTAAATAAACATGGGTCATGGGCCTAACCCGGTTGGGCTCGGATTGGGCCTAGCCCACTGACCTTTCTGCCTTAAAACGTCCATATCTCCTTGTCCCGACGTCACCTGTAGACCCACGACCTATGGTTGGAAAGCTAATTCAATTATATACAACTTCTATTTCTTGGTATTTTTCCGAATTCCAAACTTATAATACCGGTTTTTCCCCCCTCGAAGTCAGATCACTCGAAAACGTTACTTAAAAATATTTATTTGGAAGACTTCCACTTCGATTTGGCTCAAGGGTCCTTCTTGAGTTGTGCTTAACTTCACATATGTGCTTCATATAATTTGTCACATGTCCAAACAAAATCTCGACGTGTGGGCCCCACCTCAACTTACAAATAATCCGACGTACTAAAATACAGGATACAATACTATCAACATGAGTTTAAATTATGTAGCAACAACATAATTGTCAATCATTTTTTTTTTTAGGAAGCACGTGTCATGCTCATGCTCTGAAAATGCGGGGTATAACAATGTCCCTTCTAATCTCTTTTCTCAAATGTCGCCAAGGTCATTAAGGTTAGCTTATAGTGACATGGAAGTCTCTCCCATTATATTCCTCAGGTGAAGCCTAACTTAATAATCTAATTCGGCGCATCATGCATCGGCTTACACATACACATCAAGTTTATCTCATAACTTAATGTTTCCCAAAACGAAGGGAACTAACCAGACTTTCTAACTTACAACTTCTTCTAGAGTGCTTATCCCTTTAATCCTCCTTAGTGTATAGAAATTCTTTCTATTCCGAGCACATCATTCTCCTTTCCTATGTTCTTTATTACATCCTAACCTATTCATCATTCCCTTATATAATACATACTCGCTATGCCTATTCTGCATTTTAAACACTAACTTCGTCCTTAATGATTCGTTGCTGGCCTTCTCTTCTTTTCACGACAATACTGTCTACAGCTCCCATAATTTCCTTTAGATTCCGGGGAGAATTTCGGCAGAGTTTCTCTTGTAAACATAACAATCCCCAAACATGCACATAGCCCAGAAAACACATCCCCTTCCTTAATAGGACACATGTCGAAACACATATAATATGCGACTCTGCAGCACAAGACTATTAACCATAAAAGGATATAAGAAATAAAGCTTGTCTTATAAGTTGTACCTGCGCACTCTTTCTAGAATTCCATTATATATATATTTTCTACACATTATGCCAATCAACTCCCTTCGGGGAGGTTTACGTACTCATAAATCATAATTCTGGCTATCACTGGGTCACTAACAAGCGTAGACATCTCAAATTATTTGATCGACTTAGACTTCCATTTCATCACAGTCAACAACATCAGGAGTAATACATAACATCATAGGACCCAAATAAATCGATGTACACATATCATAAGAGGATACTAGAAATATACCTGGGACAATATAAAGGGGAGACTCAAAAGCCTGTCGCCCAGCTGATGCATAAGTATGATGTTGGGACCTATTTGGTATAGGAATTCCTCTTCGGTCTCTACCACCGCCTACTAACATCTGCGGCCCTTGCCTCAAAGCACGTACCGATGATGAAGAGCCTGCTACTACTCCCGTAGACTGAACCTTATCTTTACCACGTAGCTATGGACAGTCGCACCTAAAATGGCCTGGCCAAGCACAGGCATAGCAAACATCCGAGCCCAAAACTTTTTGCACTGACAACATCGTGGTACAGGTAATATCATCTGGTTTGAATCACCCCTATTCTGGGAATTAGAAACTCTAAAACTCTGGACTGGCCCCCTGCAAGCAGGTCTATCAACCCTGGGTCCAGGAAATTGTGGTGGTGCCCTAGCCGTCAAATGAGCTGAGTGCCTAGATAATTGCTACCTCGGAGCGCCCCTAAACTCATGATCGAATCCTGAAGACCTGACTCTCTTCCCCCAACTCCTGTTACCATGGCTCGCATCCTGCCGCTGAGCTTGCGCAGCTACTAACTGGGTCAGCAAAAGGATAGCCTGTCTCATCTCCAGACTTGAGGTATCGGGTGCTGGGACTGGGGGTGCTGAAGCTAAAGTTAAGGCTCCCCTTTGATCCTCTAAAGTGGGCGAAGTATGGGAAAATCGAGATAGGGCCTTATTCTAGGGTTCGCTCTCCTCCATATCCATAGACGGCTCCCGTTCAATCCCTTCTTCAATCACTATATTGCCCTTCTGGGCTGCCGTAGCTTTTTCTTTTATCAGCGTTGCTGAAATTATAACGCACAGTTAGGGAGGAGAAAATTTAATAACGTGGCTCTATGGCACGATCTAGTAAGAAGAAAAATGGTCATTTTTCCTAAATGCCGCGCAGCTTCTTGTTTATAAGTGTGGCGCGCTTCACACCCATAAATGAGACTCTGCAGGGCACGGCTTGTAGACACACCCTAGGAAAGAACTGCTCTGATACCACTTTTGTCACGACCCAACTAGGGGCCATGACGGGTATCCGGAGCTGACTACCGAGCACCTCTCATTAAGCTAATCATCATACTCAACCTAAACATATATAATCTACAAAGCAACCCATATCGATATACATAAGCCCTCACGGCTACAAAAATGATATACAAAAGTACAATGTGATCATCGTGGGACACAATTTACCCATATGTACGTATCTACGAGCCTCTACTAGAGTACTAGACATGAGGACGGGACAGGACCCCGTCGTGCCCAAAATATATATACACAAAAGAACATGATCATAAGTAGCACCTCCGGAATAATGGAGTGCTCCTGTAAGTCCGCTGATAAGCTCCTACGGATCTGTACCGTCTCTCTGTCTACCTGTGGGCATGAACACAACATCCAAAAGAAAGGACGTAAGTAAGAACATTGTACTGAGTATGTAAGGCATGAATAATAATAACATAAAAAAGAAACAATGGAACATGAGCTGAAGATATAACCTACTTAACCTTTAAAAGAGAACACATGCTATACATACCACATATACCAACATATCACGTATACCATAGTCGTTAACCCGAGTCCGGGAAACCATCATACGCCGCCCACTAGTGGTGGTCATGTCCGGCCATCTAGGCACGGTGGAGTCGTAAGCAGCCCGCATTAGCGGTGACATGTCCGGTCATCTAGGCGCCGTGAAATCGTAAGCAGCCCGCATTAGCGGTGGCATGTCCGTCCATCTAGGCACGGTGGAATCATAAGCAGCACGCCTTAGCGGTGACATGTCCGGCCATCTAGGCACGGTCGAATCTCATCATTCTATCCTTATCCTAAAGCATGCATTAGAACTCCATTATATACTACGACTCTATCGGGGTGACGTAAGGTCGAAAAACCCCGATTCCATTATGGGAAAATCATAATCATCATACCTCACCTTGAAGGAACTAGCATTATAAGGTGGGTCTAGCAATAAGTGAATAACATTAAAGGGGTAGTAGTATAAGAATCATTAGCATCGTAGGGATATCGTATCATGAGCTTTAGAATCTCTAGACTTAGACTCATCAACATCATTATCATATTCATAACATATCGCTTATCTTCATCTCATGAGTAGTTTTTAATAATCATAGGCTTATAATTTTCGGAACATGGGAAAGTCATGGAAAGATAAAGGAGTCATATTGTAAGGATCATGCCTTAGAAAAAGAAGGGAATAGCCTCACATACCTTTTCGTTTAGCTACTTTATCACTTGAATGCTCCCCTCCAATATTCACGTTTCTACCTTCAAGAGAGTTCGTACCAATATTAGATAATCGATAACATGAGCATGCTTGAACTAAAGCAAGAGAAAATTGGGCAGCATCTCCTTTGTTTATACAACTTTCTCCATATCACATATCAACTCCCAAATGTCAATAACAATATTCATAATATCATACTCAACAATCTTCATCAACCATACATTATTCAATTCTTCTACTTCCATTTCAAAGGCATCCATAACCATGGTCATAATACAACATTACCTTCATCCTCATATAATGTTTCTTCCATACTCTTAATATCATTTATAACATAAATATACTCATAACATATGAAGAATCATGATTCGTATTAAGCTACTACTCAAAAATGTCACTGTTCCCATATTTGTAACCCATTTTCTATTTCCTTCTATAATCCGAGTCTTTTAACCTCTCAATACTCTAAATAACATGAATTGATCATAAAAATTACCTTTGATTAAGTAGGAATGGGTTTTGGATAGAAATACTCCACTTGAAGAAAGCCCTAGTTTCAACTTCCAAGAGATTCTTGACTTCAACAACCCTAGAGAACTTCCTTACACTTGATTTCCTTTGTTTGATGAAGTTGATCTTTGATTTGTCTTGAATTATTGTTGATGAAATATGTAGAACCCTCTAGAAGTCTTGAGAGAGATGGAGAAGTGGAAAGCATGAGAAAATAAGAGTGGGAACACATTTATATACTTGAAAATAACTCAGCCCGTCGGGACTTATACGGACCCTTATACGGTCCGTGTAACATTGTACGGTCCGTATAAGAAGTCGTGGTTCACCATCATGGAAAACATCCTTCCTGTTGGGTTATACAGACCCTTATATGGACCGTATAAAGTTATACTGACCGTATAAGTGGTCGTATAACTCCACTTTTCTGGAATTATTTCCGTCGTTTCGTTTGATCTCCAATCCTTATGGAACCTTCTTAACACTTGTTTAACACTTCATTAGCAATCTAAGGAGCACTATAACTTTTCTTCAAGACAGTATTAAATCACATTAGCTCGGTACTTTGCTAACCCGTTTTCAAAACACAAATTATACTTTACATTGTTCAATGAACTTTCTTCCCTTATCTCTAATGTCTTTGAAATCTCAATTAGAATCGTTAAGTAACCTTTCTTGCTTGTAGGGACATTACATACGCCTCACCCTGCGTTAGTCCATTCACTGTGCAACAACATGTAATATTTTGAGATGTAACAGTAGGTTAGCTCCAGGTGCCCGTCATGGCCCTCCGGTTGGATCGTGATAGAAGTGGTGCCAGAGCAGTTCATCCTAGGGTTTGTCTATGAGTCATGTCTAGTAGAGTCGTGTGAAGCACGTCACACTTATAAACAGGAGAGTGTAGGGAATTTAGGACGATTATTTCTTTATATCCTAGATCGTGCTATAGAGTTGAGTCATAGGGTGTGAATCTTCAACCCTGACCTCTGTTGTTTTATAGTTTGATGACGACTCCTTCAGAAAATACTACGGGTGATGCAAGGATTGCAATGATGACGGGGGAAAGAAAAGAAGTATTATTAAAGAGGAACCTAGAATAGAATCTATGGTTAGATAGTGGGTTAAAATTATGAATATGTTGATAGTACGGTGAAAAGAAATAAGTTGTGTTAATAAGGAAAAAGTATGATTAATCAGGAAGGGCATGTGTAGGGAACATAGTTCGATGAAGAGACTATATCTACAAAATTATGAATGATGGGTATTAAGAGGAATCAGTAAGATACGAATGACTTGTGAGTAAGGGAAGATAGTATAGTACAAAGGGATAAGCAATAACGTCAGGAACAATTATTGCGGTAATATTGTTTGTACACCCTTGAGGGTGGTCTTTATATATTTTATACAATTATGTTAAGATAAGTTTTGAAGTATTCTGATGGGACTTAAATAGAAGAGAAGTTTGATGGGATTTTCAGTTGGGTAATAGCGAAGGACTATAGTTATACAGTGAGTGGTTATCAACCTTAAAAGTGTTTTATTAATGAGATATCGATAAGATTAGATGGAAGTCGTATTTTACCCTCGATGTAAGACGTGGAAAGGATATTATGTGTTTAAAAATGATTCTTGAGTGTAAGCATACCAATGATTTACGAGCAAAAAGATATGAAACTGGAATTACGAAAATGAAAAGAGTATCGGTTATAAGGATGATGATGTTTAATATCTAAAAGGGATATGATATGGAACGCGAGATTTCGCCAAGGATAGTTATTGTTTGAATGTTTAAAAAGAGATATGATTGGTTAGAAAAGGTAAAATAACGATATATGTCATTCAATAAGCTGGATATTGACGAGAGCCTCCTTATTATATAGAGTATATTGGTAAGGGTGTTATCCAGAGATATGAGATCCATGTCCCCGCATTTGTTTTCACTCCCAGAGGAGGTTCAGACTAAGACATCATAGCCTTCAGATATGTATATGTTGTTAGTAGTTATTGGTTGTGTGGGTCTATTGTTATTATCGATTGTTGTAGCCCTAGGTGGCATTGTGCTATTGGTGTGCTGCGTGATAGGTAGATGGTATTACAGTTACAGAGGAAGCTCTGCCAAAATTTCCATAAGATCTCTGAGAGTTTAACATTCGAGGACGAATGTTTTTAAAGGGAGTGAGAATGTTACATCTCAAAAAAATTTGCGTGGTTTGCATTATAAGCAAACTAATGTAAGCTCAGAGAGGTCATGGAACTCTTATAAGTTAAGGAATACTTCTAACAAGTGCTAAGAAAGTGTCTAAAGGTTTCGGGATCAAGCGAATCAAAGAAATTAAGTTTGTCCAAATTTTGAAAAACTTGGCAGAATTTTGGACAGGAATTCTATTCCAACTTGAGGGAGGTGTATCTTCTAGAATATAATGAGTTATGGAATGCATAACCTATGCACATTGAAGTTCATTGAGTCTAGTTTACAATGCAACATACGGTCTGTTGGTACGACATCGGAATAGGAAGCTATTGGCATTTCAAGATAGACTTCAAGAGACCTTCGCATTAGCGAGCCAACGGCCCCGCGATCACGAACCAAAGGCCTCGTGATTGTGATGGCCAATTGGAAAGTCGGCTGGGTATAAATACCCCATTATCCCCTTTTTATCATATCTTAGTACTTCTTTTGAGCTCTAGAAACATCCATGTACTTCTCGTAAACACTTATATCCCCTTAGATTAAGAATTCAATAAGATTACACTAAACTAGTCCATGAAAAGTGGTTGTTCTTACTTCTACTTTATGTGCAACAGGGACCAAGTGCTGGAAGTCCACCCACTCTCTCAATTCTAATTGAAACTCAAGAAGCAGCAAATGCAGAGATCAAACAACTCAAGGAGGAAAATGCCCTTCCAAAAGCCCAACTGGCTGAAGGACCGAAAGAACTAGATTCCAGGTGAGAAGCAGAAGAAGAAATTGAGAAGCTATGGACAGAGAGGGATCAGTTGAGAACTCAAGTGGACGCACTCAGAGATGAGATGATAAAAGATCATCAAGCTCATAGAAATTGACCTATACTTGCTCAGCCCCTTCAAGTCTCTATACTGTCCAAAAAATCCTTCCTAGGCCCCATCCCTTTTGCATAAAATTGAAATTACCTTTTCCTGAATTTTGGCGGATTTGCAGTTTAACTATTATTTGTGTATACTGAATTGATTAATCTGCACTTGTGCTGATTTTTCTATTAGCATATTGTTGTGTTCCTGTTCATTATTGCTAGCTTGCTTTCCTCTATCTTACTCATGTTTATGTTGTCTCTGTGGCTATGAGTTAATATATTTGAACTTCTTGTTGGTTGTGCTTTAATCTTTTTGATGATGCGAAAAGGGGGAAGATATAATTGTAAGGTAACAGTGAATTGAACAGAACATGCGGTGATTAAGGGGGAAGATATGTCGAATAATTGTGCAGAACATGCGGTGATTAAGGGAAAGACACGTCGAATAATTGTACTGAAAATTCACCACTATGGGAAGAAGTGCTGAGCAAGGGGGGAGAACTAGAAGATTGATATGTGGTGATATTGTGGCAATTTTTCTCTTCCAGTTGAAATTGGTATTATGTTGCTAACATGTTGTAGGTGCCTTGACAATGATAGTCTGCTTCGCAGGGGGAACAAGTTGGAAGCTGGTTCTCAGGGGGAACATCAGTCTATGAGTTTGTCATCATCAAAAAGAGAGAAATTAATAGTTACAGGTGCACTCGTGTTTTGATGATTGTCAAACTATTTCAGAACTAGATAGAGACATGGTTTATGATATGCTCTCTGTGCACCTTGTACTGTCGGCAGAGATAGCTGTAAAGCTGATCCACTTGCTGCACACAAGTACAGCAGTGAGTTGGCCCATGTTTTAGGTCAAAATTGAAGAGTGGTCTCTTTTTACCCCACATGCTCCCACTATTTATACTGTTACACCTCGGAACTTTAGGTTGCTGAGCGGCGAATGGACCAACGTAAGTTAAGGTGTACATGATGTCTCTACAAGTAAGAAGGGATGATTAATAATTCTAATTAAGATTCCAAAGAAGTTAGAGGAAAGGGAGAGAAGTTCGTCAAATGAAACTCCACCACAATTTTGCGAAAGAGGGGTTCGACGGTCGTTCTTTGTACCGTCGGACGAGTCGACACTTCATCGATTGTGCCGTAGAATTGAGCTAGAGCGAAGACCATTCGACGAACAGGTCGACGCTCCGTCGATCAGTTTGACGGACCGTCTTTCTCACTGTAGAATGAACGACAAATTGCTCACTAGAAATTTAACGACTTCGACGATCAGATCGACGCTTCGTCGATCGTACCGTATATCTCGGTCGGGACTGATTTCATGATTTAATATAAGGACCATTCCCTCATTTTATTTCATTTCATCTTCCACTCTCCTCTCTTCAAGAAGCCTCTAGAACCTTCTCCATCATTCACCCATATTGGCATGTCGTGATTGTGAATATGTTATTAATGACACTTAGACCACGGAATAAGTATTGTATATGAGAAAACGCAATAGTGAGCTATAACCATAATTATGGAGAAATTGAAGGAATATGGTGAAGTGTGGGAAATGTGGATGATTGATGGTTGTTGTTGCGATATCGTGAACATTGTTACGAACGTTTGGGAGTTGATATAGAATGTGGGAAAAGTAGTAGGAACAAAGGGAATGCTACCCAATTTTCCCTAGAAATAGTAAAATGTTCTTATAGCCGAGTAACTAATGTTAATGCGAATCCTCTTGAAGGTAGAAACGCGAGCAACGAAGGAGGACGACCAAGCGATAGAATAGTTAAACGACAAAGGTATGTGAGGCTAGTCCCTTCTTTCTATGGCGTGAATCCTATAGTATGACTTTCCTTCCTCTTCATGAATCTCTTAAATTCCGGAAAACTATGAGCCTGTGTTCATGAATAGCTACACAAGGTAAGAGTTATGTTATGAGCTCAATAATGATGATGATGAGTTAAAGTATAGAGATTCTAGATGTTCATGATATGATGTTCCTAAAATGTTAATGATGTCATTTATTGCTTACACTCACCTCATATACTATTCCCTTCAAGGTGAGGCAGAATGTTAATGAGTGCTCCATAATGAAATCGGGGGATCATGACCTTACGTCACCCCGATAAAGTATAGTTATCCTTGAGTCTTTATGCATGCACTATGATGAGCATATTATGATGATGATATAACACCGCGCCTATATGGCCGGGTAGTCACCGCTAAGGCGGGCAGCGTATACACCATGACCAGATGGCATGGGCAGACACCACTAGTGGGCGGCATGAGATGATACCCCGAACGCGGGAGGCCTGGACGCAGGCTAATGATTATCACACCGATCCGATATGGACGGGCAGCTTGTACATTTATGCATGTATGATATAATGATGATTATGAGTAAGCCAGCATGCATCATTTCCTTTATATTTGACAGTCAGATACAAATGTTCCTTATTGATGCTTTTTTTATTTCATTGACGTATCATTATTGTTTATGCCTCTCATACTCAGTACAATGTTCGTACTGACGTCCGTTTGCTTTGGACGCTATGTTCATGCCCACAGTTAGACAGGGAGGTGATCTTCATCCAGATTCGTAGGAGCTGTTAGCTGATTTGAAGAGCACTCCATTTTCCGGAAGTGCCATTGATTATTCTTTTGGTATATATGTACATGTATATTTGGGCACGACGGGGTCTTGTCCCATCCATATGTTTAGCACTCCAGTAGAGGCTCGTAGATACGCAGTGTGGGTGGTATGGTCTCACGAGGTTTCTACTATGTATATATATATACATAGTAGTAGAAAGAGGGGTGCTCGGTGGTTAGCCCCGGGTACCCGTCACGGCCCCTAGTTGGGTCGTGACAAAAGTGGTATCAGAGCAGTTCAGTCCTAGGGAGTGTCTACGAGCCGTGTCTAATAGAGTCTTGTTTATGGTGTGTTGCGCACCACATCAATAAACAGGAGGCTACAGGGCATTTAGGAAAAATGACCATCTTTCTTCTTATGAGATCGTACGATAGAGCCGTGTATAAGATTTTATCCTCCCTAATAGTGTGTTGTGATTTCAGAAATGCCGCCAAAGGGAAAAGCTACAGCCACCCAGAAGGGCAAGACTACGACAAAAAGGCGGGTAGAAAGAGAGCCGCCAATGAATGTAGAAGAGGGCGAGTCACATAATGAGGCCCTATCTAACACTTCCTCTACCCCGCCCAATGTAGAAGAACAAGGAGGAGCTTCAGCTCCAGTTCCTCCACCGGTTGCTTCGGGTCAACAAGTGACCGAGGCCATTCATCTATTGACATAGTTGGTTGCCGCCTAGGCACAGCGGCAGAATGCGGGCCCAAGTGATCGGTCAGCTAGTACCAGAGCCCGTGATTTTATGATCTTAAATCCTCCGGAGTTTTTCGGGTCAAAGCCGGATGAAGACCCGCAAGGTTTCATTGATAAGATGTTGAGGATCTTGAAGATTATTCATGCCTCCGAGACTGAATCTGTGGAGTTGGCATCTTATAGACTCCGAGATATGGCGGTATTGTGGTATTATAATTGGATAGCATCGAGAAAAGAGAATGCGCCGCCTCCCGTTTGGCAAGAATTCGTAGATGCTTTCATTCGCCATTATTTGCCACCCGAGGTCCGCCGAGCTAGAGCGGATAGATTTCTAAATTTGAAGCTAGGAAATATGAGTGCTCGGGAGTATAGCCTTCAATTTAATTCCTTGGCTAGATGTGCCCCGACTATGGTGGCCGACATGGGAGATAGGGTGCATAGATTTGTGAGTGGCTTGGGGCCACATTTGTTCAAGGATTGTTTAACGGCCTCGTTGCAAGAAGGAATGGATATTTCCTAAATACAAGCCCATGCCCAGAACTTGGAGGGACGACAGCAACCACAAAGAGGTGATCGCGACATTGATAGAAGGCAAAGCAAGAGGGCCAGATCTATGGGGGTAGGCAGTGATTATAGAGCGGGATCAGGACAGACATATTCTAGGCACTCAGGCCAGTCGGTAACTAGTGCACCTCCTCGATTTACGGGTAGGATATTTGATCGCTCCTTTCGTTCAGGACAGGGTCAGAGTTCGTGGGCCTCAGATTCTCGGTTTAGGGAAGATTATAGTCAGAGGAGACCCTCAGTACCGCGATGCAGCCAGTGCGGTAGACTACATTCTGGACAATGTCGCCAAGGTTCGAATGCTTGCTATCCCTGTGGCCAGGTTGGGCATATGATGCGAGATTGCCCGTCGACGAGCGGTAGAGTTGGGATTCAGCCCACATGATCAACAGCGGGTTCATCCTCAGTGCGCCGAGTAGGGCAGACTCCCCAGATCCCAGCAGGTCGAGATAGAGGCAGAGGGGGAGCATCTACTTTAGGTGCCACTCAGCCCCGTGTGTATGCTTTAGCCGGACGACAGGATCTCGAGTCCTCCCCAAATGTGGTTACAGGTACATTATGCATATTTTCCCATGATGTATATGCCTTGATAAATCTGGGTTCTACTTTTTCCTATATTACCCCGTATGTTGCTAGTCGTATTGGGGTGAAACCTGAGCCGATCAAACCTTTTGAGGTAACTACTCCGGTTGGTGATCCTGTGATAGCTAGACGAGTGTATAAAAATTGTGTACTTGTGATATGCAATCGCCAGACTAAAGCTGATTTAATTGAGCTGGGAATGCTAGATTGCGATGTGATTATGGGTATGGATTGGTTGGCCTCATGCTATGCTAATGTTGATTGCCGAATGAAAATAGTTCGATTTCAATTTCCAGGAGAGCCCGTACTTGAATGGAAGGGTAATACAACATCTCCAAAAGGTAGGTTTATTTCCTACCTTAAGGCAAGGAAGATGATAGCTAAAGGCTATATTTATCATCTAGTCCGAGTACATGACACCGAAGCAACGTCGCCAACTTTCCAATCCGTTCCGGTAGTGAATGAATTTCCGGATGTATTTCCTGATGAGCTTCCAGGTCTTCCTCCAGAAAGAAAAATTGACTTTGCCATTGATGGGTTGCCGGACACCAAGCCTATTTCTATTCCTCCTTATCGAATGGCTCCGGCAGAATTGAAAGAGCTAAAGGCGCAGTTGAAAGATTTGCTTGAAAAGGGGTTTATTAGACCCAGTTCATCGCCGTGGGGAGCACCAGTCTTGTTCGTGAGGAAGAAAGATGGTTCCCTACGAATGTGCATCGATTATAGGCAGTTGAACAGGGTGACGACAAAGAACAAATATCCTCTCCCAAGGATTGACGATTTATTCGATCAGCTGCAGGGTGCCAAGTGGTTTTCTAAAATAGACCTGAGGTCGGGCTATCATCAAGTGAGGGTTAAAGAAGAAGATATTCCTAAAACATCTTTCAGAACGAGATATGGCCATTATGAGTTTCGGGTGATGTTGTTTGGGTTGACTAATGCTCCGGCCGTGTTTATGAATTTGATGAATAATGTGTTCAGGCCACTCCTGGAATAATGTGTTCAGGCCACTCTGGCCCGTCGAACCTCTGGCGGCAAATAGTGTCGGAGAAAAGCATCTACGAACTCTTGCCATACCGAGGAACGTGCATTTACCCCTCTAGAAGATATCCAGGTGTTGTACCAATGAACAACCACATCTCGCAATATTTAAGAGGCCAACTCTACCGACTCAACATCAGAAGCATGTATTATCCACAATGTCCTCAAGATCTCATCTATAAAGCTCTGCGGGTCCTCATCCGATTTTGACCCAAACAATTCTAGAGGGTTCAAACTAATAAAATCCCGAGCTCTAGCACTGACAGCTCTATCACCACGAACGACACCCTACGCTGGGCCTGAGCAGCTACTAACTGGGTCAGCAAATGGATGGCCTCTCTCATCTCCTGGACTGAGGCATCTGGTGGAGGAACTGGATGTACTGGAGCTAGAGCCGAGGCTCCTTCGTGCTCCTCTGAAATAGGTGGAGTATGAGAGCTCCGAGATGGAACTTCATTCTGGGACTCACCCTCCTCTATGTCTGCCAGCGATTCCAGCCTAGTCTTTCTTCCGACCACTGACTTGCCCTTCTGGGTAGCTGTTGCTTTTCTCTTCACAAGCATCGCTGAAAACATAACAGACAGTTAAGAAATGGGAAATTCTTATATCATGGTTCTATCGCACGATCTATGATGAGGAAGAAAGGTTAATCATTCTTAAATGCCCCGCAGCCTCTTGTTTATAAGTGTGGTGCACTTCACACCCATAAATAAGACTCTACTGGACACGGCTCATAGACACGCCCTAAGACGAACTGCTCTGATACCACTTTTGTCACGACCCAACCGGAGGGCCATGACGGGTACCCGGAGCTAACCTACCGATCACCTCTTAGCATATTTCTCATTGTCATTCTAGGTGGACCATAAAAGATAACATATGAATATCATAATCTAAAAGGGCATAAATCCGCAAAACAATAGTTCGTCTATATGACCATCATCAACTAAGCCATAGACATATATATATATATACAAGCCGACAAGGCTACAGAAATGATATACAAAATATGAACCGATAAGGGAATAGGACGTCTAACTATACATATTTGTCTACGAGCCTCTACATGGAGAACAAGAAGTTATAAAGATGGGACAAAACCGCGTCGTGCCCAAATATGTACACTAAAGAGTAATACCACGAGACTGCAGCTCCGAAGCAAATGGATCACTCCTGAGAATCCGCTAATGAAGTACCTAAGGATCTGATCCGTCTTCCTGCCTACCTGTGGGCCTGAACGCAGCATCCACAGGCAAAAGAACGTAGGTACGAATAATGTACTGTGTATGTAAGGCTTGAAAAACAACATAATAAGAGATATGGAAAGTAACATGAGATAAGAGGAATAACCTATCCATATGAAAGCCACTTAAGGCGGATGTCATGCATGCCTTTAGAAAGAAAGGGTTAGCCTTAACATAACTTTATGTCTCCTTAATTACTTAACGTTCTCCTCCCAAGCCCATAAATCTACATTCAAGAGGATTCATACTAAAGGTTAAGTCTTGAAAACACCCATAAGTTCAAACTAGAGCAACTAAGGAGCTAACAGAATTCGGGCAGCACTTCCCCTGTTTTATTGGCTTCCACCATATTACAAAACAACCCCCAAACAACAATAAAAAAATCCACAATATCATAATCAAGAAATTATATTCAATTTAATCTCAAATTTATCTAAAATCCCTCTTTAAGTTCATCTCATAATCGTCTTCTTCACCCCAACACTCTATGACTTCTCCACTTTAATTTTTTCCTTTCCAAGAGTTAATAAACCTTTACATCAACTCAATAATGTAAATAATAGGAATAAAATACCTTATTATTGAAGAACTTCACCTTCCTCAACTCCTTTCAAGACCAAGTTTATCACAAATTTGAAGAGAAGCAAGAACAACCACCTTCTATGGATTCTCTTTGGGTTTTGATGTTGATATTTTCTCTTGATGATATGTAAAGGTTTAGAACATTGAGGAACCTTCAAGAACTCTCAAGAACCTTCTTTTACTGTGGGGAAATAAGTGTAGGAAGTTAATGTGAAAAATAGGGTCTTTTGGGGTTTAAAAAGGTTACCAATTCGCCCCACCGCTCCATGTTGCAGTGAGTATGCGGCCCAGCATACTGAGTATGTGGCCGGATACTCCCTTCACAACATGGGGGTGGTGTTGGGAATAAATATCACCCAAAATGGGGAGTTTGTGGCCAATATGCGGCCCAGCATACTGAGTATGCGGCCGCATATTGCCTATTTTTCACCTGTTTCGCGGAAATGCGTTCTTGTCGATTTGTTTGACCTCCAATCCTTGTGGAACCTTCTTGGTACTTATATAAAACTTCATTAACCATCTAAGGGTCTCTATATCTCCCCTTCAAGGTAATTCTAAGAAATGTAGAACTCAAATGCTACGAAATCTTCCCAAAACATGACTCAAACTCAAATTTCTCCAACGAACTTACTTCTACCGCTTCATATGACTCTGAAACCTTAGGGTATACACTTAAAATTATCAAATACCCTTTCTAAGCTTATAAGGGCTTAATTTCCACTTTAGGCTTGCGTTAGTTCACTTATAATGCAAACGTCACAAAATTTCCCAATGTGTAACACTAATATATGTGACAATTTCTTGTGTGAGCAATACATTTTCAATTATACTCCTAGCCTTCACAAAACAAGCTTGATGAGGAAAGATTAGAGTAGGAAGGACCTTCTCTAAACTGTCATTCAGAACTATGGATAAGACTTTATTAATAAAGTTACTCAGACTTATTGGTCTTAAATCTGAATACTTTTTACCATCTCTTTCTTAGGGATCAGCACCGCATTAGTATGTGTGATTGACTTTGGAAGAGTATCACCTTGGAAAAAGGAAATTACCATCATGATCACATATGCTTCTACAATAGACCAACAAACTTGATAGAATAAACCTAAAAAGCCATCTGGTCCACTGGCACTAGAACCACTGAGGTTGAACACAGCTGTTTTCACTTCCTCATTTGAAGGAACCTTACATAACATTACATTACTCTCCTAATCCAACATGCATGGAATATGTTGTAGAATATCCTTATTTGTATGTCCCATATCCTCCTGAGTAAACTGCTTATGGTAGAACTTTACTGCTTCATCTTCCATTTCCTCTTCATTGTCTAACTAGTTACTATCAAGATCTTAAATCCTCTAAATTTGTAGCCTTTTCCTCCTACCTTTCACCAGATTATGAAAACAATCTGGCATTTCTATCACTCTCCACAAACTAGTCAATACTAGGCTTTTGTCTCCAATATTCCTCCTCATAGTGTAAGTACTTTTTGAGTTCAGCATGGGACTATTGAAGCACACTTCTGTTACCACTACTAGGACATTCTTCAAACAAGCTTTCCTTAATTCTAACTATTTCCTCCCTGATGATCAGTTGCATGAAGATATCACCATAAGTAGATCTACTCTATTGAGATAGCACCCCTTTCATATGCTTCAATTTCAGCTTGAAACTGATAAAAGGATCTTCATGCACCCAAGTAGGCCAATTCTACTCAACTGTGCCGAAGAAAGATTCATGTTCCACCCAAAACTTGAGAAATTTGAAAGGCCTGTATTGATTCCGAGTAGCCTCTCCATAAGTACATAAGAGTGGAGCATGGTCTGATCCAGTTCTAGCCATGTGTTCCACCTCCATATGACTAAACCAGTTTTGTAACTCTGCATTCACCAGCATCCTATCTAATCTTTCAAAAATACGGTAACGACCCGTCCGGTCGTTATTTAATATTTCATGAAACCATGCCCAATCTAGGTTGAGGATTGTAAATAATAAGCTCGATGATGTGTTTTAAGAGTTAAGAGTGGGAAAAATCAATTTCGACGGGATTTGGAAATTTTGGGCCAAAAGATAAAGCAGACCGCTATAGCGGTCAGAGGACCGCCATAGCGGCACCGCTATAGCGGCTTAGTGACTACCGCAGCGGTCCACGCAGAAAGTAGCCCGAATTTTTGTACTTAGTCTATTCTTCTTTCCCTTTTCAACAAAAGACTCTCAAGGGCTGCTCGTAGGGTTTCTCATGAAAGAAAAACCATGGACACCAAGAAAAAGAAACCCTTCTAATTTCTTTTCCACCCTTCCCTACGAACATTATCGCTCATGGAATCGAATAAAGGCTAAGCAAACGAGAAATTCTTGGAGAATCAAATATCTGTTCATCAAAGAGGTAGGTTATGGTTTACTTTAGTTGGACTTTGATTAGCGAATCGTATATACACTTAGAGTTGACGGGAGAATGCATGCTTAGGTCTTCGGACATGGATTTTGGATGGACGGACTTGGTAATATGACTAAAATATGGTATAATTATGGCTATAATAATAATGATTTAGTTTAATAGGAAGTGATGCTGTCTCTAAGGAGATACCTTGTGTTTACTTTTATGCAACCCTAGAAGGGGGTGAATTCCGTCTGTATGTCCTGTTTTGTTGAACATTCATAAGGTTGTTTCCTTGAAAATAAGGGGTCATATTAAAAGAATTATATTTAATTGGGTTTACATTACGCTCATCAAGGGCTGGAATTATGATTGATTTGTCATGTAGTTTTGTGCATTGCACTGCATGGTTTATGCGGAGATATAGGTAACAGGCAAGGCTGAGTACGGGCATTGTGTTATCTGGCCTTGTGGCCGTTCAGCTGAGTACATGAATTACATATATGTGTATGACTTGGATCCGCAATCGAAGTTCGTTCCGGGGCGGAGGTTTATGCTCGGGTCTAAGGAGTATTCCGGAACGAGTGGTACATGGACACCATGGGTCCTTTACAGGTCATGGCTATTGAGCAAAGACATCAGATAGCGTGTATGTACAGTGTGTTTGGGCCCTGTATCGCATTTCATTGCACTACATCCCATGATTATATTTTATACATGTGTGTACTACTGTCGTTAACATTGCTCATTTATTCCATGTGTGTTGTTGAGAGTCTGGTGGAGAGGGGGTTACACAAGGTAAGTGTAGTGTTGGTTGTCAGATAGTGATTCATTTTCCTGGATACATTGTATTATAGTAGTAATGTGAGTAGGTGAACTCTTTTAACAACAAGGGTAAAAGTATAGCATACGGTGAGTGGGAGAGCGAGAGTTACAAGGTTGGATGAAGGTAGGGAATGGTTATGATTTAGTAGAATACCTTATATTTTGGAAATAAAATAAGTGAGCTTCGAGGGTAACAAGGCACGTGAGTTAATGTTGTAGTAATCGTTATTTAGAATTTTAAGGTTTATTGACTTAACTGCTTATCTTATTGACTTTATATTGTGTTGTGTGAACTAATCTTAGTCGACCTATGATGCTTACCAGTACGTGTGGTGTACTGATACTACTCTTGCTACGTCCTTTTTGGGTGTAGATGTGTTGCAGGTCTTAGCTGAAGTTTCGCTGAGTGGATCTATCGGATATTCTCCTACAAACTTCGCCTATCTCACTTCCGGCGGAGGCTGTGTCATTTATTCTGTCTTCTTGTATTTTAGGAGCTCTTGTACCTGTCTAGACTAGATCTCGGGGATTTATTTCAAATTTTATTATATTGAAAAGTGTATGTAAGAAGTGTCTATTTTTAAATCTTGTAATTTTTAAAGATTGTTGTCGCATGTTTTTAGGTGCTGGGTTGTCGATAAAGGTTTGCCTACTAAAGGTTAGTAATATGGCAGGTGCCCGCATGACCCGCGGCTTGGGTCATGACAAATACAGTCATTAGAGGCTCTACCATTCCACCAAGTGAATGGTCTTCCCTTGAACTGAATTTCCTCTAATTCACAAGAGTTGATACAAAAAGCAAAATCTTCAATATATTGAGCAAGAACAGGTATCCCTCCTATTTTCTTTTCATCATTCAACACCATATTGAAGTCTCTCTATATCATCCAAAGAAGTGACATACCATTTGCCAAACTATAAATGTTATCCCATAGTTGCAATCTCTCCACCTTATTTCATTTGGCATAAACTAAAGTAGTAACCAAGCTTTTACCAATATCATGAAAGACCAATTTTAGAGAAATCAGCTGCTCACTATCTGAAAGAACTTCCACCTCTATATTATCTACTACAAAAAACCATATCTTTCCATTACAATTAGCTCCAGCCCGATTCATTCTCAGTTTTCCCCTATAATACTGCAAGTGCCTAACATTGATATGTGTTCTTAGCTTATTCCCCTATGACTTGTGTTACTATGACTATACTGTATTTTTTCTAGCTTTGATATGTGTTCTTGGGTTAGTCGTTGTGATTCGATTATAAGGCATTGTTGATGAGATTTTGAGATTGAATATATACATCTATTAAGGCACATTTGACAGGGGGTGACGATGTGGCCTAGTTGCGAGCTCGTGGTCCGAGGTTCGTTATGGAACGAGCGGTACATAGACACCATGGGTCCCATGCAAGTCATGGCTATTTGGTTAAAACATTACCATTTAGCATGTGTGTATAGATATGTGACAGAGCTGGAAACTTCATTGTTTATTGTTTTACTTTCGGCTTGAGTATTGGTGTTTCATTGTTGTTAATTGGTGATTGATTCTGAAATAGGATTATTTGATGATATTTATTATGATCCATATTAGTTATGCCTATCTGCCTATTCTATTGATTTTATGTGTGTATGCATGATACAAAACTTAGTCAGCCTATTATACCTACCAGCACGTGTTGTTTGTACTGACCTACACTTGCTGCACTGTTACACCTCAAAAAAAAATTTCGTTGATGCACAAGTGAATAGACTAGTGAAGAGCACGAGTATTTGTTATTTCAATAAGTAAGAAATGACATTTGATGACCCTAGTTAAGATTTAAAAGATGTTTGAGATATGGGAAGGAAGTTGCCAAGAGAAGGCAAGGCATACGATAGGTAACGGAAAAGGATTACGAGTAACGAGTTAACAAGGATTTAATGATATCTTGGAGAAGAGTGATAACGTCCCGTAGCTTGGTATTGAGGTGTTAAGTAAGTGCTAAGAAGGTTCCATAAGGATTGGAGATCAAACGAGTCGACGAAAACGGACTTCGGAACACTGGGGATTATACGGCCAAACATACTGGCCGTATAAATTATACGGTCCATATTTTAGGATCGTATAATCAGCCCAGGATGGCACCTTTCTCTGGATCAAATATAGGGCCAAACATACGGCCCGTATAAAATGTACGGACCGTATGTTGGTCCGTATACCTGGTCGGGAACTGAATGGTTCATTAAATAGAGGATTCAAATCTTATTTCATTTCACTTCCATATCACACCCCTTCTCTCTAAAACATCTCTCTACATTTATTCCACAAGAATTCAAGAGGTATTAGTGATCAACAACATAAACTAAGTGAATCAAGTGCAAGAAAACCCATTAAAGGTCATTCAAGTCAAGAAATCTCATTGTAGATGAACTAGGGTTTTTGCTCAAGTGGAGTATTACCAACCAAGGCTTGTTCCTACAACATCTAAGGTAAGATTTATGGTATTTCTATGTTGTTTAAGGTATTTGAGAGTTGAAATACTTGGATTGTAGAAGGGTATAGAAAAATGGGTCATGAATGTGGAATAGTGCCATTTTGAGTAATAGTTTGAATTGAGTCGTGATTCTTGATGTGTGGTGATATAAATATGTTACAAATGATGTTGAGAACATGGGATAGGTAATGTATGTGAATGAACGTAGTCGTGTGTTATGATCATGGATATGGGTGAATGGAAGCGAGTGAGAAATATAGATAATGTGGATGAATAAAGATTATTGTTACGATATTATAAATGTATTATTGATGTTTGGGAGTTGATATACGATATGGAGGAATGTTGTATAAATAAAGGAGATGCTGTCCGATTTTCTCTAGTTTTAGCCGTGTATGCTAGCTATCGATTTCTAATGATAGTATTACTTTAATGAAGGTAGAAACGTGGGCGCGGGAGGAGAAAGCGCAAATGGTAAAATAGTTGAACGGAAAGGTATGTAAGGCTAACCCTTCTTTAATAAGGCATGATTCTTTGACCAATCATCTGAATCTTCTTAAGTCTATGGTGTCCTTCAAATGATTCGATCTTCCGAGCTATTAAGCTCACGATTCTCGATATGCTACGATTGTACTAAGTTCCTGATATGACGAGTAAGCCTATAAAGATAAATGTAATGAAAAACGATAATAGTGATAATGATATTGATGACGACTATAATGGTAATAGCGATGACGATAATGATGACGATAATGATAGTGATGTTAATAATAAAGATGCTTATGAGTTGTTATGTATATGTATATATGTATGACTATTATGGACCCCGAGCTTATAAGGCCGGGTAGAGTATGTATATGATTATGTAACGCGCGCACACCTCTGCAGTTGGGTACAGATAACACTGAGCCTTGGTAGGGCCAGGTATGTGTAACACTGAGCCTTGGTAGGGCCAGGTATGTGTAACACTGAGCCTTAGTTGGCTAGGTATGTGTGATCACCGAGCCTAGCCATGGTCGGGTACGTGAAACACCGAACCTTTGTGGTCGGGTATGCTATGTAAATGATATGTATATGATATGGGTACGTATACGATATAGATATGAGTATGAATAAGGATATTTATATGAATACGAGTACGAATGTGAAACGGATACGGATACGGATGTATGTACACGAATATGCGTTAGAAATGGAAAGTCCCTATGAGAGGCAAGTAAGTGCTTATGACGATGATACTACTTCCTCCCACCTTATGCTATTTCTCATGTTGCTTATTATGATTTCATATTGATATTTATCTTGTTTTACATACTCAGTACATTCTTCGTACTGACGTCCCTTTTATTTGTGGATGCTGTGTCATGCCCGCAGATGCACAGGGAGAAAGACTTGATCCATAGCTACATTCTCAGGGACTACATAGAGGAGCTCAATTTCATTCGGAGCTATAGCTTTTGGGTACTCATTCTTTTGTGTGCATAATTACGGGCATAGCGGGGTCCTGTCCTGCCTATATGATATGTTATACTCTCCCTAGAGGCTCGTAGACATGTGTATATGGTTAGATATGTTTGGCCTTGTCGGCCTATATTTTGGATTTCATTTTGTTAGCCTCGTCGGCTTATGTACATTGATATGGGCATAGATGTCAATGATGATATAAAGGTATTGTTGTCCAATGGGACTAGTGTGATTGGTGAATAGAAATATATGTTTTATTATGTGGCTCACCTAGATGTAAGTGTATAAGTACGTTAAGGGGTGCCCGGGTGGGCTAGCAGCGGGTGCTCGTCGCGGCCCCCTAGTCGGGTCATGACAAAAGTGGTATCAGAGCAGTTCTGTCCTAGGGTTTGTCTACGAGCCGTGTCCAGTAGAGTCTTGGTTATGGGTGTGTTGTGCGCCACATTTATAAACAAGAAGCTGCGGGCTTTTTAGGAATAAATGACGTTCTTTCTTCATAAGAATCGTGCGATAGAGCTATGATATAAGAACTTCTTGTTCTTTAACCGTGTGTTGTGTATTTCAGAAATGCCTGTAAAGAGAAAGGCTACAGCAGCCCAAAAGGCAAGACGGTGGCAGAAAAGCGGCCTGAAAGAGCACCGCCACCGGTAGTAGAGGAAAGTGAGTCCCAGAGTGTGGCTCAATCTCAGTCCTCCCATTCAGTACCTATATTAGAGGAGCGTGAGGGAGCCTCAGCCCCAGCTCCAGCACCTTCGGCTCCTCCACTGGATGCTTCAGGCCAGGACGTAAAAGAAGCCATTCATTTGCTTACTCAATTGGTTGCTGCTCAGACTCAGCGGCAAGGAGCAGGGCAAAGTGATAGGGCTATTAGTGCAAGGGCCCGTGACTTCATTAGCTTAAATCCTCCGGAATTCTTTGGGTCAAAGCCGGATGAGGACCCTCAGGACTTAGAGTACAGTCACCGTTTCAATTCTTTGGCAAGGTATTCTTCGGCCATGGTAGCGAATATGGGTGACCGAGTGCACCGATTTGTGAAGGGCCTAGGGCCACATTTGATGGATAGGTACTTGACTGCGTCCCTTCAGGACAATATGGATATTTCACGCATTCAGGCCCATGCTCAGAACTTAGAAGAAAGCCTACAGCAGCAAAGAAGTGAAGAAGAGCATGATAGGGGAAATAGCAAGAGGGCTAGATCTTTGGGTACGATGAGCGACTTTAGAGGCGGGTACAGATAGCAGTTTCCTAGGCATTCAGGCTATTCTATGACCAGTGCGCCTCCACGATTTTACGGCCAGAGATTTGATAGATCTACTCATTCCGGGCAGAGTCAGATTTTTTCGGGGTCTCAGTTCAAAGGTGATTCGGGTCAGGCAAGGCCACTCATACCATGATGCTCCCAGTGTGAGAAGTTCCATTGGGGTCAGTACCGATCGGGTTCAGAGGCTTGCTATTCATGCGGCTGGCCAGGCCATATTATGCGTGATTGCCCCTCGATTCATGGTAGTGGTAGGACCAAGCCTTTGGGGTCGGTAGCTGGATCTTCATCATCTGTACGCCCTATAGGGCCAGGTTCACATGCGCCAGTCGGCCATAGTAGAGGCAGAGGGAGAGTTCCCAATTCTAGCGGTCGTCAGCACCATATTTATGCTTTGGCTGGATGCCAAGATCTTGAGTCTTTTCCTGATGTTGTCACAGGTATATTATCGGTATTTTCTCATGGTGTGTATGCTTTGATAGATCCGGGCTCCACGTTGTCATATGTTACTCCATATATTACGGGTCGATTTAGAGTCGATCCAGAGATGATCAAACCTTTTGAGGTGTCTACACCCGTTGGTGAATCGGTAATAGCTAGCCGAGTATATAGAAACTGTATAGTTGCGATTTGTGACCGTGGTACTACGGTTGATTTGCATGAGTTAAAAATGGTAGACTTTGATGTTATTATGGGCATGGATTGGTTGGCTTCTTGTTGTGCCAATGTTGATTGTAGAATGAAATTTCCGGGAGAACCAGTTTTAGAATGGATTGGGAATACTGCGTCACCAAAAGGTAGGTTTATTTCCTATCTAAAGGCAAGGAAAATGATCACGAAAGGATGTATCTATCATCTAGTTCGGGTTCAAGATGTAGAAGCTGAATTGCCAACTCTTCAGTCAGTTCCCGTGGTGAATGAATTTCCGGATGTGTTTCCGGAAGAGCTTCCAAGCCTTCCTCCCGAGCGGGAGATTGATTTTGCTATTGATGTATTGCCAGAAACTAAGCATATATCTCTTCCTCCTTATAGAATGGCACCCGCAGAATTGAAAGAATTGAAGGAGCAATTGAAATACTTGCTTGAGAAAGGCTTTATTAGGCCTAGTTCATCCCCGTGGGGAGCACCCGTATTCTTTGTCCGAAAGAAAGATGGCTCCTTGAGAATGTGCATTGACTATCGACAATTGAATAAGGTGACGATTAAGAACAAATATCCTCTTCCGAGGATTGATGACTTATTTGATCAATTATAAGGTGCCAAGTGGTTTTCAAAGATCGATTTGAGGTCCGGGTATCATCAAGTGAGAGTTAGGGAGAAAGATATCCCTAAGACAGCCTTCAGAACAATATATGGTCATTTCGAGTTCCGAGTGATGTCGTTTGGGCTGACTAATGCACCAACAGTATTTATGGATTTGATGAACAATGTGTTCAGGCCCTTCCTAGATCTATTTGTGATTGTATTCATCGACGATATCTTGGTGTATTCTAGATCCGAGGCAGAACATGCGGATCATTTGTGTACTGTCCTTAGAGTTCTTCAAACTCGAGAGTTGTTTGCAAAATTTTCTAAGTGTGAGTTTTAGTTAAACTCAGTGACGTTTTTGGGGCACATTGTTGCAGTCGATGGTATTCGAGTAGATAGCCAAAAGATTGAGGCCGTGAAGACTTGGCCAAGGCCCACGACTCCTACGGAGGTTCGTAGCTTTCTGGGCTTAGCAGGTTATTACAGGATATTTGTTGAAGTTTTTTCTTCTATTTCTGCACCACTCACAAAGTTGACCCAGAAATCAGCAAAGTTTCAATGGACAGATGCTTGTCAGCGTAGTTTCCAAGAGCTAAAAGGTAGATTGACCTCTGCCTCAGTCCTGACACTTCCAGAGGGATTGGAGGGATATGTTGTTTATTGTGATGCTTCAGGCGTTGGTCTAGGATGTGTATTGATGCAACATGATAAGGTGATTGCGTATGCTTCAAGGCAATTACGGAAACATGAGAAGAATTACCCAACACATAATCTAGAATTGGCTGCAGTGGTTCATGCATTAAAGATATGGAGAAATTATCTATATGGTGTCCATGTGGATATTTATACAGACCATAAGAGTCTTCAGTATATCTTCAAACAAAAAGAGTTGAATTTGCGGCAACGACGATGGTTGGAACTACTAAAGGATTATGATGTTGATATCTTGTATCACCCCGGAAAAGCGAATGTTGTGGCTGATGCTCTTAGTCGTAGATCGATGGGGATTTTATGTGGTGTACGACCATAGAAGAGAGAAATGGCTCGTGAGCTCCAGCAATTAGCTAGCCTAGGAGTTCGAGTAGTGGACTGAGGTAACAAGGGAACTACTATTCAGAATTTAGCAGTCTCGTCGCTAGTAGCGGAAGTGAGAGAGCGGCAATACGAAGATTCCATACTAATGCATTACAGAGGCACACTCCCTCAGAAGGAGGAGTCATCATTTCAGCTTTCAGGAGACGGAGTTCTTCGATGCCAGGGCAGATTATGTGTCCCCGATGTGGCAGGTCTACGCCACCAAATATTGAGAGAAGCTCATTGTTCCCGTATCATGATCTTAATTCTATATACTGGTGGAATGGGATGAAGAAGGCTATAGCAGAATTTGTAGCTCAATGTCCCAACTGTCAACAAGTAAAAATCGAGCACCAAAAGTCGGGCAGATTGTTGCAAGCTATAGAAATCCCAACTTGGAAGTGGGAAGTGATTAACATGGACTTCATTACAGGCTTACCCTGTTCTCGACGTAAGTATGATTCCATATAGGTGATTGTGGATAGACTCACAAAGTCAGCTCATTTCTTGCCAGTCAGAACGACGTATGTGGCAGAAGATTATGAAAAGCTTTATGTTAAGGAGATAGTGCGACTTCATGGTGTCCCAGTATCTATTATCTCAGACAGAGGAACCCAGTTTACGGCCGATTTTTGGAAGTCCTTCCAAGAGGGTTTAGGGACCCAAGTGAGCCTTAGCACAACATTTCACCCGCAGACTGATGGACAAGCTGAGCGTACCATTCAGACTCTTGAAGATATGTTGCGGGCATGTATGATAGATTTTGGAGGAAATTGGGATGATCACTTGCCACTCATTGAATTTGCTTATAACAATAGTTATCATTCTAGCATTCAAATAGAACCGTATGAGGCTCTATATGGGCGAAAGTGTAGATCCCCAATTGGGTGGTTCGAGGTAGGAGAGACTAAGTTGATAGGGCCAGACTTGGTCCAGCAAGCCATAGAGAAAGTCAAACTCATACAAGATCGGTTATTGGCAGCTGAAAGTCGTCAAAAGTCCTATGCGGATAATCGTCGAAGGGACTTAGAGTTCCAAGTTAAAGATTGGGTGTTCTTGAAAGTGTCGCCAATAAAGGGCATTATGGATTTGGCAAAAAGGGAAGCTTAGTCCCCGATACATTGGGCCTTATGAAATTGTGCGCAAGGTAGGCAAAGTGGCTTACGAATTAGATCTACCTCCTGATTTGGAGTCAGTTCATCCAGTTTTCCATGTCTCGATGCTTCATAAATGTGTTGGAGATCCCACTAGGATCGTCCCAGTAAATGATGTTCAAGTGACGGAAAAGCTGACATATGAAGAGGTACCCATTGCCATACTAGATAGGCAAGTACGGAGGCTTAGAAACAAAGAAGTGGCCTCAATTAAAGTTTTGTGGAGAAATAATAACCGAGAAGAGATGACATGGGAAACGGAAGAAATCATGAAATCCAAGTACCCAAATTTATTTCAGCCCTTAAAAGAAATCCAAGATGAAATATCAAGATCCTAAGGTATGTATGTTTTCCTTTTATGCTTTTGGGTCGTGTGTGGCCAAATTCTATTGCTATTATGTTGTGGCCCTGTGAGGCATTGTTATTATGGGTTGTTGTGACAGGATGGTAGTGCCATATTATAGGGGAAACTCTGGCAAAATTTTTATAGAATCCCCGAGGACTTAACATTCGAGGACGAATGTTCTTAAGGGGGGGAAGAATGTTACACCTCGGAAAACTTTCCGTTGATGCACAAGTGAATAGACTAGTGAAGAGAATGAGTATACATTATTTCAATAAGTAACAAATGACATTCGATGACCCTAGTTAAGATTTCAAAGATGTTTGAGATAGGGGAAGGAAGTTGCCAAGAGAAGGCAAGGCATACGATAGGTAAAGAAAAGGGATTACGAGTAACGAGTTAACAAGGATTTAATGATGTCTTGGAGAAGAGTGATAACGTCCCGTAGATTGGTATTAAGGTGTTAAGTAAGTGCTAAGAAGGTTCCATAAGGATTGGAGATCACACGAGTCGACGAAAACTGACTTCGGAACACTGGGGATTATACGGCCAAACATACTGGCTGTATAAATTATACGGTCCATATGTTAGGACCGTATAATCAGCCCAGGATGGCACCTTACTCTGGACCAAATATACGGCCAAACATACGGCCCGTATAAAATGTACGGACCGTATGTTGGTCCGTATACCTGGTCGGGAATTGAATGGTTCATTAAATAGAGGATTCAAATCTTATTTAATCAGGCATGGTTCTTTGACCAATCATCTGAATCTTCTATAAGTCTATGATGTCCTTCAAATGATTCGATCTTCCGAGCTATTAAGCTCACGATTCTCGATATGCTACGATTGTACTAAGTTACTCATATGACGAGTAAGCCTATAAAGATAAATGTAATGAATGACGATAATAGTGATAATGATATTGATGACGACTATAATGGTAATAGCGATGACGATAACGATGACGATGATGATAGTGATGTTAATAATACAGATGCTTATGAGCTATTATGTATATGTATATATGTATGACTATTATGGACCCCGAGCTTATAAGGCCGGGTAGAGTATGTATATGATTATGTAACGCGCGCGCACCTCTGCAGTTGGGTACGGATAACACTGAGCCTTGGTAGGGCCAGGTATGTGTAACACTGAGCCTTGGTTGGCCAAGTATGTGTGATCACCGAGCCTAGCCATGGTCGGGTACGTGAAACACCAAACCTTTGTGGTCGGGTATGCTATGTAAATGATATGTATATGATATGGACACGTATACGATATAGAATGAGTATGAATAAGGATATGTATATGAATACGAGTTCGAATGTGAAACGGATACGGATACGGATGTATGTACACGAATATGCGTTTGAAATGGAAAGTCCCTATGAAAGGCAAGTAAGTGCTTATGACGATGATACTACTTCCTCCCACCTTATGCTATTTCTCATGTTGCTTATTATGATTTCATATTGATATTGATCATGTTTTACATACTCAGTACATTCTTCGCACTGACGTCCCTTTTGTTTGTGGACGCTGCGTCATGCCCGCAAGTGCACAGGGAGACAGACTTGATCCATAGCTACATTCTCAAGGACTACATAGAGGAGCACCATTTCATTCGGAGCTATAGCTTTTGGGTATTCATTCTTTTGTGTACATAATTATGGGCATAGCAGGGTCCTGTCCCGCCTATATGATATGTTATACTCTCCCTAGAGGCTCGTAGACATGTGTATATAGTTAGATATGTTTGTCCTTGTCAGCCTATATTTTGGATTTCATTTTGTTAGCCTCGTCGGCTTATGTACATTGATATGGGCATAGATGTCAATGATGATATAAAGGTATTGTTGTCCAATGGGACTAGTGTGATTGGTGAATAGAAATATATGCTTTATTAGGTGGCTCACCTAGATGTAAGTGTAAAAGTACGTTAAGGGGTGCCCGGGTGGGCTAGCACCGGGTGCTCGTCGCGGTCCCTAGTCGGGTCGTGACATGCACTTTTTTTGTGATTGCAGATTTTGGGCCAGAGACGTCTTCCAGACCTCATATCTAGTTGAGGTTATTCGTTACCAAGATCAGAGGGTGAGCTCCTATCCGTGCCATGCCGCCTGAAGATCTTCCTTTATTTCAGATGTCTATTTTCATCCCTGACATTATGTTTATTTTTAGAAAGTATCTATCCTTCTAGACATTGTTGGTTAGAGTCCTTGTATGGTGAATTTCAGATTTTTGGGGATGTGATAGCAAGGTTTCCGCACTCGCTATTTTATTTATTTTATTGTCAAACATCTTATTCCATTATTCATGAGCAATGTTTATTAATTAGTTTAAGTAAATGAAATTAACTTGATAATGGGTAAAGGGATTGGTTCGCCCACTATAGGACTAGTGTGGGTGCCACTCACGTCTATTGGGACGTGTCAGTTCAGTATTTCAAATTCATGTCAGAGGATTCATAGTCTAGTCAGTATGTCAAATTGGGTATTCAATTATGTCAACCTAGTAGGTTACACTATCATGTTTTCAAACTATTTTCGCAATTATGTTTTAAATATTATTTTCAGTATTATTATGATGTCACATATTTTATTCAGACAATTCATGTTTTAACTTATATTCTGCATCAATATATATCCCATGTTGACTCAGATAGCCATGTGGTGTCACGTGCAGTCAGGTACTGAGTGTCATGTTATGCCCAAGCCAAGGTTCGGGGCGTGAAAGAATATCAAGGGGCTCTGGAGTGATTCAAACACTAGCATTTCATTCTAGTTGAATTGAAAGTTATGGTTAACTGTGGTCAAATAGTTGACTGAACGCTTCTGAATTCAAGATTTGAAAGTTCTAACTGGTTTGTATGATGATTTTGAACTTGTCTGCAAGTTGTCATTAGATTCACAAGAGTTTCAGATGGGTTTTGATCATGTTGTGTTTGTATTTGATGTTTAGAAGTTTTGAGCGTAAATGATATCACATTGAACAATCGAGCTCGAAATTGAGTTTTGACTAAACGACTAGGTCCATAGTGATTTAGGACTCATAGAAATAAGAATCATTGAATTACGAGGTCATGTGAGGAAGTTAGGGTTGTTATATAAAATAAAACATGATTGGTGCAAAAGAAAAAAAAAGACTGTTGGGTCATAGTTCTTACGACCAGATACCAACTTTTAATGACCAGATTTTGGCTTTAGCGACCATAATTTGGGAGTTAAAGAGCTCGAATTTGGACAATTTCTGCAGCGTTCTTTTTGTTTCAACATGGATGTAAGAATATAACTAGAATTTTTATATTTCCATTTTATTACACATTCTAGAGCAAGCATAAACAAACTTAAAACTTACTTTCATTCATCCACAACCAAGAGCATGTAAAAAGACTTAAAAGATTAGAAAAATTCTTTGATTAATCATGTGAATCCTAATTCAATTACCGATGGATAACGTGAGCTCAGTGGCTCCAATTAAAGTCACATTAACGTTCAAATCATTTTATGATACACCTTGTGGATATGACTTCGGTGAAAAAACTCTCACAAAGACAAATCTTATCTCACCTTAATTCTTCTTTCGAGCACAAATGTTTGCTCATATTCTTGTTATTCTCACCAATGTACAATCACTATATCAACCAATTTATCTCCATCAATTCTAAAGTTCTGATAGTTTTCCCAATTTAAGAACCCTAAGTTCAAATTCTATATTCAAGTTTTTGGGTAAAATCTTGTTTATTATAGAGATTTATATTCTCTAATAGCCTTAATAATGTTAATTCAAAACAATAATTTAATATAGGGTAAGCAACATACATTTCAAAACCAAACCCCTAACATTTTCTTGATGGGTGTTCTTGCCCAAACCTTGAAGCTTTAATGGTGAAATCTAAATATTTCAATGTAAATCTGTGTTCATGTAAAAATAAGAACTCCAAATACTGTTGCTATTAATTGAAAATAGGATTGAATTATAATTGGTTCTATAATAAAGAACGTAATCATTAACATAATGTCAGTCAGTTGATCAGCATTTCCAACAAACTAAAGACAAATAATAGAAGAATGTAAGCAATCACGAACATAGTGGCGGCCAACCTCAATATGGTTTGTACACTCGTGGAGAATAGGATTCTTTGCAATTTGAAGGCCTGCCTGGCTATCACAAAATATAGGGACAAGACTAGAAATGTAAAACTCAAGATCACCAAGCAGTCTAACTAACCAAGCAACTTTAGTTGCTACCTTGTGTAAGGCCCTATACTCAGCCTCAGCAAAAGATAAAGTTACAGTAGGTTGTCTCTTGCTCTTCCAATACACATGACAACCACCTAGAGTAACATAGAACCCAGTAACAGACCTTCTTGAAGTAGCACAAGAAGCCCAGTCAGAATCAGAGTAAGCGACTAGAGAGTAGTTAGATGTAGAAGAAAGCAGAATACCCAAATCAGGAGGCAAACATAAGGTAATGCAGAACATGAATTGAAGCTACCATGTGAGGAATCCTTGGACAATTAAGGATCTAGCTAAGATCTTTTATAGAAAATGAGACGTCATGTTTTGTGTGTTGTAAAACAAAAAACAGCTTGTCAATAAGTCTCTACTAGGAACTAGGATCAGCAAGTGGATCACAAATATCAAAATATTGCTTGATTGAAAGATCTAGAGGTGTAGTTACAGGGGTGAACTAAGATAGTGGAACTCTTCTAACAAAGCTAAAGTGTACTTATGTTGGTTCATCAAATAACCAGAAGGATGAAAAACAATCTCTGAACCCAAAATGTAATGAACAAGCCCTAAGTCTTTGAATATAAACTGATAATCCATGAAGGATATTAGACTGGACATGCAGCAATATCATAACCAACCAAAAATATATCATCAACATAAACCACTAAAACAACCAAAGAAACCCCTAAGGACTTCGTGAAGAGGGAATAATCATTCTTGTTAGGTATGTAGCCTCTACATAGCAAGGCCTCAGGTAGCTTTGTAAACCACTGTCTAGAGGCCTGTTTAATGTCATATAGAGACTTCTTAAACTTGCAAACCAAAGGAGAGGAAAAAGAGGAAATAGAAAAAACTTGGAAGCCAAGTGGAATCTTCATATCCACATCTTCAGAGAGATCACCATTTAGAAAAGTATTTTTTACATCAAGTTGGAAAATAGTCCAATTTCTCTTAACAGCCAAGGAGACACTTGACAATAGTGAGTTTAACAACAGGTGAGAAAGCTCCATTGTGATTTGTCCCCTCATTTTGAGTATCACCCTTAATAACAAGTCTTGCTTTGTACCTCTAAATAGTGTCATCTAATCTCTGCTTGATTTTATAGAAACATTTGCAAGGAATGGTTTACTTATGAGAAGTAAAGAGGTACAATGTCCCAAGTATTATTTATTTCAAGAGCCTGAAATTCGTTTAGCATAGCCTCTTTCCATGTAGGGTGTGAAACTATCTGCTAGTAAAATTTAGGATTTTGCATATGTAAATCAATATAGGAAGCCTTGGAATTGACAGGCACCGAAGAAGAAGACAGAACATAACTGCATATGAAATTAGATAAGTGAGAAAGAAAGTGGGAAGGCTTGGAACTTCTCCTAATAGGGAGGATAGGAGGAGGAACTAGAAGTTGGTCCGGTGCTGGACAGTCACAGAGGAAGAAGGAGGATCAAGAGTCAAGCCTTTTGTAGGGGCTGGAGAAGAAATAGAGGTAGGATCAGAAGCTAAGTCAACAAAATCATGAACAGGAGGAGAAAAGAACGAAAAATGAAGGTGATGATAGGGATAGATGTGTTCATAAATCATCGCATCTCTAGAAAAAAATATATAGAATGGGAGTTGAGATTGAGAAGCTTATAACCTTTTTTTCCATAAAGGTAACCTAGAAAAAACACAAGGGACGGATGTAGGTTGAAACTTATCCCTACCTAGTTTGGGAGAAATAGCATAACAAAAATAGTCAAATGATTTCATATGATCATAAGTAGAAGGCTGACCATGCAGAACTACAAAATGAGTAAGATTGTGTAAAACAACAAAAGGGAATCTGTTGATGAGGTAAGTGGAAATTAAGAGACAATTATCCCAATTCTTTAAAGAGAGTTTGGACTGAAATAAAAGATCCCTAGAAACCTTTAATAGATTTTGTTCTTTCTTTCTACCACCCTATTTTATTGTGGAGAATGAGGAATAGTAGTTTGATGGAGGATGCCAAGAGAACTGTTGAATTTATGAGTTATTGCCTAATTCATAGGCATTATTAGATCTGAAAGATTGAATATTTGGTTAGAAATGTACTTTGACCATGGTTATGAAGTCTTTAAGGACAAAATGGAATTAATTTTGGAAGAAAGAAGGTGTGTCCATTATCCTGGAGAAATCATCAACTAAAGTCAGAAAATATCTGACGTCGATGTAAGTTTGAGTATTGTAAGTTCCCCATATGTTAATGTGGACCAGTTGGAAAGGAACAGAGATGTGAAAGTACTATCATGGAAAGGTAATCTTTGTTGCCTATCTTTGGGGCATACATCACATAGGAAATGTCTTTTGGCAGAATTTTATCAGACAAATAAGTAATGGACATCATTCTGTTAAAAGGGATGTGACCCAGCCTTTGATGCCAAAACAAATCAGTTTTATTAACATCAATTGATGAGTTACAAGTAGAACAATGGGAATAAAAGGAACAACAGGCCCTGTAGGATACAATTAGATTTGGAAAAAACTGTAATGGCCCCGTAGGATACAATTAGATTTGGAAAATGAAAGAGGAGACGTAGCTTCTGAATTGAGAAAGTACAACCCTGTTGCATCTTTACCAATTTCCAATGGCCTTGTAGGATACAATTAGATTTGGAAAAAAACTGTAATGGAATCAAATTGTAAAAGCAATTTGTGGACAGAGATGAGGTTAAAATGGAAAGAAGGTTATAATAGGACATTTTGTAAAGTCATATCTGTTCTGAGTTGCAAAGATCCAATAGATTAAGACTTAATCTTTATAACCATTAAGCAGAGTAACGAGAAAAGGTGTAAGCTTGTGAAAAAGAGGATATTTATTCATGAGAGATTAGTGGATAAATTATCTAATCTAATTTCTTTAAATCGGGCTGGTTTTGTCAAGGACAGAAGTATTGTGGAGATTGTGCTCTTAACTCAAGAGATTATTTCTGATATAAGATTGAGGACAAAAGGTGCTAATGTAGTAATGAAGTTAGATATGGAAAAAGCATATGATAGAGTCTGTTGGTTATTTCTAATCAAAGTCCTTAGAAAATTTGTTTATTTTACAGATGCTAGTTGATATGGTTTACAGGATCTTAAGCAATAATTGGTACTTTATCTTGGTGAATGGTCAACAGAGGGTTTTTTTCCAGTCCACAAGGGGTGTAAAGCAAGTGTCACGACCCAACTCAACTAAATCGCGCGGGCACCTATCTTTCCCACCTCGGTAGGCAAACCCTCAACCCATGAATAGTAAAAACACAACTAATTAATTAAATAAGTGGAAGAAATAAAATCACGTAAGTCTGATGATAATAGTATAGAAAATATGCGGAAGTAAGGAAAATACACCCCCAGAGTCTGGTGTAATCCATACAAGGGCATCTAACTAAAATTTACAAGTCTGGAATATCGATAATACAACAAGTCTGAATATGTCTTGGAATAGAAAATAAGACATAAATAAAGAAGAATCTTTAAGGCGGCGGACGTCTCATGCTCACCCTGTAGACTCTAAGAACCTCTCGGAGCGACTATCAATTACGAGAAACAAGGGCCGAACCCACCTGGAATTCTGCATTCATAAAAGAATGCAGTAAGGGTAGGTCAGTACAAAACCATAGTACTTGTAGGTATCATAGGCCGACTAAGTTTAGCTAACATAATCCAGACAATAGAATAAGAAAAACAGGTAAATCAACAAGTATAAGTCAAATACAAGCTAGAAACCAAGTACACGTCATTACCTAGGTTGTAGCATCTAATCCCAAGTGTGCCAAGTCTCAATATAAACAATCTGAATCCAAATAATACAAGTATATTACCAGATCTTAAACATAAAGTCATAATGCAATGCAATGCACTAATGTATGAAATGTGGATGCAATGCAATGTTGTGTACACATGTACTCCGGACAAAAGTATCGACGTCTTGGTAGCACGACCCAAAGGGGACCCGCGGAGTCCATGTACCACTCGTTTCAGATCTTTGTCCAACGGTAACGAGTCTCCGGATCTTTGCCCACGGAGGATTTTTATCAAATCATATCATATAATATCACATCACCTGGAACCATTTCCCATCGGGCATTTAAAACATTTTCTCTTACAGATATCATAAGTCTTTCATTAATCAATTCCAAACCATTTCCATCATGTATGAATTCATAAATGCTAAATCAATGCAATAAATGCCAACGAATATGCTATGGAAGTCACAACACTATGTGCCCTATCAAGACTTATATAAATCAACTCAACAGTAAACATGATCGCATCAACAACAGTCAGATCAATATCACAAGTACCAAGCATGGGTACGCCAACAATATCATAAAAAGGCTACAAAAGCCATATATAACACTATCCTCGTATCAAACGTCAACAAGTAAGATACTTCAATATCATGAAGAGGTATAAAAATAGTCTCCAATATCTACTATCACCACGTGGCATCAAGCCAACAACAATAGAACAAATCAAGTCACAACACAACGGGGTGGCTAGCCCCAATCACACAACAGAGCCCAACCTATGACAACATCCAACCCAATTACATACCCAAAGGTTTACATACTTTCTCCGATAATATCGCCTAAATATATGCTTCGCTAAACAAAGTCTCACCATAAGGTAAACTGTAACCAACCTGGAAGGCCAAACAACAATAACACCAACAATCACTCCATAGCCTTTTCTTTCCTTTGAGTCTCGAGATCAAGAAAGTCTAAGCATAATCGAATCATGGAATTAGAATCAAGAAGAACATCAAAACCAACCCTACTTCTATCAAGACCCAAATCCCCAACCTATGGAATAAGGTTTATGAACTAGAAGGGTGAATTAGGGATCTAAATGTCCAAACATGAAATTAAACCTCTAGATGATCAATTCACATCAATAGCAAGCTAGAATAATCAACAATTCACTCAATTTCGGATTTTAGGCAAAACGCCCAAATTTGGGTATAAACCCTAACTTCCAATTCCACAAATTAGCCTCTAATTAGGAAGAAATTATGAAATAAAGGATTCTAATCATCAATTCAGTGCTTAAAGAAGCTAACCCAACCAACAAATCATGATTTAGAAGCCTAGATAGAATATTCATTAAACCCACCTTTAATCTTCCATTACTTAATAAACTAACAAGGTAAAGGAATTCTAAGATGATTAGGGGTAATGATATAGCAAGGAGATTAGAAGGACTTACCACCAAGAATCTTCTAGAATTTCTCCCAATAGCTCAATTTTCGGAATGGTAATAAATGAGAGACTAAGGGCTTTTAATACACAACTAATGAAATAACAGGCCTGGTACCAACATGGAGGCAGCGGGACCGCTACGTCGGCCCCGCCCTGACGACCGCTCAGATCGCCGAGACAGTCGGCTACAATTACACTTGGCCGCCCCAGCAGCCCATCCCACAGCTATGACGGTGCCACGGGGAAGGTAAGGGTGCCGCCATGGCGGACACCAGCACCAGAATTTCCCGAAATAACCCAATCTTAATCCGAAATCCCGACTAATACCCGAGGCCATCTGCTCACAAACTACATACACAGACATGCATAAAAACACGCTACGAACGCACTCGTGGCCTCGAAATTTTCAACGGAGGTCTCATTGGCCAAGTCAACACCCGATACCTCAATTTTAACTTCCCAACCCAAGTCCCAAAATACATCCGAGTGCCTCGAGAAATGAACCAGATATGCACACAAGTTCTAAATGATCATCCGGACCTCTTGGAATCAACTTTGAGTCAACTCTTTTTCGCTTAAAGCCAATTTTTCCCAAAAAATACCAAAATCAACCCGAACACCTCGGGAAGAGTGTCAACAGTCCTCTCAGGTTAAAAGTGAGCTAAACAAGCTCGCGAAAAGTGTTGAAAAGACTATAACGACCAACCAGGTCGTTACATCAGATACCAATAAAACATTCGCTCGTCCTTGAGCGACAAGGAGGGAACGGGGAAAAATAACTAAGCCCGCAACAACTGAGGATGTCTCGAACACATATTGGGTTTCTCTTGATAGGAACGATTCTCTTTGAACAAAATTGAATCCCAACGAATGATATAGGAACCATTAAAATGGTACTTCCTCGTCGTAGAGACATGAAAGACCGGACGAATAGCTGACAGACCTGGTTAACAACTAACTCACAAAACACAAGATCAGTACAACGGATAGTCTCAAATAGGCCAATACGCCTCGGGCTCACTTGCCCTCCTTCCACATCGCATGGCAACCTTGTTAGGTGTAACATTCAGAAAAACCTGATTGCTCACATTACGAGTCACAACTCTTTAAACTTAGCTCAAGCTCCAATTTTTATATCTTCATATTCAAATTTCCCTCGCAACTGATCCTCGAATAAAAGAATTGCCTTTGCTCGAATCCCCTGATTTGATATAACCAACTCTGAACGCGATCAATGGGCCCTACAAACACTTTCCCAAACCAACGCAATCCTCTGAAACTTGGTCACAAACCATAGTCCATTTTGAACCAATAAAATACTCTGATTCTGCTAATTCTTCTCCCACATCTTCTAAGGTTGTTACTCGCCCCGCGATTTCTTAGAAACGTATGAACACACATACCAAAATTTTGAACCCATAGCTTACTCTTGCCAGAAAGAATCCTTGATTCATCTGAGATCCCTATGTAATTCCATCAGAACTGGTCTTACAGATAGCCAACTTGGCTAGCTCCAAGTCTTCTTAAACCTTCAAATCATAATAGAGGAACCATACCACTGAATATCTCGCCGAGCAAAGCTTGTTGGAGCCTAACTGATCACTATAAAGACCTCTCGCACAACAGTTCCTCCTCAAATCTGTACTAATCACATTATGCGCTATTATTCTGTCCAAGTAACTGATCTCAGAGAGTATCATCAAACCTACTAGAAAGCCCTGACCAAGCTCGGCAAACCTGCCATACCTCAAATCTGAGTCGAAACGCTTCGAATCCTTAGATATCTTCCTGGAAGCATAATCATAGACCTTTAAGCTTAACTCGAACAACGTTGACCCTGAATGAATGCACAACTCACGAATATCACCAATAGTAATTAGAACTGACTCCGAATTTCGAACCAATCACAGTCATACCACGCGTAACAAATCCTGTCTATCACCATCGACTACACAAGTTGAGTCCTATCCAAGTTATCACTTAGTACCGAAGAGCTATACCTTACGATTTCAATCTTTTGTGTTCCTCGACCTTTGCCCGATATGCAAATCCAATACAAACTCGAATTTTTGACGCAAAACATTAAGCCTCATATAGTAATTATAAATCCATCGAACCTCTCATAGTTTCACCTCAATATGCTTGGAAATTTTTCGAAAGTATCCAATCTTATAACTGCCTCCTTAAATCTCACGCAATTGTTCCCAAGCCCCTAATACCAAAATATGCTTACCCAAACTGTCTAGTCGATATTACTTGCAATCATATTGTATTACCACGAGTAAGGTCCCTCCTCGAAAATATAACTCTAGCCTTATATGATAGGAATTCCACAATCCTTTCTCCTAAAGCACGCTAACTCATTCACTATAGATGTTACGAACTTTTCCAATGGTGCACTCCCAAGCCATTTTTTATAAATCCCAATATGTCGGTTCACTGAAATACGCTCCTCACTAGTCACTGATCACAAACCTCGTAGAACTTTGTCATATCACATGGTCCATTTCTGTAGATTTCCTTCTTAAGCTCACGCAATAATCACATCTCAACTGGAATGTGCAAGGAAATGACACCACAATCCATATTGGCACCAAAATCCCCAAGATGTACCTTTTTCTTATCGGTCCACAACCAACCATACCTTTTCTCGACTGATCAATTCCCAATTTTCTAATCACTTTATGATCATCGATACCGTAATCAATCTTCAAATCCGCTCCATCGAATACCACAATATCATAACTCTTGCAACTAGCCGAATTAATCCTGGAGATAGGATCATAACACACACTTTGCACATTAGAGTTTCCTTAACGCTTAAAACTCAAACTTGAACACTCTCTAAATCTAGCGTATTACACAAACAGTCTCACTAATATCCTCACGTATCCCACTGAAGCATCTTTGCCAGAGTCGCCTTACCTAATTTTCGAATGTATACCAAACTTAACTCAGTCAACCCATCATCATCTATTCTATCATTCCAAGTTCCTAAGTTACTAGTCCCTTACTTAAATCCTTAACGTTACTAGTCCTCGAAGAATTTACCTCTTACCTCAATCATCGAATCTGAACACCTTTAACCACTCGCGCGCCAATCTCTTTTTATTCAATCACATAAGCTGAGTAATAACACCATTAGTAGCGGGATCTAGTAAACTTTTACACAATGAATACAAGATTCCCAACCTCAGTCCACCACTGACCTACGTTAGTCTATAACATAATCGAACATACCAACCCATCCATAAACTCTCAAGCCCACTCTGCACTGTACAATCGCAACCAGGCTCCCAAATCACTAATTCTTGTCTCCATGACCGTCTTTCTGCCTTTAACCTCGAAGACACTCATCAACCTCATCGGTCACCCTTTTTCTGAACGTCATGATATAATGCCCTCGCAATCTAAACACGACTCACGTACCCATATTTCATCTCAAATCTTACGAACCTTAATCTCTTGAACCTGATAACAATATGTCTCATTGTAATCCTTCAGTTCCTATATTTCAATTCAAATCACTCTATCATTATCAACTAGCAAACAGTCAAATCCACTCGCTCATTTAAACCAATCATCCCTCTGAGCCGAACGAACCACAAACAATATCAATACTTCTCCTCAAATCAAAGTGTAGCAACCAGTAACTTCCCAAGTCATTAACTCATAGTATACGCTCATATTTGAAGTTATCTCCACTAGTCAATTACTAACTTCTCAGAAGTTTACAACCCAATCAATTCACCAATCAAACGATGTGCCCATAGCATTCTCTTAATAACCGAGTAGTCCTTTAACATTAACAAGTTTATATCAAGAATAACTTTTAGTACCATATCCCCAAAATATCACGTGAACCATTAAGTATGATTGTTACCCAACCATGCCTAATTATTTCCACAAGATTCAATACTCAATAATAAACATAGCTCAGACGACCACTTCCATCTGTACCATTCTGTCATGCCGAACCCTCTTTACCTTTCACAACCGAACATGAAATTCTATCACACCCTAATCTCGCTAGGGTGTGATGGGCACCCGACCCTTACTTAGGGCCGAGCGAACCCTATGACTCTTAGTACACACATAATCTCTTTGGACTTTTAAATCAAATAAGAATGAAATACATAGTAAAGGCTTTCAAAAACTTTCTCTTCATCGTACTCAATCAAGCAGAATCTATAATCATAAGGAATCTGTAACATAATACATAATGGCACATCGGCTGGTGGAGCCGCTTACAAGACTGACATCCTATACCCACGACTATGTCTGCAAAGTCTCTAACCACAATCAGAAATCATAACACATATACTCCGACTCGGCAACACTCCGGAGGGAAGTGGAGCTCGCCAATCCCGCTGGAACACCTTCTAGCAACGTCTTCTACTCATCTGGGTGTACCTGCGCGGCATGAAACGCAGCCCCCGAAGAAAGGGGGTCAGTACGGAATATGTACTGAGCATGTAAGGCAAGAATCACACTAAAAGGATCATAACAAATGGAGATTTACCAGAAACAAATATGACCTTTAAAAGCATCAATGCACTTGCCCTTTTGAAATGAAAATCATACATACATTATCATATACCGTACCCGGCCCATTATGGGACTCGGTGGATAAAATCATGTCATCACATTATCAAATCATCATGCGTGCATATATATAAATATATATACCGTACCCGGCCCTCTAGTGAGGGACTCGGTGAATGAAGTCATGTCGTACCCGGCCCTCTAGTGAGGGACTCGGTGAATGAAGTCATGTGCACATATTCCGTACCCGGCCCATCATGGGACTCGGTGACATAATCATATCATCATATACATATACCGTACCCGGCCCTCTAGTGAGGGACTCGGTGAACACTGCAGTGGAGTGCGCACGATAACATACCCGGCCCCAGACTCGGTGAAAGACATATTGAGGCGTGCACGAACAGAGTAGTGAGAAACCATTTGCATATAAAACAAATTTTAAGACTGGGTGGGTAAGTACATAGATCGATACTTAAGGATCATAAACCCGTTTCAAGTCAATCTGAGTTAGTATGAGAAAGTTATGAACATCTTTGTACAGAAACCTTTACGAACGTTTTAGAAGCTATCTTTGGAAAATCAAAGCAATAGACATATCAAGTACCTTTCGAATATCGGTAGGGATCAAATCAAAATAGAACTTTTGGCGCCGCACACATGTATCAAGACATAGCAAAACAACTTTTCGGAAGTCAAGAACATTAGCCATCCTAGTGGCTCTAAGAATAGGAGTTTCTTTAAAATCATATTTATACATTGTTTGTTCGTTTCACAAGGATCATGCCAAAAGAAAGAAAGGGTAAGCCTTACATACCTGTTCCACGTCCTATTAGCTACGTTTATTCGTCCAAGCTTGTTAGTCTACATTCAAGAGGATTTATACAATCATTAGACTCATCATCACATACTTATCTTAGTCTCTCAAACAAATTCATTTATAATCTACCGAAATTTCGGCAGCATCTCCCCTGTAAATACGACTATCCCCGAGAATCCAACTCGGCCAAATCATCAACAACAATCCGAGAATTCAACTCGGCCAAATTATCAACAACAACAATACCCACAACTATATTAACAACTTCAACAATCAATTTAAAACGCATTCTAACATTAGTGACTCCTTTACATAATTCGACGACATTTCACTTATATTCAAATCGACCATATATCGTCAAGCTAACACCAATGATCTCACATTCAAGAGTTAATCCGAAATCATTCTTACATGATTCAAGAACACTTCAAACAATTCACACAATATTCAAAACAACCCAACCAACATACCACTTCACCCGAAACCTTCCAAATTCAACAAGAACGATAACAACACATTTCTTTCTTCCAAATTCATGAACTATACCAACAATCTACACATTAGTAATATCATTCATACAATGTAAGAAACCATACTAATGTCACATTAACTTCTTCACCAATCCCACAACGATTACAAATTCATTTCAAGCCACCAAACCTTCATTTTTATTATGGAATCCACAACTACAACAATCAAAATACTAAAGAAAATCAATTCATCATATCTACACAACACCACCCCTATTCGGCCATCACTTGCACACACATATTTCATGAATTTCATCCATTTCTACACACTACAACATGTACATATCATCCATAACACATGTAAAAGAAGATTAGACCTTACCTTCATCCCTTGATTCCTCCACTCGGCTAGGGTCTACAACGAATGCTTTGCTTGCTCCAACAACTACTCCATGTTGTTAGGGACGTTCCACTTGGTTGAATTACTAGAAGAAAATTATTTTTCTTGATCAAACCCAAGAGCACTAAATTCGGCCAAGCCACGGCCGAATATGGTCCTCTCTTTTTCTTGAAATTTCTTGAGCTTATGAAAGATGAAATATGTCTAGACTTTTCCCACTTATTCATATATATATATAGTTCCTTCAAGTATAAGGGGGACACATGCCCCCACCCTTGGCTTGAGTCAATTGGCCAAGCCTTGGGGTGGGGACCACCCCACACCACACGGCCAAGAGGGGCCTTGGCTAGAACCTTCTTGAATTTTTTTTGTGAAATTCCCTTTTTGCCCCTAGCCTTCCACAATATTACCATGAACCTCCTTGTGAATTTCCCTTTTTACCCTTAGCCTTTGTCAATATTTCCATACTAATAAACAACTTGTATATTAAAATAACTTTGAAAAATAGTCTTGCCCTTAACTTACCACGACTATCTTGAAATATCCGAATGTACAAAATACGGGATATAACAAATTCGCCCTCGTATCATTTGCAACTTTATCCTGACAACCATGTCAGGTACCAATTCTTTTCTTCCCAATCTCACAAAACGTACTCATGGCTAAGATATTCTATGAAGTCTTACTTCGCTACACGCTTTCCATAAAAATCTTCCTTCATGTCCTTATTGTCAACTTCCTTTCTTTATTACACGTGATTAATATACGTTTGCCTAATTCGATGGTCATTATCGAACTTACACTTGTTCCCATATAGCGAATTCTAATACTATACCGCTGCTGAATCGTCGACCCGCCATTGGTACACCAGTGTCATGTAAACCATCATTATGCCTTGATGATGTTGAAGTCAAACTAATCATATCATCGAGAAACCCACTATTGTTAACCCATCAATGCACCCTGTCACTTCCGAGCAACCCAGCACTGAATCACGGATACCCTGTAGACCTCTGGACTATCTTTCCCATTTCTCATGAATAAATGAGTATAATCGCGATTCCACACAATCGAATCCTTAGGACATCACTGGAGACTGAACTTGACCACTTTCCTGAGTCAGAATAACACATCTCGTACCAAACAACAACACGTCCTAGATCAACCATTCACATACGAATTTTGAGGATGGGTTTCCACCCTTTGTGGGAGATTAAGATAAGAAAATTCAGCTACCAATTAATTAAATAAGCAAAAGAAATAAAATCACGTAAGTCTTATGATAATAGTACAGAAAATATGCGGAAGTAAGGAAAATACACCCCAGAGTCTGGTCTAATCCATACAAGAGCATCTAACTAGAATTTACAAGTTTGGAATATCAATAATACATCAAGTATGAATATGTCTCAGAATAGAAAATAAGACATAAATAAAGAAGAATCTTCAAGGTGGCGGACGTCTCATGCTCACCCTGTAGACTCCAAGCAACTCTCAAAGCGACTATCAACCACGAGAAACAAGGGTCGAACCCACCTGGAATTTTGCATTCATAAAAGAATGCAGCAAGTGTAGGTCAGTACAAAACTACAGTACTGGTAGTTATCATAGGCCCACTAAATTTAGCTAACATAATCGAGACAATAAAGTAAGAAAATAGGTAAATCAATAAGTATAAGTCAAACACAAGCCAGAAACCAAGTACACATCATCACCTAGGTTATAGCATCTAATCCCAAATGTGGCAAGTCTCAATATAATCAATCTGAATCCAAATAATACAAGTATATCACCAGATCTTCAACATAAAGTCATAATGCAATGCAATACAACAATGTACGAAATATGGATAAAATACAATGTTGTGTGCACATATACTCCGGACGAAAGTATCGACGTTTTGGCAGCACAACCCATGGGGGATCCGCGGAGTCCGTGTACCACTCGTTTCGAATCTTTGCCCAACGGTAATCCGGAACTTTGCCCATGGAGGATTTTTATCAAATCATATCATGTAATATCACATCACCCGGAACCATTTCCCATCGGGCATTTAAAACGTTTTCTCTTATAGATACCATAAGTCTTTCATTAATCAATTCCAAACCATTTCCATCATGTATTAATGTATGAATGTATAAATGCTAAATCAATGCAATAAATGCCAACGAATATGCTATGGAAGTCACAACACTATAAGCCCTAATAAGACGTATATAAATCAACTCAACAGTAAGCATGATCTCATCATCAACAGTCAGATCAATATCACAAGTACCAAGCATGGTTACGCCAACAATATCATGAAAAGGCTACACAAGCCATATATAGCACTATCCTCATATCAAATGTCAACAAGTAAGATACTTCAATATCATGAAGAGGTATAATAATAGTATCACATATCTACTATCACCTCGTGGCATCAGGCCAATAACAATAGAATAAATCAAGTCACAACACACCGGGGTGGCTAGCCCCAATCACACAACAGAGCCCAACCTATGACAACATCCAACCCAATTACATACCCAAAGGTTTACATGCTTTCTCCGATAATATCGCCTAAATATATGCTTCGCTAAACAAAGTCTCACCATAAGGTAAACTGTAACCAACCTGGAAGGCCAAACAACAATAACACCAACAATCACTCCATATCCTTTTCTTTCCTTTGAGTCTCGAGATCAAGAAAGTCTAAGCATAATTGAATCATGGAATTAGAATCAAGAAGAACATCAAAACCAACCCTACTTCTACTTCTATCAAGACCAAAATCTCAAACCTATGGAATAGGATTTATGAACTAGAAGGGTGAATTTAGGGATCTAAATGTCCTAACATGAAATTAAACCTCTAGATGATCAATGCCCATCAATAGCAAGCTAGAATAATCAACAATTCACTCAATTTTGGATTCTAGGCAAAACGCCCAAATTTAGGTATAAACCCTAACTTCCAATTCCACAAATTAGCCTCTAATTAGGAAGAAATTATGAAATAAAGGATTCTAATCATAAATTCAATGCTTAAAGATGCTAACCCAACCAACAAATCATGATTTAGAAGCCTAGATAGACTATTCATTAAACCCACCTTTAATCTTCCATTACTTAATGAACTAACAAGGTAAAGGGATTCTAAAATGATTAGGGGTAATACAATATCAAGGAGATTTGAAGGACTTACCACCAAGAATCCTCTAGAATAGCTCCCAATAGCTCAATTTTCGGAATGGTAATAAATGAGAGAATAAGGGATTTTAATACACAACTAAAGAAATAACAGGCCTAATACCGATACGGCGGCAACGGGACCACTCTGGATGCTCCGCCTTGACGGCCTATCAGACCACCGAGACGGTCGGCTACAATTACACTTGGCCACTCCAGCGGCCCATCCCACCACTATGGCAGTGCCACTGGAAAGGTAAGGGTGCCGCCTGGCGGACACTCGCGCCAGAATTTCCTGAAATAACCCAATCTCAATTTGAAATCTCGACTAATACCCGAGGCTATCTACTCACAAACCACATACACAGACACATATAAAAACACGCTACGAATGCACTTGTGGCCTCAAAATTTCCAATGGAGGTCTCGTTGACCGAGTCAACACCCGATACCTCAATTCTAACTTCCCAACCCAAGTCCCAAAATGCACCCGAGTGCATTGGGAATCGTCCCTAATATGCACACAAGCTCTACATGACCATCGGGACCTCTCTAATCGACGGGTTTCCAAAATACGTCTGTTTACCCAAAAGTCAATTTTGAGTCCACTCTTTTTCGCTTAAAGATAATATTTCCCAAAAAGTAACCAAAATCAACCCCGAATACCTCACGAAGTGTGTCAACGGTCCCCTCAGGTCAAAAGTGAGCTAAACAAGCCCGGTAAAAGGTCAAAATGTCGAAAAAATTATAACAACCAAGCCGGTCGTTACGACATGGGGACCCATTATCCCCTACTTTATTCATCCTAACAGTGAGTATCTATCAAGAAATTTGAATCATCTACATCAATACCCAGTTCAAAGGGTTTGGACTGCCCAAATAAAGTCCAAAAGTGAATCATCTTCCCTATGCTGATGACATGATCATATTTACATCAGCATATGTTATTTCTTTACAACTTATAATGGACATCTTGAAGAAGTATGAAATGACATTTGGGCAGAAGATCAACAAGGACAAGAGCTCAGTCTATATGCATACAAATGTTCCAGCGGACATTAGTATAACAGTGGAGGTAGCAACTGGTATAATTAGGAAAGATTTTCCTTTTATATATCTAGGGTGCTCTATTTATCACTACAGAAGGAAGAAGGAATTTTTTTAATGCCTTGCTGCTAAAGATTACAAACAGACTTCAGGGTTGGAAAGGTAAAATGCTTTCCTTTAGTGGAAGGGAAATTCATATTAAACATGTCTTACAAAGTATGCCAATACATATGCTATCTGCAGTTAATCCACCCTTTGGGGTGATTAGACATATGCATAAGATGGTTGCACAACTTTATTGGAGCAATACTGTTGGTGGAAAAAACAAGCATTGGGTTTCATGGAATCAACTTTGTGTGCAAAAAATGGAGGGGGGATTGGGATTTAGATCTCTTCATGTTGTTTCCCTTGCTTTGTTTTGTTAACTTTGGTGGAATTTCATAACTAAGCCTTCACTATAAAGTGTGTTCATGAGTAACAAGTATTGTAGAAAAGAATACATTATGGTAGTTCAATGGAAATATGGATCTCAACCTTGGAAAATAATGCTTGAGGCCAGAGACTTAATAGAACATCAGATTTAGTGGCAAATAAAGATGGGAGATTCACAGTTCTGGTTTGATAACTGGACTGGATTAGGTGGAATTATACTTTGTAATACCTGAGGACAGATATGATGAGAGAATACAGAATGTTCATGAGATGGTGACTCAAGGGAACTGGACTATTGAAAGGTTGTCTGAAGTTTTAACAGAAGAAGTAGTTGATCACATAACAACTACAATTACACCCCTTCTAATGGAAAGAGGAATCGATAGACTTGGTGCTTGTTAGATAGTAAAGGTGAATTTTCAGTGAGATCTGCCTGCGAGTTTATCAGACTAAGGGGACAGGAGATGGACAAGCATAAATTCATGTGGGTAAAAGTTTTACCTTTTAAAATCTCTTTCTTCTTGTGGAGATGTTGGAAGTATAAATTACCTCTGGATGATGTTTTGAAGAAGATGAATTTTAATATGGTGTCTAGATGTTGGCTTTGTTTACATCCTAAGAAAGAAACAATAAAGCATTTACTCATTACTTCTGATACTGCTAAAGGACTTGGTCATATTTTTGCTCTAGTGCAGGTATTAATATGGAGGGATTATCATTACAACAGCTAATTGTGAAATGGTGGCAGATGCCAGTGACTAGTAGGTTAAAACAAATCTACTATGCCATTCTAGCAATTATACTGTGGGAATTATAGAAGAGAAGAAATGGCATTAAGCATGGACAAAGGAGGACTGGGCACAAAGTTATATTTTAGGTGTTTACAACAATTCAGAGATAGGTTTAGGTGATAAATCCCTCTATTAGGGACATTCCTAGAAGAAGGGGGTGAGTTGATTCAAATGATAGAAAAGGGGATGGCAAAGCTAAAGGTAACTAAAGTAATTCGGAAATTCCCTCCATTAGAGTGGTGTGTATGCAACACAGATGGGGCATCTAGGGGAAATCCTATAAAGAGTACCTATGGATTTTGTTTAAGGGCTACTGAAGGTGATCTAATACATGCACAGACCGAAGACATAGGGTATGCTACTAATACAGAAGCAGAGGTGTATGCAATTCATGAAGCTTTGAAGTTTCGCAAAAGAAATGGTTTCCAGAATATAATCATTCACACTGATTCAGAAAAATTTGGCTAAAGGTTGGAAACCACCTTGGAATATTGCTAGTTGGGTGGATGAGGTGCAAGACTTAAGCAAAGATCTGGATTTCATTTTCACTCATACTCTGAGGGAAGCTAATAAGTTGGCAGATGCATTCGCCAATCATGCTCTGGATAGAGGTTCCTTGGGAATAAGGTGATGTTAAGGATGGAACCGGAAGTTGATTGGGGAATAAGAGATCCTTACATTCAAATCCTATTGGGAGTAGAATGGTAAGGATTTTTCTACTAACTATTTATTATTGTTTGCAGGTACTGGAGAAACTACAGGATAGCAACAACACAACCTCAGACATAAACAAGGCAAAGCAATCTTAGGAGCAGGTTTCAGTAGTAAACATCATGGGAAGATGTCACGACCCGACTAGGGGCCGCGACGGGCACCTGGTGCTAGCCCACCCGGGCACCCCCTTAGCGTACCTTTACTCTTACATTTAGGTAAGCCACATATTTAAACATACATCTCTATTCATCAATCATACTAGTCTCATTGGACAACAATACTTTTATATCATCATTGGCATCTATGCCAAATCAATGTACCTAAGCCGACAAGGCTAACAAAATGATATACAAAATATAGGCCGACAAGGCCAAACACATCTAACCACATACACATGTCTATGAGCCTCTAAGGAGAGGATATCATAACATATAGGCGGGACAGGACCCTGCTATGCCAATAATTATGTACAAAAAAGAATAAGTACCCAAAAGTTATAGCTCCGAATAAAGTGGAGCTCTGCTATGTAGTCTCTGAGAATGTAGCTATGGATCAAGTCTGTCTCCCTAGGCACCTGTGGGCATGACGCAGCGTCCACAAACAAAAGGACGTCAGTACGAAGAATGTACTAGGTATGTAAAGCATGATCAACATCAATATAGAAGCATAATAAGCAATATGAGAAATAGCATAGGAGAGGAGATAGCAATATCAACGTCATAAGCACTTACTTGCTTGTCATAAGGACTTTCCATTTCTAGCGCGTATTCGTGTACATACATCCATATCCGTATTTGTACTCATATCCGTAATCATTTACATTGCGTCCATAATCGTATTCATATAAATAGTCTTATTCATATTTATATCCATATCATGTTCGTATTCATACTCGTATCTATATCATATACATAACCATATCATATACATAACATTTACAAAGCATGCCCGACCACGAAGTTCCGGTGTTTCATACATACTTGGCCAACCAAGGCTCAAGGGTACACATACCTGGCCCTACCAAGGCTTCAGGGTTACATCTACCTGGCACTACCAAGGCTTCAGGGTTATCCGTACCATCTGCAAAGGTGTGCGCACGTTACGTAAATAGATACATATCCTACCCGGCCTCATAATCTCGGGGTTCCATAATAATCATACATAGATACACATATATAATAGCTCATAAGCATCTTACTATTATCATCACTATCATTATCGTCATCGTCATCGTCATCGCTATTATCATCGTTATCATTATCGTTATCACTATCGTCGTTTTTCATTACATTTATCCTTATAGGATTACTCGTCATATGAGGAACTTAGTACAATCGTAATACATATCGAGGATCATGAGCTCAATAGCTCGAAAGATAGAATCATTTGAAGGATAGCATAATCTTATAGAAGGTTTAGATGATTGGCTAAAGAACCATGCCTTATGAAAGAAGGGTTAGCCTTACATACCTTTCCATTAAACTATTTACCACTTGCATGTTCTCCTCCGAAGCTCACGTTTCTACCTTCATTAAAGTCATACTATCATTAGAATCGATAGCTATCATACACGACTAAAACTAGAGAAAATCGGACAGCATCTCCTTTATTTATACAACATTCCTCCATATCGTATATCAACTCCCAAACGTCAATAAAACATTCACAATATCATAACAATAGTTTCTATTCATCCACATTATCTATATTTCTCACTTCGCTTCCATTCACCCATATCCATGGTCATAACACACTACTATGTTCATTCACATACATTGCCTATCCCATGTCGTCAACATCATTTTTAACATAATTATATCACAACACATCAAGAATCATGACTCAATTCAAACTATTACTCAAAATGGCACTATTCCACATTCATGACCCATTTTTCTATACCCTTCTACAATCCAAGTATTTCAACTCTCAAATACCTTAAACAACATATAATTACCATAAATCTTACCTTAGATGTTGTAGGAACAAGCCTTGGTTGGTAATACTTCACTTGAGCAAAAACCCTAGTTCATCTCCAATGAGATTTCTTGACTTGAATGACCTTTAATGGGTTTTCTTGCACATGATTCACTTAGTTTATGTTGTTGATCACTAATACCTCTTGAATTCTTGTGGAATAAATGTAGAGATATGTTTTAGAGAGAAGGGGTGTGATATGGAAGTGAAATGAAATAAGACTTGAATCCTCTATTTAATGAACCATTCAGTTCCCGACCAGGTATACGGACCAACATACGGTCCGTACATTTTATACGGCCCGTATGTTTGGCCGTATATTTGGTCCAGAGAAAGGTTCCATCCTGGGCTGATTATGCGGTCCTAACATACGGACCGTATAATTTATACGGCCAGTATGTTTGACCGTGTAATCCCCAGTGTTTCGAAGTCCGTTGTCATCGACTCGTTTGGTCTCCAATCCTTATGGAACCTTCTTAGCACTTGCTTAACACCTCAATACCAATCTACGGGACATTATCACTCTTCTCCAAGATATCATTAAATCCTCGTTAACTCGTTACTCGTGATCCCTTTCCGTTACCTATCGTATGCCTTGCCTTCTCTTGGCAACTTCCTTCCCCTATCTCAAACATCTTTGAAATTTTAATTAGGGTCATCGAATGTCGTTTCTTACTTATTGAAATAACTTATACTCGTGCTCTTCACTAGTCTATTCACTTGTGCATCAACGGAAAATTTTCCGAGGTGTAACAGAAGAGGTCTCAAAACAACTTTGGTCACTATATTAGATTCAATTTTAACCATGTAAATTAGGTGAACGTCTTGTTTGTGGTATTAGCATCAAATGGTGCTCATTCAAATGGACAAACATCAAATTTACAAAGATTTAAATTAAGCAAGACAGGATTCAGCAGCAAACATCATGGTCAAAATACACAGAATAAGTATAGTCACAGTATTTGCTTCAATTTTAATCATGTACATTGGGTGAATGTCTTATTTGTGTTATTAGCATCAAATGTTGCTCATTCAAGCAGTACATGATTCAGCAGCAAATATCATGGTCAAGGTACTTAGAATAAATATAGTCACAATATTAGCTTCAATTTTAATCAAATAAATTGGGTGAATGCTCTTTTTGTGGTATTGGAATCATATGGTGCTCATTCAATGGGAAAAACATCAAATTTACAATGCTTAAAATTAAGCAATACAGTAGTTGTATATTTTCAACTTCAACAACACAAAAGGGGATTAAAGTGCAGGAAAGGACCAAAAATAGAGATACCAGCTCAACTTACAGTTTTGAGCAGATTTGAAAATGCCAAGAGGAGCTCTTTCTTAGCTCGATTGAGGATCGAAAGAGCTCTTTCTTAGCTCGATTGAGGATCGAAAGAGCTCTTTCTTAGCTCGATTGAGGATCAAAGAAGCATATTTCACCACACAAATGATGCGGTGGGTTCCCAAGGTTGGAAATTGCAGATTCAAGTCATGTGAGGCAACAACAAACAAGAAATCAATTGAAATGATAAAAAGGATAAAGTGAGATGAAGAACAATAAGTAGAAGTGGCTTACCTGAAGATTCAGCTTAGTATACACGAAAATCGATCCATACACCGATGATGCACATCAGAGAGGAGCCAAATAGTTTCACAGTCGGCTCAAAAACATCATCGAAGCATTGAAGATGCTGAAGAACTAGAGAGAGAAGCTCTAAGGAAGAGAAAGAAGCATACGCGTAAATTTAGGGCAACAAAATCTATTTTGGCAATTTCTATATTTGTTTTGTGTTTTATTTCCTTTTCTGCATTTGTTTTATTTTTTGACCATTTTGTTTTTTTCTCTTTAATTAATAAAAGGCCTGGCTGGGCAAAATTAATTAAAAAAAAGTTGTGAAGAAGATGTTTGTGAGGTGTCATGTGATTAGTTGCACCTGACTCAATTATTGAAGGATTTAAACCCAACTTTGTGACAACACATGCATGGAAAACAACAGAATGAACATGATGGTGATTAAACACATTAGCAAAATTGGAAAATACTGAGTTTTCAGTAGCAACAGTCTCAAAGTGAAGTGCATGTGACATTGGAGATGTGTGAGTTTTCTAAAAGAGGTTGATTAGATGTTGGTATTGTTCTCTGATAAAACCATGACTAGTGTTATCACATCCGATGTTGGATGATGGAGATTTTGAAGGGAGTACATAAGTTTGGACACAAGAAGAAGATATAATATTCTTGGTGAACTTGAAATCTAGGGGAAAACTATAAAGTTTGTAACACTGTTTAATGGTATGACCAGGCTTCTTGCAATACTTGCATACAAGTGAGGAGGAGGATGTTGAACACTTATTAGGATTAAACTAAACTCATTGAGAAATGTTTCTATTTTAATTGGAACTGTATGAGGTGGAAACATTGAATGATGTTGATTTATTTGATAAAATAGCTATGGGGATAGAAGTCTCTTTTAGTTTCTCATCATGTTGAAGCATGGAGTATGAATTGCATAATGAGGGAAAAGTAGGCATCATAAGAATATTTCTCTTACAAGTGGAGTAGGACTCATTCAGACTACTAAGAAATTGGAATAACTTTTGTTCTTCAATGAATTCAGCTAATGCCACACATGTACAAATAGGTTCTACATAAGCTATGTTGAGTTCATCTCACAAACTACGTAACTTTGTGAAATAAGAAGCAATACTAGAAGAACCTTGAGAAGTACTACTGATTTCCCTCTGAATCTGTATGTATTTGGAACCATTAGAAGTCCAAAATCTCTCATTTATATCATTCCAAATATCCTTAGCAGTGTCAAAACACAACACACTAGTCGCTATGTTAGTGGAGAGGGACTCAGTTACTCAATAAATAAGCATATCATTGCACCTCTCCTAGAAAGAATAGAAGGGAGATTCACTATCTGGTTTAGAAACTTTTCCTATTATGAGTTGTAGTTTATTTTAGGCAGAAAACGCAATCAACATACCTTTTCTCCAAATAACAAACCCTGCCTGTCATACTTAGGAGAAACTAAGTGATTTCCTGGACTATCAGACGGATGAACATAGAAAAGGTAAGCGGGGAGATAGTGAACTCATCAAAAACCTCAGATCTAGCATTAGAAGTATTACCAACTACAGTAGGCGCACCGATGACTAATTACCTAGAAAATGAACAAAATATCCTCACAACAACCTATTGACAGTTACAGCTAAGATACAATCCAGAAAAGGTCACAATATCTTCACAAAAAAGGATTGACAGTCACAGCTAAGCTACAAGCCAAACAAGGTCGAGAATCGAAGATCAAGAACAAAAGCTTACATGATTTCAAGAAAAAGAAAGAATCGTGACTTCGAGAAATGCTTGAGCCTCTTGGAGCATTTACAAACTTTATCCTTTGAAAGTGTCACGACCCAACCAAAGGGCCATGACGGGCACCCAGAGCTAACATACCAAGCACCTCTAAGCATACATCTCATAATCATTTCTAGGTGGACCATAAAGATAGCTCATGGATATCATAGTCTGTATGGACATACATCACAACATAACGGCATATCTCTATATACTCCTCAACAACTATGCCCATCATCACCAGCCGACAAAGCTACTAAAATATTGTACAACAATATGAACCGGTTGGGTAATGAAACGTCTAACTGTACACACATTTCTACGAGCCTCTACATAGAATACAAGTGACCATAAGGACCAATACCAATAGACTGCAACTTCGAAGTAAGTGGAGTGCTCCTGAGAATCCGCTGATAAAGCACCTAAATATCCGATCCGTCTCTCTGCCTACTTGCGGGCATGAACGCAGCGTCCACAAGAAAGAACGTCAGTACGAATAATGTACTGAGTATGTAAGGCATGAACAACAACATAATAAGAGATAAAGAACATAACATGAGATAAGGATAATTTGTACATCTGATTGCCTCTTAAGGCGAATATCATGCATGCTTAGCTTTCTTTTAAAAAAACATTTTTCATACATATATAACATAATTGTGTTGCGGAACGTGCACCCCGATCCATAACTATATTATATCATCATCATATATGTTGTCGCGGAATGAACGGTTCGATCCATTTATCCAATATATCCCACGTCCGGGTATCCCGTGTCCGGGATGATATCATAATATGCCAACTGCTCAGGTGGTTATGCGTATATAACGCCTCACCCTTTTCCCCTTTTCCCATATATATATATATATATATATATATATATATATATATATATATACACACACACATACATATAATATAAGTAGCATGCATGAGAGCCCAAATAAAAGTTACCACTTTATCGGAATGACGTAAGGTCGGTAACCTCAGATTTATGTTATGGAACAATCATCAGCGCTATATCTCACCTTGAAGGAACAATTATTATAAGGTGAGATCAACAACAATGAATAAAATCAAGAAAATCATGAAATAAGCTCAACAATCTCGTGATAGCATCAAAATCATAAGCCTTGAAATTTCTAGAAATGGGGTCATCATCATCATCATTATCATCTTAGAAAACATCTATCTTTAGTATCACAAGAACTTTGAGAATCATGAACTTCTAACTTTTGAGAATAAGGATGTTATGGAAAACATGTATGGGTTCATAAGAAAAGAATCATGCCTTTAGAAAGAAAGGGACTAACCTTAACATACCTTTTCAGTCGCCTTAACTTTAACTACTTAACGTTTATCCTCCCAAGCTCGTAAATCTACATTCAAGAGAATTCATACTATTGTTAGGCTTATCGTCACATGCTTGTCTTAAGCCTTCAAACTAAATCCTTTTAGAATCTGTCGAAACTCAGACAGCATCTCCCCTGTTTTGTATCCCTAGCCTGAAATCACAATACCAACAAAACAACAACACTAGCAACAACAATAGAAACCCCAATATCTAAAACATCATCATCAACACCAATATACTCAATAAAACATCCCACATAATGCTTTCCTACTTTCTCGACCAATCACTAGACTTTACGAATCTTTAACAACTAAATTTCCGTAATACAATTCATAATATCAATAATAGAGAGTATCTTTACCTCAATCAAGGTTGGAAAAAATTGGAATCTTATTTATCTTTGGCGGCCTCCTTTGATTCATTGAGATTCGTTGTTTAGAACAAGAACTACAAGACTTTATACGTTTCCCGAGCCTAATTCCCAGGGTTTCACTTGATTTGGGCTAAAAACATTATGGAGGAAGTTGGGAGAATGTTCTAGGGGGTTAGGGAAGGTTTAGGGAGGTGGTTGAATGAAAATAAGGGGTAAATCCCTTTTTATATTGTTCTAGGGTCAGTTTGCACCGACCTAGAACTTTCCGCGCACTGTAGCGCACGTGTCGTGCATTGTAGCTGCGCGTTTCTGCTCTGCCAGCCTGAATTGTAACTTCCATAATTCTCTACTCCGACTTTGTATCGATGAGCGGTTTATTGCGTTGGAAACTAGACTTCATGAACTTCAATTAAGGCTTTTGCTTTACTTCAAAACTCCTCATATACTAAAAGATAATCTTTCCCCAAATTGGCTCATACTTTGTTGTTCAAAGTAACGCTCATTTTTTTCCAAAGTCATACTAACTCAACTCCTTCCACTCAATTCCTTATAGGACCTTCCGGAATTCCGCATATGCATCATTTACTCATAAAATATACTTAATAATGCTTCGTCCCTTATACTCCAAAGTTGTTTTACTTAGCCATAGTTCGACAGTTTTACGCTCAAATTTGATAAGTGCTTCTCCGCAAGTACGGAGTGTAACAGAAAGTGCTGATAAGTCCAAGTCACCGACCGAAGAACTGATATACTACACTACTCGTTGTCTATCCTACTTTATACCAGATATTCGCCTAAGGATAGAACACTTTATTCTATCGGTTCCAACTGGCGTTTATGGATAGTAAAGAACGATAATGTAAGTACACACTAATTTTTACATGAAAACCACCCGGCTCGCAAAGGTTAAAAACCACGACCTACCCCTCCGTAGGTTTTTTACCAAACTCCACTACAACTGTAAGTCTTTGCAAATTCGGGTTACAAATTCTATAACCTAGGAACTAAACTTTAATTCCTATCACACTAATCTCTAGTGACTAGAAAGCCCACTTCAAGTTATCCCAACTTGAATTTGAATTTGACAAATGTTTATATCTACAATTATTGCTTGTGAAACTGATAAAGTTACAACTCGATAAACAATCCTAATGCACGAATCTAGACTTAAGAATTGTAAAACATAAACTCTACCAAACAGGTTCTTCAATCTTCTTCTTTGTAAGGGCGCACTTCAACAATCAGAACTTTCAAAGTCTTACTCTGACAATTTCATTCAAGCTCTGAATTTCTCTCTCTGTGAGTGCTTGAAACTTCTTCATGGCTTGACTTGAATATTTATAGTTGTCACACCCTAACCTCGCTAGGGTGTGATGGGCACCCGACCCTTACTTAGGGCCGAGCGAACCCGCTGACTCTTACTACACACATAATCGCTTAGGACTCTTAAGTCAAACAAAAATGAAATACATAATAAGGGCTTTCAAAAACATTCTTTTCGTCGTTCTCAAGTCAAGTAAAATTTGTAGTCATTTGGACTTTGTAACAATATGCATAATGGTACGTCGGCTTACAGAACCGATTACAAGACTGACTTTCTATACCCACGACTCTGTCTGCAAAGTCTCTAACATCGACCAATATACCATAGCATGAATACTCTGACTCGGCAACACTCCAGGAGGAAATGGAGCTCGCCAATTCCGCTGGACATCTTCTATAATGGCTTCTACTCATCTGTATATACCTGCGTGGCATGAAACGCAGCCCCCGAAGAAAAGGGGTCAGTACGGAATATGTACTGAGTATGTAAAGCATGAAATACAGTAAAAGAGGATCACAACTGAAACAAAGATTTACTAAAAACAAGTATGACTTTTAAAAACATCAATGCATTTGCCCTTTTGAAATGAAAATCGTGTATGTCAACATCATATATCATATATACATATAACGTGCCCCGGCCCTCTAGTGAGGGACGCGGTGAATAAAATCATGTATGTCAATGTCATGTATCATATATGCATGTAACGTGCCCCGGCCCTCTAGTGAGGGACGCAGTGAATACAGTCATCATATGCCATCCTGGCCGCCACCCCGTCATCATATCATCATGTCATCATATCATATCATATATATATATATATATATATATATATATATATATATATATATATACATATAACGTGCCCCGGCCCTCTAGTGAGGGACGCGGTGAACAATGCAGTGGAGTACGCACGAGAACATGCCCTGGCCCGGGACGCAGTGAAGGACATATTGAGGCATGCACGAGCAGAGTAGTGAGAAACCACATGCACATAAATAAATTTTTAAGACTCGATAGATAAGTACATAAACCGACACTTGAAAGATCGTAAACACGTTTCGGGTCAATCCGAGTTTGCATAAGAAAGTTATGACCATCATTTACTACAGAACGTTCTACGAACGTTTTAAAGCAATCCGAGACCGTCTACGAAAGTTAGAGACATTAACACTTGTAGAACTCTTTAAAATCAAGAACTCTTTATGCTTTGCTCGTTATGCAATCATACAATAAGCCCGACTATACTAAGCATACTCATAGCAAGGAGTGAATAAGAATCGTAAACAGCTCGGAATAAAAGAGTAGAGTTACCCCAAGATGTGTGTCATACCTTACTTAGCTCTAGGACATGCCAAAAGAAAGAAAGGGTAAGCCTTACATACCTGGAAGATGATTCTCGACTTTTAACTTACTTCCCGCCTTGCAACTCGCTTAAGAAGTATTCGTAGCCTCGTACTCTACATATGGAATCATTCATAATATCATTAGGATCATCGTCGTACGTTCGTCTCGAAACTTTAATTAAACCCCCTTTTAAATTCTGCCGAAATTCGGGCAGCATTTCTCCTGTTTATATGCCTAGCCCGAGATTCCAATTCAACAACCAACAACATCAACAACAATACCAATAGTATTAACGTCATTTCCAATACCGACGTATGCCATAAACCAGCCCGCGCACTGTTTTCTAAATTTCTCAACCAACCAAATTTGCGATATAACTATTTAATAATTTTATTTCCATAAAGAAGCTGAAATTAACACTAACAACATCAATAACCACATCCTCCACATTTTACAAGTTAAATACATTTATTTTCATCTAAAGTTTTCTTCAAATTTCATTCCATAATTCACAGCACCAACAAACGAATTTATCAGGCTATTCCCTCCGCTCTAATCCGTTAAAACTCTAAATAAACTCGTTAACAATGAAAAGGAACCTTATTCATACCTTAATCATGCAGCCACCACGTTATCACGCTTCTCCTTGGTTGATTTTTAGCTCAAATTGAAGACAACGCAGCGTACAACACTTTTCTCTTCATGGGCTTCGGGATTCGGGGCTCAGATTTTGGTCAAAATTGGTTTTTCTTCTCTCCAAGGCTCTTCTCTCTCTCTTTCCAGAATTTTATGGCGCTCTTGGTCTGAAAAATGAGGAGAAAGGGCTGAAATTTCACTTAAATATACATGGGTCATGGGCCTAACCCGGTAGGGCCCGGATTGGGCCTAGCTCACTGACCTTTCTGCCTTAAAACGTCTGTATCTCATTATCTCAACGTCACCTATGAACCCACTACCTATGGTTGGAAAGCTAATTCAATTATCTACAACTTTAGTTCTGGGAGTTTTCCCAAATTCCCAAATACCGATGGGGTTATGGCCTCCCGAAGTCAGATCACCCAAAAACGTAACTTAAAATTATTTGTTTGGAGGGCTTCCACTTTGATTTGGCTCAAGGGTCCTTCTTGAGTTGTGTTTAACTTCACATATGTGATTCATATAACTTGTCGCATGTCCCAAAACTCTCGACGTGTGGACCCCACCTCAGCTTACGAATAATCCGACGTACAAAAATACAGGATATAATACTATCAACGTGAGTTTAAATAATGTAGCAACAACATGATTGTCAATTTTCTGAGGAAGCACGTGTCACGCTCATGCTCTAAAAACGTGGGGTATAACAATAGTACTAAGTTTGCATGAAGTAGCACGAACTCAATCCCTACAAGGTAAGGCCCATTATAAGAGTTAGGGTTTGAATTGACTTGGGATTCTTGCATTCACGTGTCTTCAGCGTCCTAGTAGGAGTATGAAGTATCTTGATAATTATGGCAAGAAATCCTGCAAACTTGTCCGCCAAGTCTTTACCATAAAAAAACACAAACCCTACTTGCAGTAGGACTCTGAGCTGGAACACGTTTTTGGACCTAGTTCAATCACTTGTTTCTTTCTTCTCTGAATCTTCTCACTGTCTGAGATGGAACATGTCCATAGACCTGTTTTAATCACCCTTGTCTTCTATCTGTCAGCTCATCAAGCCTTATTTACTTGTCTTCTTTATTTACTTTGTCAATCATCTAAAGTCACACGTGCTTATGCCAACCAATTCCCCTTTTTGATTATGACAAACACATGTCTTCATTGTAACCTATTCCACACACCTTTCTGCCTAGTAAATAAACACCACGCCACTATGATTGAGCCAAGTTAGTGTATATAGGTTATAAACATTACACATTATATCTTCCCCCTTTTGGCATCATTAAAAAGTTTTTTCAGAACAATATAGCGTAAATAATAATCTTGTAACATTAGCCTTATGGCCGCTGGGGCCATCACGATTATGCATAATAGAACCAATATCGTAAAGCCTAGCGAGCAAGAACAATAAAGCAAACAAATTGGCACAGAGTTAAAAAGCAACCAGATTTCATTTAACGACATCAAGTACATGTCCAATCTTTGCTTACAAAATACACAACAAACCATTTAAGTTGAAGAGAAATAGACTTAACAATGGACTAAGGATTTAGAAACATTATGATGGCTATGATGCAGGGTGGTGAGATTGGTCACTATGCTAGGGATTGTTCCCAATATAGAAGCTTGGGTGGCTGGTACTTTCAAGATCCACCATCTCTTCCCATGTTTTTACCCCAAGAAGATTCACCATCCTTTTCTTTATTCAATCTGTTCTAATTTCCTAGATTTCTTGGAACATTCATATGAAGGCGTGAGCAGAGGCCGTTTGGGTTGCAGTTAGAGAGTTCTCATCACCATTTACGTCTTCACCCGATATTAAGATTGGTGTTTTAATCAATTTTTTCACTGATTGTAAGTGTTAGCCCTTGATTCAAGGGCAATTACTGGTAAGGTAGTGGTAGGGTAAGCAGTACCGGTGGAATTAGTGGTGGGAAAGTGAATCAAAACTGGAGGGAAGGGAGGATTGTGAATGACTAAGATATGGAGTCAGTAATTTGGATTTGTCTCGACAAGAGAACGAAACAAAGAGAAGTGACCGGCATTATTTGAAAAAGGGTCAGACAATTTTGCAACACTTTGAGTGAAGCGAGATTTAGACATGATTTGAGAGGAAGAGGGTTAAATGGTATAAATAGAAAAATGGAAAAGGAACATCTGTGTGAACAATGTTTAGAGAAGACTAGTGAAAATAGTGATTGTAGTTGTGGTCAACAGAAGACATTTATGTCTGAGGATTCTTTCAAAGTTTGATCGTACTGAAGCATAAGACTCTTACCAATGGATGGATAGAACAGGTTGGACAACACGTTTCATGGCCTATTTGTATATGTAACTGCAAAGATTAAGATACATACCTGATGTATGAATTAACATTCATCTGCTATCAATAATTCCAGGCCAATATCTATGATGAAGTGCTCATTAAAATTTATGAGATTATGGTGCTATCACTGTATAGGACATACAACAGAAAGTACAAGATTGCGTATAATATTATTCAAATAAGAACGCATTTAATATGAAGCAATTATTCTAACCAATCATTGAGGGATACTGATGCAATCTTAATCATTCCCAACTCTAACCCGTTCTTCTCAAAGTGTTCTCTTTCTAAAGCTTTTGTAAAGATGTCTGTGATATGCTCATCAGTGGCATAGAACTTGATTGAAATAAGATATTTTCAACATTGTCTTTCAAGAAGAGGCGTCTTACATCAATATGTTTAGTTCTTTTATGCTGAACAGGATTATTAGGAATGTTAATCGCACTAGTGTTATCGCAGAATATAGGAACACAATTAATTTTCATACCAAAGTCTTTCAATAGTTGCTTGATCCATAGCAATTGAGCATAGCAAGAAGTAGCTGCCACATATTCTACCTCTGCAGTAGACAAGGCTATAGAGTTTTGCCTCTTAGTGGCCCAGGAGACTAAACAAGATCTAAGAAAGTGTGCCATGCCTCTAGTGCTTTTTCTATCCACTAGATACCCTGCATAATCAGCATTAGCATATCCAACCAGGTTGAAGTTGATTTCTCGTGGATACCATAGTCTCAATTCACTTGTTCCTTTCAAGTATCTCAAAATCCTTTTCACAACCTTTAGATGGGATTCTTTAGGATTGGATCGAAATCTTGCACAAAGTCCCACACTAAATACTATGTCATGTCTGCTAGTAGTGAGATACAAGAGAGATCCAATCATGCCTCTTTCTAGTTTCTGTTCAACAGCTGGACCAGGTTTATCCTGTCACGACCCAACCGGAAGGCCATGACGGGTACCCGAAGCTACCCTACCAAGCATCTCTTAACATACTGGTCATAATCATATCTAGGTGGATCACATGGCTAACTCACATTTACCATAAATTGTAAAAGACCTAAGTTCAATAGATATATGCACGTCTATATAAACATCATAGACTATACCCATATATACAAGCCGACAAGGCTGCCAAAATGATATAATAAATATGAACCTATGAGATTATAGAACATCTAACTATATACATTTGTTTAGGAGCCTCTACAAAGAGTGCATAACATCATAAAGACGAGACAGGACCCCGCCATGGGCATGTGTACACAAAATAATAGTACCAACTAAACTGCAGCTCTGGATCAAATGGAGCACTTCTATGCAATCGCTGATGAAGCAGCCTAGGGGTCTGGTCCATCTCCCTGTCTACCTGCGGGCATGAATGCAGCGTCCACAAACAAAAGGATGTCAGTACAAATAATGTACTAAGTATGTAAGGCATGAATAACAACATGATGAAAGCATTAAGATAACATCAGATAAAGAGATCAATTTATACCTCAGGATACCTCTTAAGGTGGCTGTCATGCATACTTAACCTTTTTCTAAAGAAAACATTTTCATACATACCTATATGTACAATGATACCATACCCGGCTATATAGGCTCCGTGTCACCCGTACCCGGCCATAACAAGGCTCGGTGTTATCTGTACCCACCCATAACAAGGCTTGATGCTATCCGTACTCGGCCATAATAAGGCTCGGTGTTATCCGTACCCAACTGCAGTGGATATATGTGTACATATAATATAAATGTATGAAAGACTCATAGAACATCAGTCTGAGCTTCTCGGAGTGACATAAGGTCGGTGAACCTTCAATTACCATTATGGAATCACCATTGTCACTATATCTTTCCTTAAAGGGTCAACTATCATAGGATGATATCAACGACGATGAACAAGATCAATAATATCATGAGAACATCAAGAACCATAAGCTTCTAGCATATTTAGGAATAGGGACATTTTGGATATCACGTGTAGGCTCACAACAAAGGAATCATGTCTTAAGAAAGAAAAAGTTAGCCTTAACATACCTTTGCGTCTCCTTAACTACTTAACATTCTACTCCCAAGCTCGAAATCTACATTCAAGAGGATTCATACTACAGTGAAGTCTTGAAACACTCATAAGTTCAAACTAGAGTAATTAACGAGCTAGCAGAATTTGGACAACACTTCCCCTATTTTATCGACTTTCACCAAATTCCAAAAAAACTCCCAAACAACAATAATATCAATAATACCATAGTCAAGGAATATTATTCAAATTAATCTTAAATTAATCCAAAATCTCCTTTCAAATTCACCTCATTGTCATCAACTTCAATTCAATACTTTGTGACTTCTCCACTTTGATTCTTTTTCTTTCCAAGAGTTACCTAAACCTTTAAACCAACTCAATCATGTAAATAAGATGGATAACACACCTTATAATAGAAGAACGTAACCTTACTCAACTTCTTCCAAGACCAAGTTCATCAAAACATTGAAGAGAGGCAAGAGCAATCAGCTTCCGTGGATTATCTTGAGGTTTTTATGTTTGATCTTCTCTTTTGATGGTGTGGAAGGTTGTGTAATGTTGTAGAACCTTCACGAACTCCAAAGAACTCTCTTATAATGTGGAGAGAAGAGTGTGGGAGGTGGATATGAAAATGGGATCTTTTGGGACTTAAAAAGGATTTAAAACCGTCCTCCCGCTTCAATTTGCGGTGGAGATGCGGCACAGCATACTGAGTATGCGGCCGCATATCCCCTCCTCTCCTTGGGGGAAATGTTGGGCAGTGAGTCCATCCAATTTGGGAAGTTTGTGGCCATTTTTCTGCATAGCAAACTCAGTTTGCGTCCACAAACTCTGATAAAAAATGCTTTCTTTTCGATTCATTTGATCTCCAATCCTTATGAAACCTTCTTGGCACTTGTATAAAACTTTATTAACCATATAAGGAGCCCTATAACTCCCTCTCAAGGAAATTCTAAGCAATTTATAACTCAAATGATATGAATTCTTCCCGAAAATATGACACCAAATCTAATCCTTCAACGATCATGCTTACATCGATTCATTTGACTCCGAAAGCTTATGGTACACACTTAAAATTATTATAAATCCTCCTTAACCTTTTAACGGCTTCATGTCCACTTTAATATTACATTAGTTTACTCATAATGCAAACAACGCGAAATTTTCCAAGGTGTAACACATCCAGATCAAGCTTTGTGGCAGTAGCAATGGGAGTGCCAATTGCTTTTGCATCCTCCATTTTGAATCTTTTGAGATATTCTTTGATATATTGTTGTTGATGGATCATTTTTCTAGTAGAGATTTTCTTGATTTGCAATCCCAATGAGAAGTTCAGTTCCCCCATTATGCTCATTTTAAATTCACTTCCCATCAGTGCTGCAAATTCATTGGACAGAGCCTCACTTGTCGCACCAAAACTGATGTCATCAACATAGACATGCACAATCAACAAGTTCTTTCCTTTCACCTGCAAGAACAGTGTGTTATCGATGTTACCTCATGTGTGACCCTATGCCAGCAGAAACTTGGACAGTTGCTTATACCAGGCCCTTGGAGCTTCGTTTAAGCCCATAGAGAGCTTTATCGATCTTATAGACATGATCAAGATATTCAATATCATCAAATCCTTGGCGTTGTTTGACAGACATTTCCTCTTTCAAGAACCCATTTAAGAAGGCACTTTTCACGTCCATTTGATAAAGAGTGAACTCTATTGTTCTACCCTGTATTTTATACGCTGCGTTTCACCGTAAGATAGCCAACGTGAAGTTAGTAAGTGAGGTTGTTATGAAAGTTACAAAAGATTCTACATGATTATTCCACATATACGGGAGTTTCAGTTGTGTACAGCAAGTATCGAAAAATTAGAGGCGAAATAAACCAGAAAATCCGAGTGTTACAGTAGAGCAACTCGACGGTCAAGTTGACGGACTGTCAACTAGTCGATGGGTCATCAACCTGCCTATCAAAAAACTTTGAGAGATTCAGGGGCTTCTGCAAGTCGACAATGGCAAGTCGATGGTGGCAAGTCGACGAACCGTCGATAGGTCGACAGACCGTCAACCCTGCCGTCGAACCGCAAGCAGTGAAAATTTTTCTCTCACCTATAAATAAGAAGGGACACGACTTGGATCATTTAATTCACCAAATCATAACCCTCTAACCCTTCAAGTTCTCTCTACACTCTTTACTCATCCATACACTTCCTAAGAAAAATTCAAGTGGAAATCAAGCTTTGGAACCCTAAATTAGTAATAGCAAATGATGGTCTTTCCTCCTAGTTAAATGTTATGGTGGTTTTGGGTTGAAACAAGGTTGAGGAGCAAGGGTTCTTTAAGATCGAGGTATGATCCCTCTTTATTTCTTGTATTGAGTTGATTTGGAGATTAGTAAGTTATAAAAGTGAATGAAATTGTGGTAGGAAAGGCTATGGGACATTATGTTGTAATTATTGGTTGTGAATGAAATTTGGAAGGAAGTTTTGGATTGTTTCAGGTGTAAATTGTATATAATATCCTAAATAAGGAATTGTTGATGTTGTTATTGTTGTTGGGAGTTGATTTGGAATTTGATGGAAGTCAATAAAATAAGGGAAGTGCTGCCCAAATTTCGTTAGCCCACTAATTACTCCTTTTTAATGTAGATTTGCGAGCTTCGAAAAAGAACGTTAAGTAGTTAAAGAGAAGTAAAGGTATGTTAAGGCTAATCCTTTCTTTCTTAAGGCATGACTCCTTGTTGTGAACCTACACATGATATCCATAATGTCCCTATTCCTAAAAATGCTAGAAGCTTGTGATTCTTATGATAATGTTGATAGATGTCCTCCATGATGATGATTTCAGTTCTAGAGATTTCAAAGCTTATAGTTCTTGATGTTCTTGTGATATTATTGATCCTTGTTTCATGATTTTGATCTTATTCATTGTTGTTGATCTCATCTTATCGTAGTTGTTCCTTCAAGGTGAGATATAACGATGATGATGATTCCATTATGGCAATCAGAGGTTTACCTACCTTATGTCACTCCGATAGATTTATAGCTTTTATTTGGGCTCTCGTGCATGCTTTATATATATGTATGTATTTTCTCACACCGAGCCGCGCTATAGTCGGTTGAGTACGACACGTGGATGTGCACACCACTGCAGTGAGTATGTTATGATATTACCCCAGACGCGAGATACCCCGAACGCGACATGATATGATATATGGATCGGGCTGCACGTTCCGTAACACTAACAGTTATATTATATATGTATGAAAAATGTTTTTCTTCAAAAGCTAAGCATGCATTATATCCACCTTAAGAGGCAATCGGATATACAGGTTATTTCTCCTATCTTATGCTTCTTTCCTACTTTTATTATGTTGTTATTCATGCCTTACATACTCAGTACATAACTCGTACTGACGTCCTTTTGTTTATGGATGTTGCGTTCATACCCGCAAGCAGACAGGGAGACGGACCGGACCCGTAGGCTGCTTCATCAGCATTTGTACAGGAGCGCTCCATTTGTCCTAGAGCTAAGGTTTATCTGGTATTATTCTTTTGGGTACATATGGGCATAGCGGGGTCCTGTCCCGTCCTTGTGATGTTTATTACTCCTTGTAGAATCTCGTAGGCAGATGTGTATAGTTAGATGTTCTGTAACCTTATCGGTTCATATTGATGTATATCATATTTGGTAGCTTTGTTGGCTTGTACACATGAGCATAGTTGTTGATGTTTATATAGATGTCTTTTACCTTTGAACTCATGCTCTTACAGACTACTATAATTATGAGTCATTTTTGGAGGTCCACCCAGATATGAATATAAGAAGTATGTTAAGAGGTGCTCGGTAGGTTAGCTCCGGGTGCCCGTCATGGTCCTCCGGTTGGGTCGTGACATCTATGTAAGCAGCAGAGGCCATGAACAATCTGATTGCCTTTAACCTTGCCACTGGAGCAAAGGCTTCATCATAGTCTATGCCTTCTTCCTGATTATACTCTTGAACTACCAATCGCGCTTTGTTCCATGTAACTATTTCGTGCTCAACCAGCTTGTTCTTGAACACCATTTGGTTCCAGTTATTGTTCTAGTCTTCTGTCTTGGTTCAAGGTGCCAGATTTTATTTCTTTTAAACTAATTGAGTTCCTCCTACATAGCTACAATCCAGTCTGCTTCCTACAAAGATTCGTTAACCTTCTTTGGCTCAATAGAGAAAAGTATTAAAAGCACATAGATTCTTCAAAGCAGATCTGGTTTTCACTTAATTTAGATCAGTCAAGACATTTTCAATAGGATATGATCCCTAATATTTGTATCCTTTTAGGACTATCCCTTGAGCATTTACAGCAGCCTTATTCTGTGGATCATTTGGTAGATCAGGATCATTCAGGTTTTCATATGGTGTTCCCATGTCTGTGTGACAAACTCTTCCCTAGTTGATGAACCTGGTTCATCATGTAAGTATCATGTTACGTTTTTATTTTCTGACTTCCTGTCGGACTCGCAGCGTGGTTGAATATGGGATCCTCATCGTCATCCTATACCTATTTCTCAGATGAAACACTAGATTCATCAAAAATCACATGCACGCTTTCCTCTATACACATAGTTCTTTTGTTAAACACCATGTAGGCTTTACTTTTGTCAGTGTATCCCACAAAAAATTCCTCATCACTTCTGGCATCAAACTTTCCGAAGGAATCTTTTCCATTGTTATGATAAAGCACTTACATCCAAATGCTCTTAGGTGGGAAATTTTTGGATTTCTTCCTTTAAGTGGTTCATAGGGAATCATTTTCAAAAGTGACCTGGTCATGCATCTATTGAGAATGTAGCAAGCAGTATTGATGGCTTCAGCCTAGAAGTTTCTAGCAATGTCACTTGCAAGCATTATAGTTCTAGCCATTTCTTCTAGAGTTCTATTCTCTCTTTATACCACCCCATTTTGATGTGGAGTTCTAAGTGCAGAAAAGTTATGGTCATTCCATTGTTTGAGCAATATTCCTCAGATTTTACATTTCTAAATTCAGTACCATGATCAGACCTGATAGATGCTAGTTTATTTCCTAGCTTCTTTTCCAATCTTCTTACCAGAATTCTGAAGGCATCACATGCCTCCTCCTTCGATGCAAAAAATAGTGTCCACGTAAACCTGGTGAAATCATCAATAATAACGAACATGTATCTCTTACCTCCGCAGCTCATGACTCTCATTGGACCACATAAATCAATATGGACCAGTACTAGAGATTTGGAGGTCCTGATTACCTTCTTTGTTTTGAAGGATGTTCTGACTTGTTTCCCTCTTGCACAAGCACTGCATGCTTTATCATCTTTGAACTTAATGTTAGGCAACCCAATCACTAAGTCGTTGGCGCCTAATTTGTTCAATATACCTAGACTAGCATGTCCCTATCCTTTTTGTGCCAAAACAAGGGGTCACAGTCCATGACGCTCAAGCAGGTGAGATCATTGCTTGGTATCCCCATATTTTGTACCTCATGGCTTAGAACTGTGTTGCATGTTTTAAGGTCGGTGACATTGCACCCTGCTGAAGTAAAAAGTACCATATTCCCCTTGTCATATAGCTGTGAGATGCTCACTAGATTATACATTGTCAATTGCATGTTCTTCTAATCTGCCTATCTTCCCTATTCCTTTGAATTTCCCTTTCTTTCCTCCTCTAAAGGCCATATTTCCTCCTTCAACGGCTGAGAGTGAGCATAATTTTTCTTTGTCTCCTATCATGTGTCTTGAGCAAGCACTATCCATGTACCACTTTTGCTTACTTCCTTTTACCATCACCTGCAAAAAAGGATCAATGTTTAGTTTTAAGAACCCAGACTATCTTGGGTCCTATTCTTTGAACAAAAGGATGAATCAATTCCTTCTTTGCCCAATTTGGTAAAGCACCAGGGCCCCTATTCTATCTACTTGTTCTAGTTGTTTTGACAGGTTTGCCTTTTCTGTTAGCTACTTTTAGATTCCTTTCTTGATGTTTCTTGTTTATTGGACAATTTGTTTTGTCATGACTAGGTTTACCACATAAAGTGCACATTTTCTTCTGTAAATTCATTTTTTTCAGTTTCTCTCTTAAATCATATCCCAGCAGTTTGATTGTTGATTCTAATAATATTGTTTAGAATGGAAGAAGATTATGTCCAATGACTAGCCTTTTGAAGATTTTTTTTAGTTTTAGCTACTTTTGTACTCACTTTTCTAGATCTTTCCTTTTCTTGTTCCAACTCAGTTCTAATCATTTTCAATTCCCTATTAGCCTTGAGATGTTGAGTGTTACTAAGGTCCTTTCCCTTTACAGTAAAACCTAATTCCGATTTCAATTCCAAATTAGATGAATCAAGTTGTTTAATTTGTTCCTTCAGTGAACAGTTTTCCATTTCAATTTTCTCTTTACTAGCCTCTATGTCAATAAACTCATATTTTAGACTAGTAAATGCGCAACAACTTAGCTCCTTTTGAACTTATTTCATGATATTCATCAATAAGGGTGATCAGTAAGGAGGTTAGGTTCTTTTAAAACACTATTTCAAGTTTACCTTTTAGGTTTAGAGTGCTTACCTTAGTGTCTTCTTCAATGTCTAAATCCGAGTTTGCGATTGCCATGAAGGCAGAGTGATAAGTTTCATACTCAGAGTCATCACTAGATCCCCATATAGATTTCATAGCCTTTGGGATTCCTTTAATCTTCTTTTCTTGAGTCTTTTCCATATGCTTTTCCTTCTCAGCCCTTTCCCTTCTCCAATCTATCTCCCATAAAGGACAGTTTTTGATCAGGTGATCAGTCTTTCCTCATTTAAAGTAGCCACCCTTTTGAGATCTGTCACTTTTTCCCTTTCGATAAGTGTTTTCTCTGCTCGTATGTCTTTCGTTTTTGAGAAAACTGTTGAAATTTCTTGAGATCAATGCCATGTTCACCTCATCTGTTTCAGACCGATCGATTTCAGTATCTTTGAGAGCTATTGACCTCTTAACACTTGTATCCTTGTCCTTGGAGTTTTTCATGTCCATTTTATATATCTTCAATTTTCCTACCAGTTCATCTAAAGACATGACTCCTATGTCTTTTGCTTCTATTATCGCAATGACTTTCATTTTGAATGATTTTGGCATAGCTCTCAAAATTTTGTCAAGGAAATATCCAGTGGTAATGATCTTACCAATGTCTCTCCTGACTTCATCCTAAATTTTTCATGATGATATGATCCTAAATGGCACAAATGACTCAACTACTCAAACTTCTCCAAGGATTTGTGTTGGAAGTGGATTCATGGAGGATGAAGCTTTGGGAGCATTTAAATGGAGTCATTGGAGGGCCTTCAAGCTATGGGAGATATCATGGGAGAAGAAGTCAACAGTCCAAGGCCCAAGGCTTGCCTCGTAAAGTGGCTATAATTGCAAGCTTGGGTAATTCAAGGTCGGAAGATGGCTATTTGTGCAAAGGGCTATTTGTGCAAGTGGCTACATTGCGCAATGAGGGTTATGATTGCAAGAAGGCCATGCATGCAAGGTTGATTAGAGGGTCATCTATGCATGGAGGGACGTGTTTGGCCATTGAAGGTCAATCCTTGAATTGAAGACTACACTAAGAAGACTAGCCAAACAAGGCACTTACTTCATTAAGAGTAGCATTGTAATTGCCTATTAGTCTTTTTTAGTTAGCTTGTATATATAGCTTGTCTTTCATTTGATTACTTAGATTATGATGAACTGAGAATACTCCTTTGGAGAGATAGATTGTTTAGCTAGGATTAGCTTTATATTAGTAATAGTTAATAGTGGATTCCATTATTTGTTTTGAACCGATTTCCATTGATTTCATGAAGGGTTGTTCATTTGTGGATTCAACTGAATTTTCCTTGCCTTGATTTCAAATAGTATATGTTCTATGAATTGAATCAAATTGAGAGGCTCTAGGTTTCATATACTTAGGTTTGTCTCATAGGTTCATTATTCATTGGGTCTTGCTTTTATCCTCTATTTCTCATCCCCTTTTCTTCAATTCTTATCCCAATTTCTTGTTATCCTTTAATTCCGCGTTTTAGTGTTGAATTGGTATTTTCCCCCAATTCAAATCTTATAATTTGATATCAGAGCTTAGGCTAGAGTGTTGTTTCTACAATCCTCAATCCTAGGCTCTTCATATTTGAAAAAAAAAAGTGAAAAAAATAAAAAAATTCCCAAAAAAATTGAAATTGTTCTTGTGTTGTTTTTGTGGATTTGAGTTCCTTGATATTGAAAACCTCTAAATCCGAAGTTTGAGAGTATTTGGACAAGTTTGGAGTAATCCACCATTGGAGGACCTTCAAGCTTTGAAGAACACAAAGTGGGTTTGTTAATTGGAGGTTTGATTGAGCTTAATTTGTATTGGATTTTGTTCTACAAGTCAAAAGGAGCCTAAATCTCGAAATTGAATGTATTTGGACAAGATTTGAATCAACCACCATTGAAGACCTTCAAGCTTGGGAAGAACTTGAAGAACACTAAATGGGTCTTGGTGATTGAGGATGAAACTGGCTTCAATTGATAGTGGGCTTTGTTCTCCTAGTTGGAAGGAACTTAGATCCGAAATTTAGGAGGAAACGGAGTTGATTTGGGCATACATTGGATTTTGAATTGTTCATAGTGTTCTTGAGAACATTCAAATCTTCAAGAGGAAGAAGACACTAAAAAGGGGCCTTTGATCCAAAACTCTTCAAGCAAAGAGGTCAAAAAGAGTTTGTGGGCCCAAGTAAGTATCCAAAAAAAAATCAGAAATATTTAGTCCAATTTTCTGATTTTTCAAAAAAAAAAAGAAATTGCCATGTCATTGCTGACGTCAGCGCCTGACACGCCTCTGCACGCGCGTGGGGCCCAAATGCAGAGGCTTGAATTTTTCAACACTAAGAAAAAAATTCTAAGTGTTGGCAGATTTTGGCCCAACTTTGCGGGGGCATATCTTTGTGTGTATAAGGAGTTATTGGACCCATAATATATCTAAATTCAAGTTTAGAGAGTCTACTTTCCAAATCAACAAGTCGTTCATCAATCCGAGCTCTGTAGAAATAGTTATGTGCGTTTTAAAGAGATGCTGCAAGCAGCTCCGAATTTTCTAAGTGTTGGCCAAAAACTTGTCAAATTTGTCTAAGTGTTTGGCCAAGGTTTGTTCCCTTCTTCTTCTCATTTCTTTGATTCTCCTAGCTAATTAACAACTAGTAATTGATCCTTACTTGGTTGTTAATTAGTTCTTGAGTTCGTATTTCTTTCGTGCCAATTCTTTTCAAGCTTTTCTCGTTTTAACAACGTTGAAGCTTCTTTGGCTCTTTCTGCTAGTTTTTGAGTCGTCCGTCTTTCAATTAACAAGAATCTATTCTTCCACAAATATTAGCAACCTTGTGAATTGATTTGGGATTAGCGGTTCATTGCCAACTTTGGAAGAAGCTTTAGGTTGAGAGGTAATCTTGAGTGCAAATACGAATGACGTGAGGAACTTTACTACTAATCTTGTTTGCTTGTTTTGTAGGTACACGAAAAGGAGACATAAGGAGACGGAGAGATAAGGATGTCGTCCATAGCTTTCGAGTCTTATGGAGATGATTTTGAAGGTTATGCCTCTAGCAATTGAGGGTATGACTATGAGGGTGACTGAGGCTATGAGGGAGTTGACGAGAGGTATGACCATGATGGTGGGCATCACTATTCTTACAATGAATATGATGGTGATGGTGTTCATAGACCGAATGAAGAATATGGTCGGTATGATCATAACCCATATGAGGGTGAAGAATACTACTCCGAGGGCAATTGTGGGGAAACACCTCATGAGGCTTATGAAGAAGAAGAAGGATAGATGAGTATGAAGAAGAGTCTTATGGTGGATACGAACATGAAGAGTCTAATCCTACACACCATAGACATGGGGTTGAATTGAGGTATGCTCCTTCCTCACACTTCGATATGAACCACTTGGTGAGAACTTGCAAGAATGGGAAGAATGTGGTGATGATAAGCCTAGTGGCTATGCACTTCAGGGTGAGTATGCTTGTGAAGATAATAGGATTACATATAATTCTTATGAGGGGTCTTCTAAATAGATATTCACATGCATCGTCTTATAATACGTCCTATTCCAAGCAAAATGGTATAAGTGTGTGGATTAGTCCGAGTAGGAAGTAGTCCGAGAAGGAGAAGAGAATATACATTTCCTAATCCGAGGAACACGAAGAACTAAGATTCTTATCCTAATCCGGAGGTACCATGTTCTCAAGATGGTTATGGTGTGGAGGGTAGAGGAGATAAGTGTTGACGGGAGGTGACCAACTTATTGGTTCTGGAAGTTCTTGTGGCGACTACTCAAGTCCGACGTCTTATCCTAGTCCAAAGGTTATAACAACTAATCAAAGAAGTCGAATTCAAGAGATAGGAGATATGTCATCCATAGCAAGTTCATTGGCTATGCTCATGAATCAAATGTCGGGCTTGACATCGAAGATGGAAGGTATGGATAGAAAGATGGAAAGTATAGATGGGAAGTTGCATGGTATGGATGAACGGATGGAACGCTTACGCAAGGTACAACGAATGAAGATGGAGAAGTCTAAGCCTTGTGAAGCGAAGGAGGAGAGTGAAGCGGAGGGTTCCCTTAACCCTCCCAAAGATGTACTTGACACTTGCCCTAACTCCCATGAAATTGAGAGAGAAATGATAGAGAGGATTAAGGGAGTGAAAAGTGATAACTCTAGAGTGGAAAAAGGAGAGGTTGTGAGGAGTGATGTAAGGGAGTTTCCACAACCCCATTCTAACCCTTATAACTTTTCTTTCTTCTCTAGTTGTTTGAAAAATGGTATAGGTATTCTTAGAAGCAAACCGAATGTTGAGCCTTAAACTTTGAAAGTTCATAAGGTAGTTGAGAGCTTCCCGAAGGAGCAAACCGACTCCCAAGTTGAAATTAGAGGTAAAGGAGATGTTGTGTGCGAACTTCAAGGTAAAATAGCTAATCTTAACACCACTAATGATGTGATTGACCATGTTGTTGAAGTGAGTGTAAATGATAGCTTGTCCTTAATTGATCTTAATGAGTTTTTACCTTATGTTGAGCTTAGTGCTTCATTGATTGTTGACAATGTAGTTGATATGGGTGATGTCACGTCCCGACTAGGGGCCGCGACGGGTACCCAGGGCTAACCACCGAGCACCACTTGTTCTATTACTCATCATACTCATTTAACGCTCTTTTATCGCATTTATACTCAAATCATAAGAACATCATTTTTCATATGGAAACATAAATACTTTCATATACATTGGCCTTTCGGCTATCAAAATCATATACATATATATATGCCTAATAGCAACCTCGTGAAACCATATAACCCACACTGCGTATCTACGAGCCTCTACTAGAGTGCTAGACATATGGACGGGACGGGACCCCGTCGTGCCCAAAACATACATGTACATAAAATGGTAAATCAATGGCACCTCTGGAATAATGGAGTGCTTTCAAAACTCTGCTTATCGGCTTCTACAAATCTGGGTCTCCTCCCTGCTTACCTGTGGCCATGAACACAGCGTCCAAAGAAAACGGACGTCAGTACGAATATTGTACTGAGTATGTAAGGTATGAATGAAATATGCATAATAGAGAATCATAAGACTTGAGATGAAGACATAACCTGCTTAACCTTTAAGGGAGGATACCTTTCATGCCTATATCATATACTACCACGGTACATGTATCATCATAGCTCATACATCGTCGTATCACACACACACACACACACACAAATATATATATATATATATATATATATATATATATATATATATATATATCATAACACGCATCCGCTCATGCACATTAACGTTATCTGCATTCAGCCACGCAGTGGCTCGACAATCTCACCTACATATTTCCCGGGCTTTTCATACATACATCATATATGTATAATCATAGCATATACGTATTTATATCATATACTACCTGGCCAACCAAGGCTTCAGGGTTATGTCTACCTGGCCTTACCAAAGCTCAGTGTTATGTCTACCTGGCCCTACCAAGGCTCAGTGTTATGTCTACCTGGCCCTACAAAGGCTCAGTGTTATGTCTACCTGGCCCTACCAAGGCTCAGTGTTATCCGTACCCAACTGCAGATGTGTGCGCGCGTTACATAAATATATACATATTCTACCTGGCCTTATAAGCTCGGGGTTTCCTAATAGTCATACATAAGCACATATATATATATATATATATACATAAAAGCCCATAAATATCTTTAGCGTCATCACTATTATCATCGTCATCATTATCATCAATACTATCAACATCATCATCAATATCAACATCGTCATCATTATCATCACATATGTCTCATAAACGTGTCATAACCTTTCATGGAGCATACATTTGGATTTAAAGACAATCTATGAGAATCGCATCGTATTCGTAGCATGAACTTCGTAATAATGTCGCATAATAAACAATATAATCTCTAACTTAGGCTCATCATTACTATCATCGTACCTATGGCATATCTCTTTCATTAATCTCATATGGAACCCCTTATGAACATAGAGTCGTAACTTTTCGGAACATTGGTCAAAGGACACGTATTAGAGCTTATAGACAACCTATAACAATATCGGGGTGACGTAAGGTCGAGAGCCCCCGATTCCATCATGGAGCATTCATAAGCATTATGCCTCACCTTGAAGGAATTAGCATATAAGGCGAGTGAAGTCAATGAACATCATCAATGGATCGTAATATGGATCATTAGCCTTGTAGAACCATAATATTATACACCTTAGAATCTTTAGACTTTGACTCATCATCATCATTATCATTATCATATTCGTAACATACCTCTTATCTTATCCCATATGGCTATTCATGAACATAGGCTCTTAGTTTTCCGGAAGGTAGGGAAGTCATGGAGAGGTAAGGGAAATACTATCATAGGAATCATATAAGGATCATTAGCTTCGTAGGAATATCATATCATGAGCTTTATGACTTCTAGACTTAGATTAATCGTCGGTATTGTCATATTCGTAACGTATCTCTTTTCTTTATCTCATATGAAATTCTTTATACTCGTAGATTCATAGTTCCCAATGTGTAGGAAAATCATAGAGAGATAGGAGGATTCATACCATATGATTCATGCCTTAGAAATAAAGGACTAGCCTTACATACCTCTTTCGTTTAACAATTTCCATCACTTGGTTGTTCTCCTTCAATGCTCATGCTTCTACCTTCAAGAGAATTCGCATTCACATTAGCTAATCGATTACATGAACGTGCTTACTAAAGCTAGAGAAAATTGGGCAGCATTTCCTTTGTTTATACTACCTTTTCCATATTGTATATCAACTCCCAAACATTCATAATAACGTTCACAATATCATAACCAACAATCTTCATTCATCTACATTACCCTCATTTCACAATTCCACTTCAATTCATCCATAATCATAGTCATAGTATACTAGTGCATTTTCGCACATATAATGCTTATCCCATGTCCTTAATATCATTTATAACATAACCATATCACAACACATCAATAATCGTGACTCAATTCAAGTTATCACTCAAAATGGCACTATTCACACTTTCATGACCCATTTTCTATATCCTTTCACAATCCAAGTGTTTCAACTTTCAAATACCTTAAAAAACATGTAAATACCATAAAACTTACCTTAGATGGTGTAGTAATGAGCCTTGAGTTCAAACACTTCACTTGAGCAACCCTAGTTTCACCTTCACTTGGATTCCTTGTCTTGGATGAACTTTAATGAATTTCTTACACTTGATTTCCTTGGTTTGATGTAGTTGATCACTAATATCCCTTGAATTTTTGTTGGAGAAGTGTAGAGAGATGTTTTATAGAGAAGGGGTGTGAAGGAAAAATGAAATGAAATGAACTTGGACCCCTTTATTAATACACAAAATCTGTCCCATCCCATTTATACAGACACACATACGGTCCGTACAATTTATACAGTCCGTATGTGTGACCGTATAATGGTTCCAGTGAACACTTCCCACCTTGGGTAAATATACGACCATACCTACGGTCCGTATCTTTTGTACGGTCCATATAATGGACCGTACAATCCACAGTTTCCCGAAAATCATTTTCGTATATGGACCGTACAATCCACAGTTTCCCGGAAATCATTTTCGTCGACTCGTTTGATATCCAATCCTTTTGGAACCCTCTTGACACTTGTTTATCACTTCATTAACAATCTAGGGGATGTTATAACTCTTCTCCAAAGTATCATTAAGTCATCATTAATTCGTTATTCGTAAATTCTTTCTGATACATCTCGTATGTCTTGCCTCTTGGCAACTTTCTTCTCTTACTTCGAATGTCTTTGAAATCTCATTTAGAATCATCAAATGTTCTTTCTTACTTATCAAAACATTGCATACGTCGTAACCTTCGTCAGTCTATTCACTGTGCATGAACGGAAAATTTTCCGAGGTGTAACATTCTTCCCCCCTTGGGAACATTCGTCCTCGAATGTTAAGCTATCCGGGATACTACAAAAATTTTGCCATATATTTTCCTTCAACTGACCCGGAGTATCATGATCACACTATTCTTGCTTACCTCTTACTCCTCTTTTTAAGTATCCACTTGGTTTCATTGGCGACGCATAAATACTTGCAAGTTACACAATCGTTCTTGCGTGATTCATGTACATACATATCTATACATATACAAGTATCCACATCCGTCTCTGTATTTATATTCAAATTTGTTTACATATCGTATCCATAGTCATATTCATATTCATATCATTTACATAGCATGCCCGACCATGGCTAGGCTCGGTGATTACATATACTAAAACTCTTTTGTCTATCCGTAGTAACTTATCTCGTCATACTCACTTTCTTCCTTTATTTTTCCCTTGATTATCATATCTTATGTTCTACTATAGAAACTTTAAGTCTCTTCCTTCATTGTCACTTATAAATAACAATATCATTAACAACGACTCTACCGTTAGTGCATTTGCCTCCATTCTAGTATCACATCGCCATCGTTTGCAATACCCCTTGACTTATTTTCTCTCAATGTCACGTGGTTCAAGGTCTTCATGAATGATCTCCCGCATAGTCTCAGATGCTTGCTCAATTCGTGTTCACTCATTTACTAGTCATTAAACTCATTTCTCACTCTTTGTTTTATAGTCTATATCTGTCGCATCTTAGAGTCCATCATTTCAATCTCTACACTCGTATTCTCTTTACTCGCTTTCCCCCTTTTAAGGGTTTTACTTGTACCATTCTCAAATCTGTTGCCTCACTTTCAAATCTTGAATTCATATACCCCTTACTATACTGCATCTCATTTATGCTGTTTCCCATCATTTATAACTACGATAATTCATGTGGGAGGTCTTAACATACTCATCTTGCAGTTTTGTAATCAAGTAATACAACGGGCATAGCAATCCGAACAAGAATGTATTTTACTTAGCTCATTTGGTCAATGTCTAAATCCGCTCCAATTAACAACTTTTTGCCCCATAGGGATGCCCACAAGAGTAGTAGGTATAGTTATCTACACCCTCCATATAATGTCACTTTCCCTCTTCTTCGGTGCGCAAAATTCACTTGCTACGTCATCTTTGTTTTCCAGGACCTAAGTCTCATGCGCAACTAATACTCCTTATGCCTCATACTCTTTTACTCTTGTTTTGCACTAAACATTGGTTTCAAAACCAATCATAATCATATTGCATTCGTCGTTGGGGATAGCTTTATTCTATCGTTTTATCGTCGTACGGTAAACTCATAACTCATGATCATCTTTTCTTTTCAACTTATTACTTCATATACTCTACTCATTCTAACTTGGTATAGGATATTCGTAGGAGATGCATCTTCCTTTAATCATAACACGACTACTTCTCAAGCGCGCATAGTTGGCGACGTATTTCCTTCTCTTTCTAATCCCATTCTTATTTCTTTACATTCTCCCTCCTCAATTTATCTTAATTCCTCCCATTTTATAATCAATTCTTTATTCTTCACACGAGGAACCCTATTCTTAACTTAGTACCGCTTTTTCCTTGAGAATATACCACCTTTGTACAATCCATTCTTCGCATCAAAACTTATTATGTTCATTCTGATCTTCCCCTCTCATCCTTATTGCGTTGATCCTTTTTCTAACAAGCGTCCTATTTCGTTATTCATCTCTCTGTAGTCTTGGTCTTTTACATCCAGCTAAAGATATCACTTATACTCTTGATTATACCAATCAAAAACTACTACTACTTTGCCATATCACTTTTTTCTAATTTTTTTTTCAAGTTGACTTCCCTATTTGTCATTGCTTGCTATCATTTCTTGTCATTGAAGAACCCCCATGTTGGACTATCCCTTAATGAGGTCTTATAAGCTTTCTCATCTACTGCTCCATGGCTCGCTTGTTGGTTTCATATTTGCATTCACTGTTTATTCATATAGGGCATGTCACATCTTTAGTCGTTTCCTCGCTATAGTTTGTACTATAGTTCTTTCCACGCTCTCTCTATCTCTTGATCATAATCAACGCTATAGAGTGATACTTCTTTACCTCGTTCGTAATCCTTCTCGTGAAATAGAATAAACCTCGTGAAGTAAGCATACTTAACCTGTTACACTTTCTGATTAACCCTATTTCACTTACCACATAAGTCATATCACCAATGTATTCACATTCATTATAACCCTTCATATTCGTATCTCTGTCTCCGTGACGTTGTTGCTTTATTTTGCTAATAAACTTATCATATCTTTCTCGTACTTATCCCTCCAATCAATACTTCAGTATCACACTCTATTGGGGTTACCCTTTCTCTTCTATGTCATGCTTTAGCACTACCAGTCTCCCTAATTTACTCTAGCATTTCTCTTTACCGTATCAATGTCGCTCTTATAACTGCCATTACTATCAATTCAATAGTGTTTAACTCACCTCGTGTAGTTGTTAACGACACTCCTAACTTAATCTCGTCCTACCATTACTCTTTTGCACAACATCTTTTCTCGTTAGGACATATTACTAGCTTATATCTTATCTCCTTTAGATTCTAGGAAAATCTCGACAAAGTTTCCTCTATATTTCTTACTATCGCAAAACCTGCACGCAGCAAAAACCAACAATGCCTCACAGGGCCAATATATATATATATATATATATATATATATATATGACATATCTCAGCCACACAGGGCTCCCACTTTCAAGTAAAAGCACAAAAATGTCGAAACTTACCTCATATATCACGCTTCGAGATATACCTGATCCTTTAGTGATCTGCCCTGTTGTCTCTTCCTATTTACTTTCTCTTTCATCCTTCAGCTTTACCTTTCAATCATATCTCGATATTCTTACTTTATTCAAGCACTTTCGTGTCGTCGCTTACCATTGTTCGGATTCGTTCAATTTGCTGAGTTCTCAACTTATAGCTGAACTTATCATCAAGAGACACTTTTAATCAACTTCTCTATCATATGAACACTGACTTACTTTCACGAAAATCAATTCATCATCATAGAATTACCTATTTTGATAACGTAGCTTCAACGAAGGGGCTTACCTCCGTAGCTTTCAATGTCATCAATCACTTTCTTCTATCATTATCGTTCTTCTGCTGCAATCAAGGGTTAGTACAAGGAATCTCATTTCCTATGGCTTAGCTCTATCGCACGATCTTAGGGATGAAAGAAGAGTAACCATCCTAAATGCCCTGTAGCCTCCTGTTTATAGATGTGGCGCGCAACACACCATAAACAAGACTCTACTAGACACGGCTCATAGACATAGGACTGAACTGCTCTGATACCACTTTTGTCACGACCCGACTAGGGGCTGCGACGGGTACCCGAGGCTAACCACCGTGCAATGCTCGTTCAATTACTCATCATACTCATTTAACGCTCTTTTATCGCATTTATACTCAAATCATAAGAACATCATTTTTCATATGGAAACATAAATACTTTCATATATATTGGCCTTTCGGCTATCAAAATCATATACATATATATATATATTCCTAATAGCAACCTCGTGAAACCATATAACCCACACTGCGTATCTATGAGCCTCTCCTAGAGTGCTAGACATATGGACGGGACAGGACCCCGTCGTGCCCAAAACATACATGTACATAAAATGGTAAATCAATGGTACCTCCGGAATAATGGAGTGCTTTCAAAACTCTGCTTATCGGCATCTACAAATCTGGGTCTCCTCCCTGCTTACCTGTGGGCCTGAACACGGCGTCCAAAGAAAATGGACATCAGTACGAATATTGTACTGAGAATGTAAGGCATGAATGAAATAAGAATAATAGAGAATCATAAGACTTGAGATGAAGACATAACCTGCTTAACCTTTAAGGGAGGATCATTAGCTTCGTAGGAATATCATATCATGAGCTTTATGACTTCTAGACTTAGAGTCATCGTCAGTATTTCCGTATTCGTAACGTATCTCTTTTCTTTATCGCATATGAAATTCTTTATACTCGTAGATTCATAGTTCCCAATGTGTAGGAAAATCATAGAGAGATAGGAGGATTCATACCATATGATTCATGCCTTAGAAAAAAAGGACTAGCCTTATATACCTCTTTCGTTTAACAATTTTCATCGCTTGGTTGTTCTCCTTCAATGCTCACGCTTCTACCTTCAAGAGAATTCGCATTCACATTAGCTAATCGATTACATGAACGTGCTTACTAAAGCTAGAGAAAATTGGGCAGCATTTCCTTTATTTATACTACCTTTCCCATATTTTATATCAACTCCCAAACATTCATAATAACGTTCACAATATCATAACCAACAATCTTCATTCATCTACATTACCCTTGTTTCACAATTCCACTTCAATTCATCCATAATCATAGTCATAGAATACTAGTGCGTTTTCTCACATAAAATGCTTATCCCATGTCCTTAATATCATTTATAACATAACCATATCACAACACATCAATAATCGTGACTCAATTCAAGTTATCACTCAAAATGACACTATTTACACTTTCATGACCCATTTTCTATATCCTTTCACAATACAAGTATTTCAACTTTCAAATACCTTAAACAACATGTAAATACCATAAAACTTACCTTAAATGGTGTAGGAATGAGCCTTGAGTGCAAACACTCCACTTGAGCAACCCTAGTTTCACCTTCACTTGGATTCCTTGTCTTGGATAAACTTTAATGAATTTCTTACACTTGATTTCCTTGGTTTGATGTAGTTGATAACTAATATACCTTGAATTATTATTGGAGAAGTGTAGAGAGATGTTTTAGAGAGAAGGGGTGTGAAGGAAAAATGAAATGAAATGAACTTGGACCCCTTTATTAATACACAAAATCTATCCCATCCCATTTATACAGACACACATACGGTCCGTACAATTTATACGGTCCGTATGTGTGACCGTATAATGGTTCCAGTGAACATTGCCAACCTTGGCTAAATATACGGCCATACCTACGGTCCGTATCTTTTTTACGGTCCGTATAATGGACCGTACAATCCACAGTTTTTCGAAAATCATTTTCGTCGACTCGTTTGATCTCCAATCCTTATGGAACCCTCTTGACACTTGTTTATCACTTCATTAACAATCTAGGGGACATTATAATGCTTCTCCAAAGCATCATTAAGTCATCATTAATTCATTATTCGTAAATCCTTTCCGATACATCTCGTATGTCTTGCCTCCTCTTAGAAACTTTCTTCTCTTACTTCGAATGTCTTTGAAATCTCATTTAAAATCATCAAATGTTCTTTCTTACTTATAAAAACATCGCATACGCCGTAACCTTCGTCAGTCTATTCATTGTGCATGAACGAAAAATTTTCTGAGGTGTAACAAGTGATCCAACACTAGTTGATCCTATTGATGAACATCTTGACTCTTCTTGTAAAATAAATTTGTGTCCACCTAGTGTTGATCCCTATGATTTTCATGTTATTACATTGTCATGTGATATGATAGCTTACCCACTAGTTGATCCTAGCAATGACCGAGTTGATTCTTCTTGCAAGATCGATTGGCGTCCAACTAGTGTGGATAATTTTGTTGATCAATTTGATTGCTATGATAGTCCACTAATTGAGGAACCTTGTGATGCGCTTAATGACCCTCAATTTAGTGATGATGTTGGTCATTTACCTAGCCGTGTGCATGAAAGTGTTGTGAAAAGCGACCTTTGTCTTTATGAGAGTGGAATTGCATGCTTTGACTCTTCGTTGTTCATAGATTATTTTCTCTTAAAAGATAATGTCCTATTCGATGACAACATGACTAGTGAGTATGCCATGCATAGTGGATTGTATTGCAACATTGAGCATATAGTGTTACACCTCGGACATTTCATATTGTTGTGTTGTGGATGGACTAATGTGAGTCTAGAATGTACATGAAGTCCCTACAAGTGGGAAACGATACTTAATAGTTCTAATTAAGATTCCAAAGACATTTGAGGCAAAAGAAGAAAGCTCGTCGAAGAGAGTTAAGGCAGAGTCTTGTTTGGGAGAATTTCACATCGTTTGAGTTAAGCCTTGCTTAGAATCACTTTGAGGAAGAGATATAAAGCCCCTTGGATGGTTAATTATGTATTATATAAGTGCCAAGAAGGTTTCATTAATATTGGAGGTCAAACGAATCAACGAGAGAAGTTCAGGAAAAAGCGGGTTATACAACCACTTATATGGTCTGTATAACTTTATACGATCCGTATAACAGTTCCAGAGAAGGTCAGTCCCTGGTAGTATTATACAGACCATATAAAATTATACGGACCGTATAAGTGTTTGTATATCTCAATCGAGTCAGATTTTTCTTCACTTATAAATAGACGACCCAAGTTCATATTTCTCATTTCCCACATTCTCCACCACCCTTGAAAGCTCTAGAATATTCCTTATGTCATGTTAACACAAACACAAGGGAAATCAAATATTAATTACCAATAATTAAGGGAATCAAGTGTGGAGAGGCCCTCTAGGGTTTGTAGAAGTCAAGAAATCTTTTGGTATTGAAGGTGAGGTTTCTCGCAAGTGAAGCATATGCAACTAAAGTTCATCCTTATGTGATCAAAGGTGAGTTTCATGTCTATTTTATGTTATTAAGAGTATTTGAGTGGTTGAATGTGTTACGCCTCTCGTTCTCGTCGTAGTAGAACCTATGGTTTCATAGTCAAGTATACCCTTGGAAGTGAGACTCGTGTCCAAGTTTTGGAGATAGAAAGTGTCTTACCCCATGTACAAAGGTACCAGCAGGTATCCCTAGCAATTTACAGAGTTAGAAGTTGAACGATTCGAATTAACGCGATTTGAGCTGAATCTGAGAAAATATGCAGACACCAGTCATTGTCGACGGGTTGTCGACATGGTCGACGGACCGTCGTTATGCGGCATCGACAGGGTTCCGCAGCCTTGCATCTGCAGGCGCAAGTCGATGGAGCAAGTCGACACGTCGACGGGTCGTCGACCCGCTCATCGAACCGGACCGCTGTAACTTTTGGCTTCCAAGTATAAATATGTGGTTCACGACCTTATTTCTTATTTTCCTCCATTCCAAATCAAATAAACCCTAATATTTTCTCTCCTAACACTTTCCATCATCATTAGGGGAGATTTGGTAAGGTCCGAGCCCCGTAGACCCGTGCTTGTCAAGAAGAAGGTAGTTTCTAGGGTTTCTTCAAGTTGTGAAGCTTAGGGAGTTGGATTTGGAATCTTAGACCCCTCAAGGTATGTAACCCTTATATTTAAGTTGATTACCAATAGTTTTAGTGGTTTTAAGCGAAGAGAGGTATTTGCGGAATAGGTAAGTTAATGAAGGTTAAGGTAGTAATTTGAGGCTATTTTAAGAGATGATTGGGGATAGATTTGAGTATATATTTATATATAAGTGTTGTTATTGTTGTTGTGGTTGATGTTGGATTGAATGGGAAGTTGAAGGGTTGTTAAGCTTATAAGGGAAATGTTGCCCATAATTTGTCAAGCTCTATTCTTATTTAAAATGATTAGTAAGCGAGGTAAATAGTCTAATTAAGGCTTACGTTAGCTTAATTGTAGACCTCCAAGTTCGAGAGGTAGAAGTTGGACGATTGGGTATACTTCAAGGAATGTAAGGCTGTTCCTTCTTTCATTTTGGCATGGTCCTTATGATATGAACCAACAAACGAGCAAGCGAGCTTCCATATTACTCTACTCCTAGCAGCACTAGGAGTACTTTGGTCTTTGATATTCCTGTATTCCATCTATGATCGTTCCTTCTGTTTATGGGTCTTGAGATTTCTTATATTGATGATGTTAGCTCAAAGAAGGTTCATCGGAGATAGTACGACCTCCTGTCACTCCGAGAGTTCTATGTATTCATTTCATTTATGCATTGCATCCATATTCATATGCATATTGACCTGTGACCAGAAGGCGTTATATACGCACTATTATATTATTATATATGGATCGGGTCGTACGTTCCTTGGCACTATTATATTATTATATATGGATCAGGCCGTACGTTCCTCGGTACTATTATATTATTATGGATCGGACAGTACGTTCCTCGGTACTATTATATTATTATATATGGATCGAGTCGTACGTTCCTCGACACTATTATATTATTATATATGGATCGGGTCGTACGTTCCTCGGCACTATTATATGATATATGGATCGGGCTGTACGTTCCATAGCACTATCAGTTAAGCTATGACCTATATATACATGAGCATAATTATCATTGAGAGCATGCATATTATGCAGATACACACACATACTAGTCCATACAAATACATGCAGATAGTCATTTCAGTTTATGAGTTCAGATTCTGTTCATGACTCTCATATATATACATGTTGTTCTTATGCCTTTCATACTCAGTACATTATCCGTACTGACTCCCCGTTGCTCAGGGGGCTGCGTTCATGCCCGCAGGTTCAGGTAGACCGATAGGTAGTCCAGCTTAGTAGGACTTCTATCCAGCAGTAGTCAGTGCGCTCTATTGATCTGGAGTTGCAGTCTATATTTGGTATGCTAGCCTTTTGAGATGTATATGCATATGGGTATGATGGGGCCCTGTCCCGTCTTTTCTACAGCTTTTATTCCAGTAGAGGTCTATAGGCAGTGGTATGTATTAGTCAGATGATGTATCCTTCTCGGCTTCTATTCTTTTGTGTATAGTATATGTAGCAGCCTAGCTGGCTTGCACTGTTCTTTCAGCATGTCTATGTATATACAGATTGTTCAAAGTTCATGATGTCGCCTATTTATGAGATCAGTTTAAGTCATGTATGGGCCCTAGATGTCCAGTAAGATTCAGATATGAGCATAGGGGTATTTGGTCGCTAGAGGTTAGACACTCGTCACGGCTCATCGGTTTAGGTCGTGACAGAAGGACTTGGATGAGACGAGAAAGTAGAATATGAAGCTCAAACATGGATTTAATGATATTCTTGGATAGTAACTTGACTTGAGTCATAGTTTTTGGTGTGCCATAAGTATAATTTTGTTGTGGATGATATTAATGATGTTGAGGAAGTATTATATGTAGATGAATATTGTATTATGTTGTAGCTATGGTTATGAATGACATTGAAAGGGAGTTTTGAGGATTGAACAATGTTTAACTTGAAGAAGTCTATTGGTTATGGTATTATGGGTGTTGCTATTGATGTTGGGAGTTGTTTAATTTATGGAGAGAGATTTGTTGAAACACAGGAAATGCTGCCCAATTTTCGTTAGCTTTTGGTCGCTTTAGCTTAAACTTAAGTGTATCTTTAATTATCTAATCCTAGTGCGAAATTCTCTTGATATAGAGTCGTGAGCTTGGAAGGAGAACGTTCAGTCGTTAAGGAGACGCCAAGGTATGTTAAGGCTAGTCCTCTTTCTTTCAAAGGCATGACTCCTATATTATGATTTCCTACATACTTCTATGACCTTCTTACATTCCAAAAGTTGAGAGTTAAAGATTCTTAAGAATGGGAGAATAAGTCAAGAGTCCAAGGCTTGCCTCTTAAAGTGGCTACAATTGCAAGCTTGGGTAATTCAATGCCGGAAGATGGCTATTTGCGCAAAGGGCTATTTGTGCAAGTGGATACTTTGCGCAAGGAGGGTTATGATTGCAAGAAGTCCATGCATGCAAGGTTGATTAGAGGGCCATCTATGCAAGGAGGGACGTGTTTGGCCATTGAAGGCCAATCTTTGAATTGAAGACTACACTAAGAAGACTAGCCGAACAAGGCCCTTACTTCATTAAGGGCAGCATTGTAATTGCCTATTAGTCTTTTTTACATAGCTTGTATATATAGATTGTCTTTCATTTGATTACTTAGATTATGATGAATTGAGAATACTCCTTTGGAGAGATAGATTGTTTAGCTAGGATTAGCTTTAGATTAGTAATAGTTAATAGTGGATTCCATTGTTGGTTTTGAACCGATTTCCATTGATTTCATGAAGGATTTTTCATTTGTGGATTCAATTGAATTTCCCTTGCCTTGATTTCAAATAGTATAGGTTCTTTGAATTGAATCAAATTGACAGGGTCTAGGTTTCATATACTTAGGTTTGCTCATAGGTTCATTATTCATTGGGTCTTGCTTTTATCCTTTATTTCTCATCCCCTTTTCTTCAATTCTCATCCCAATTTCTTGTTATCCTTTAATTCCACATTTTAGTGTTGAATTCGTGTTTTTCCCTAATTCAAATCTTATCACATAGCCAGTGGCAAGCATAGCTTTTCTAAACTTCCTGACTGGACTGGTTCCTTCATGAGCATTTATTAGGGCGTCCTAGATTTTTTTGGCAGTTGTACACCCAGAAATTCTGTTGTACTTACCTGGTCCAAGTCCACAGATTAAAGCATTTTTAGCCTTAGCATTCTTCTCAAGGATCTTGTAATCACTTTCTTCATATTTAGTTTTTCCTTTCTTGACCTCTACACCATCAGGGCCCTTCTTGATGGGATACTTGAGACCATCAGTAATCCTATCCCACAGCTCATAGTCTTCGGCTTGTAAGTGATCCTCCATGCGAGCTTTCTACCTTGTGTAGTACTTTCTATTGAACACTGGTGGTCTGTGGGTTGATTGACCCTGTCCATGTCCAATTGGTAGTGTAGCATTCATCATGATCTTCTCTTAAGGTGTGAGCTTTTTAAGAAGAACTCGTTCTGATACCAATTGATATACTGCACTACTCGTTGTCTATCCTACTTTATACGAGATTCTTGCCTAAGGATAGAACACTTTACCCCATCGGTTCCAGCTAGCATTTGCGGATAGTAAAGAACGGTAAAGTAAGGGCACACCAATTTTTACATGGAAACCACCCGGCTCACAAGGGGGAAAAACCCACCACCTACACCTTTGTAGGATTTTTCCCAAACTCGACTACAACTGTGAGCATGTGCAAATTCAATTCACAAACTCTGTAACCTATGAACTTAACTCTAATTGCTATCTCACTAATCTCCCTAGACTAGTAAGCCCATTTCAAGTTATCCCAACTTGCAGTTGAATTTGACTAAAATTTATACCTACAATTATTGCTTCTATGAAAGCTGATAAAGGCAAAACTCGATTAAAAATCCTAATACACGAATCTAGACTTAAGAACTGTAAAACTTAAACTCTATCAAACAAGTTCTTTAATCGTTTTCTTTGTATTAGGGTGCACTTCAATAATCATAACTTTCGGTCTCTTGCTTTGACAGTTTCGTTCAAGTTCTAAATTTCTCTCTTTGTGAGTGCGTGAAACTTCTTCATGGCTTGACTTGAATATTTATAGTACTAGGTTTGCATCAAGTCAGCTAAACTCAATCCCTACAAGGTAAGGCCCATTATGAGAGTTAGGGTTTGAGTTGATTTGGGATGTTTGCATTCATGCGTCTTCAGTGTCCTTGTAGGAGTCTGAAGTATCTCGATAATTATGGCAAGAAATCCTGCAAACTTGTCCGCCAAGTCTTTACCATAAAACACAAATCCTACTCACCGTAGGACTCTGAGCTTGAACACGTTCTTGGACCTGGTTCAAGCACTTGTTTCTTTCTTCACTGAATCTTCTCATTGTCTGAGATGGAACATGTCCATAGAAATGTTTTAATCACCCTTGTCCTACATTTGTCTGCTCATCAAACCTGATTTACTTGCCTTGTTTATTTACTTTGTCAATCATCAAAACTCACACGTGCTTGTGCCAGCGAGAACCAAAAATGACCAAAACAAATTGCTGGAAACCTTAGCCGAAGAAAACTTTCACGACTGGAGTCGATCGATAGAGAAAAGTGAGAGGATCTCAACTATCTGCTCTTATACCATGTTACAACTCAGAAATGCAAGTTGTGGACGAAAGAAAAATGAAGAAAACCCTAAATCGCATATATGAGAGAGAGACAGAGAGAGAGAGAGAGAAGAAGATATCTTATTTCATCGGATACCTAAACAGGAAAAATACAAAATACATCTCTACGTCTAGATTGTTCTGAATAGGTATCCATATACAACTTAAAATGAAATATACAGGGACCAAATAGCAAACTTAAATGAAACTAATTGAGCCAGCTGGGCCTCGCAGCTATCAGGATCATTTGGGCCTTCTGTTACTTGGGCCTATGTCAACACTGTTTGAGAATTGAGAGAGAAGAAACAAAAATTGAATGAATTAGTATGTAGGAGAAATATTATAAGATTGCGAAGAGGAATTACTATGGTTTTGGTTTGAGTATCGAAAATATGTAACTGCACTATCCTCGTCAGAGTTTAACGTGGGGGCATTTGTGTAATAATATTTTAAAAATTGCATAAATTATTATGAATAGGGTGATAATTGTAACATTTTAAGAGTTTGAGTAGTTTAGTTATAAAAACTTTCAAAGTGGTTCACCACGTAAATTGACAGATTGAATGAGGTGTTGTAGAGAAAAGGACATAAATGGTCCCTTAACTATGAGAGTAGGTTCAAAATAGTCCCTTAACTATGCACTTAACGGTTTTGGTCCTTTAAGTTTGCCATAAGTTAACAAAAATGGTCCCTCAACTATGAGGGTTGGTTAAAAATAGTCCCTTAAGTATGCACGTAACAGTTTTGGTCCTTTAAGTTTGCCAAATGTTAACACTTTTAGTCTCCGACAAAATATTCATCGAACTCTGTTTGTTAGATTTGACGAGAACTATGAAAAAATTAGCGAGAACTCACGTTTGGGTGTACGCATTACTAAAGAAAAGGCCAAATACCTTAGGATAAAACCGACGGACATCAATCGGTTATAGGTAAAAACAGAGGGAAAACCTACAGACTTGATAATGTCAGAAAATAGTGTCTCGGAACACAAAGACCAATGGACTCTGTAGATTAAAACCGAGGGAGTCTATCAGCTAAGTAAAATACACCAGACCTTAGAAATAAATTAGAAATAGCAGAAACTACAAAAATTATCACTACTAAAAACAAGCGAAAAAAACGATGGACGGAAACCGATGGATAAAATCGAGGGACACTATTTTTTAATTTTTTTTAGTTTTTATTATTTTTTACGAAAACCAACGAACGTCTGTCGGTTATTTTCAAGGGAAATGCGCGGAAACTATTTTTGTTTTTTTTTTAAAGAATCACTATGATGGAAGAATTTATTTTTGGGTTTTCAGTAAAAATGAGTCTAGTGTATTTTACTTAGCCGATGGAGTCCGTCGGTTTTAATCGACAGAGTCCGTCGGTCTTTGTGTTCCGAGACACTATTTTCTGACATTATCAAGTCTGTAGGTTTTTCCTCTGTTTTTACCTATAACCGACTGATGTCCGTCGGTTTTATCCTGAGGTATTTGGCCTTTTCTTTAGTAATGCGTACACCCAAATGTGAGTTCTCGCTAGTTTTTTCATAGTTCTCGTCAAATCTAACAAACAGAGTTCGATGAATATTTTGTCGGAGACTAAAAGTGTTAACATTTGGCGAACTTAAAGGACCAAAACTGTTAAGTGCATACTTAAGGGACTATTTTTAACCAACCCTCATAGTTGAGGGACCATTTTTGTTAACTTGTGGCAAACTTAAAGGACCAAAACCGTTAAGTGCATAGTTAAGGGACTATTTTGAACCTACTCTCATAGTTAAGGGACCATTTATGTCCTTTTCTCAGGTGTTGTACAAGTGATGGCTCACAAAAATGTTACAGAAAATGTACTTTTAACCTATTCAAGAGTCCAGTTCAGCAAGGTCCAATAAGGCTAATTATCAAATCAAATACCAAAAAAAAAAAAATTAAAGGATAGCAATAAAAGAATTAATATTTGGCACGGACCTCTATTACAAGTTAACAATTAATCTGTGTTGCAATGGCATTATACAATTCAGGCTTCATTCTTAAAGTGGACAAGAAAACTTTCGAAGCTTTTTCGAAATGCTGACACTCGAGGTTCATTTATATGTCTATACAGTCACTAAAGGAAAAAGAAAGGTACCAACACAGTGACCACATGAAAGGCATAAAATTTCTGAAGTCGCCGACTCCATTGTAGTGGATGGTTTATTTGTTACAAAAGTCTATGGGCTCATGTAAGAGAGCGGGTATTAATTGAAAAACATAAGAGTGTGTTCGGTACGGAAGAATGTTTTTTCTCATGTTATTAGTTAAAAAATTTGAAAAATATTTTCATTAGAAAAATAATTTTTTTAAAAATGAGGAAAATAAATTCTCTAATGAAAGTATGGAAAACAAGTCCAACAAATAGTATTCCACATTAATTTGTCTCTTCCTCACCCTCAAACTCGACCTCATCTTCACGCACAGCCGGAGTCAAGGGGGTGCAAGGGGGGTCAATTGAACCCCTTCGTTGAAAAAATATACTATGCAGACAGGGCAAAATGACTTTTTTGCATATATATATATATAAGTTGTTGAATCCTTTGACATAAGAACTATTTTTTAATACCTCCTTACTTGAATTCCTGGTTTGGCCACTGTCTTCACCCGTACCCCCATCCCACCCCCCCAACCCCACCCACTACCCCCATATTATTTGTCTAGATTATATACAAATTATTTTAGGATAAATATTTTTTGTTTACATACCGAACACGACAAAATAAATAAAAATCCATTTATTTTCCTGAAAAACATTTTTGAAGAAAATATTTACTTCACACCGAGCACACACCCTAAACGAAATAGCTATAGAAAACATGTTAGAACCATAAACTTTCTCGAAAAGTGATATGCACTCCTGATAATATTACATGAAATGCTTGTAAATAAATTTTCCAGGAATGCAGTTAATTTATTCAGTAAACATCACTAGCATAAACACCCGGAATAAACATATTAGGAAACTGAAATTGAAAGTCAGATTTCAAGTAGTATAAATAATGATTGGGCCAAACGCCCAAACCATACTCCTTCAAGTGTTTGATCAAATCAACTAACAAATTCTCTCCACGCTGGCATCTCCCCCCTCTTATTATCCTCCCTTCCTCTCAACAAAGTTTAAGGAAAAAAAAAACTTTTAAATTAATGAATTAAAACAAATTTTAAACATTTGGATAGCTAAAATTATCTCATTAAGAGTAAAATGAGTAATTTTTAAATTAAATTATTTTTAAGTATAAAAAATAGTTTTTGGAATACATTAAAAAGGGAAGTTGTTCATGTTCTCTTTTTTCTATTACCTTGTCATATCTTTGGCTCCATGTTACTACAACCATGTGACTGTGAGTGCACAGACATCACACGCATGTTCCAAGCTAGTACTCATTATAAAGGCGAAAATGCCCATGGCCATTGTTAATTGATCAATCATTTAACTAATTATATGTCTTAATCTCAAATTAATTGGTTAGAGTACTGTATCATGAGACTTCGCATTAAGATTTCTTGCAACTTAAATAGTTGTCTTCTGAAGTAGTACTAAATTAGAGGTTCTTCAGATCTCATAGATATTCACCCTTATATAACATATAAATTTCTAATATAATTAGACTGAAAAACAATCTTGGCAATCACTAGATTAATGTAATGTGACAATAATAACAGCTAATTGGCATTGCATATATGCACTCTTCATTTCTGTTGCGCTCTGCTCTTAGTTAAATTTACAATTTTTTGTAAAAATTATAAATCTTTTGAGGTTACTTTAATTCTCTCTATAAAATTTTAGGCCCGTGTAATCCTTTATAATCTTTTGAAGCTTTAATCACCATAGTATTGCGATTGCGTTCATTTAGAGGTCTAAACATGGTCAACATTTAATATCCTTAGGTGAACAGTGTCTCATTTTAATTATTCTTTATTAATGTTGTTTGCACTCTCTGCCAGATATAGTTTATAATCTAATCTAATTTTGTGTGATCGTATATCTATTTTAGTTAATATATGTGATTTTTATGATACTCATCATGTAAATATGTTAGGCCTTACACTCTACAGGGCAGTTCTAAATTAATATATATCGGTGTAATTCGAACTTCTTCGAAATTCTTCCTCTATATATGTCAACAAAGATGTGCCACAAATTAATTATCTCCAATACGGAATTCTACTTGGGCAATTCGTAGAATTGGCCTTCTTTTGGGGTGGTCTTTAAATTTTACTCCTCATATTTAAAATTTTTAAATTTTGCCCTTCGACTAAACCCCATGGGTTCCAAGTTCGAACCCCCACACAGTCAAAATTTTTTAAAAAAAATCGCAAGGCAGAGTTTAAATTTCGCTATGCCCCCATCGGCATACACTTGTGAGGAATTACCAAAGTTATGCCGGACCCGGCATACTTATGCCTTATGGGCAAACTTGGCATAAGTATGCTGGGTCCGGCATAACTTTGGTAATTCCTTCACAAGTTTATGCCGGGTCCGACATAAAAGTTTGTCCATTAAAAGTATGCCCCCACCGGCATAAACTTGTTAAGGAATTACCAAACTTATGCCGGACCCGGCATACTTATGCCTTATGGGCAGACTTAGCATAAGTATGCCGAGTCCGGCATAACTTTGGTAATTGCTTCACAAGTTTATGCCGGTGGGGGCATACTTTTAATGGGCAAACTTTTATAGTATGCCACATAAGGCGGAATTTTTCCTTAAGGCATACCTAAAAGTTTGCCTTCTAAGGCAAAGTCTATACCTTAAGAAAAAGTTCTGTCTTATGTGGCATACTTTTGGTTATACCTTAATTAAAAGTCTGCCCCATAAGGCATAGTTCCTTAAGGAAAAGTTTTGCCCCATAAGGCATAACTGAACTATGCCTTGAGGAAAAGTTATGCCCCCTCCGGCATAACTTTAGTTTTTCCTTAAGGACTTTATGTCGGATTCGGCATACACTCCCCCTAGTCCTGCCTTGCGAAATTATTATTTTCTTTCATGCCTGAGCGGGGGTTCGAACCCAGAACCTCAGGTATCCAAGCGAAGGGCAAAATTTAAAGACCACAAATATGAGGGACAAAATTTAAAGACCACCCAAAAGAAGGGCAATCCGTGCAAAAAAATGATTCTACTTCTATATATGGTCCAAACGAAATGTCACACGTAGTCTTATACTGTAACTTTTATTTTATCAACCTGCATTAACTTGTACGATTGTATACATCATTTTAACGTATGAATTGAGACTCATTTTGTAGATTTACGAATTAATGACCACACACACATTGCATTGTCCTAAATTGCTATATCGCTTACTATCAATTGGAATTCTACTTCTAGTAGTACAACAAGTTTCATCTTGTTAATTAGAGAAGAATGAAAAGAGCACACCCACACAGTAGAAACCTAAGCATAAATTTGAAGGGTCTCAACAATTAATTTTCTTCTATTTAATTGGCTGAGAATTAACACATTCATGGGTAAAGAGATTATAGATAATTGTATACGATAAAAATCGGGTATACGTTAAGCCGGTAAGACCGAAGGTCGAGGAGAGAAAGGGGGAAGAACGTGCATAAGGGCTCTCATTCTGAACCGGCGAAACGCTTGGACAGGGGGAAAAGAAGGGTGTCAGTTGGTCCGGTCCTTCCATGACCGGTTGTTCGAGGTCGTATGTCCGTTTGACCGTGGCCGGTGGTCCGGGAGATCCGTTGCGCTGTCGCCACGCGTCGATGACGTCCTGCTGTGTTCAACTGCCAATCGTACGGGTGTCAGACCGTACGGTCTACCTAACCCAACCTAATCCAACTCAGAACTTTTTCTTTATTCTATTATTTTTTATGTATGAAACCCATGGGGCAACACTATAAATAAGAGGCATTGTTCTCCTTTGAGGGGGTTGACTTCCTCACCTCAAGAACACTTTGTAATAGCAATATATATACAAAATCTCTCTCTCAATTATCTGATCTCGGTCACATTTGTTGTGTTTATTTCTTACATTTCTTCAATCAAGTAACACTCATACATTAGTAAACATACGAGTATATAGCAAACCACCGATTATCATTGCTCTCTCCATATCATATCTATGTTTATATCTTTCTTTTATCAAGTAGATTGAGACTTAACCACATATCTTATACTCACTAACAAATTTAATTGATTATTCAAATTCGGGGTAAACAATAATATTATAATAACAATAATCAAGAGAAACAATTTTCTACTAATATAGGTAAAATATTGATGCTCATAAAAATCGTATAATTCTATAACAGCATTTCTGATAATATCCATATGGTCCAAATTCCAGGCCCTCAAATGAATCTTCAATTTTTTCTTCTTCAGTGAAAATGAATCTTGAATGGAGCAGCAGAAATATGGAGAAAAGTTCAAAGGGACAAAAATATCCATGGAGTTTCCACATCCACATACAAACCAAGGGCGTGTTTGTCCCAAAAGTACACCTCGATCGCTCACCTGCTAACTCCTCTATTCAATATTTCCTTGTACCTAATAATAGAATCAAGCCGTTGTAACTTCAACTGGTTCCTGAACTTGTTAATGAAATCATCAGCTTTACTATCAACTGCTTCATCTTCACCAAACGACACCGTTTCCCTCATCGTTGCCGGTCGCCTCTCTTCCTCCTTCTCTTCCACCGGCATCCTCTTCTCACTAGCCGACTTCACCATCATCGCCCTCTTCTCCGGCTTCGTTTCAACGCACGTGGCAGACTTACTTCTTGTCACGTGACTCACTTCAATACCGTTGATGGTCTGCTTATATGGATTTGAACGATCTTCATATCTTGAGCTAATTTCTGGGGTTGAATTAGGGTCAGGTGTCATATCTTTACAATCCTCAACCTTGTGAACTTGTTCTTCATATGGGATGGCGTATTGAGCGATAGAAGGAACTGGGTCGGGTTGCTCGGACCGAGAGAAAGACAAGTTGATGGACTTGACCCGTTGTAACAAAGAGGGACTACGGTTGAGTTGTGGTGAGTTATTATCGGATAAGTCGTTTGTGACGGAGCAAAATGGGTCAGGGAAAGAGAGGTTAAAGGACTTGACTCGATGTAAAAGAGATGGAGTTCTAGTGACTTGGGGTTGTTGTTTTTTGTCAGTTTTGAAAGTTGAAGTGATGAAAATAGTTCCAATCATGAGATTCAAGAAGCAAAAGAGAATTGTGGGGGTGAACCAGCTAGCTACAGATTCAATCATGGTTTATTTATATGTTATATGCTGTAGAAGAACGGTTGAAAGAGAAGAAGAAAGAAGATGAAAGACAAGTTTATGGTTGCAAATGTGGGGATGTTTCTATTTATAGCGGGAAGGTTGGTCGGTACTATTGTAAAATATCTAAACGCACGTCGGTAAAATTTGCTATTCAATGTAACTAGAAGAAAGTCAAGTTGATTCTCTATTTTCTACCTTACTGTTCCCTCCGCTATGATTGTACTAGCCTTTTTGTCAAACATTTGATTAAAAACAAAATAAGAGTCATTTGCTATTTTTTACTCTTCAAATTTACTCTTCCTGTTGCAATTAATTTGAGTGTTAATTAAGCTAGAAAGTTAAAAGATACTCCCTCCGATTCAAAATGTGTCTTATTAACCTTTTGCACACCCTTACGGAAATATTAATTTCTAAAAAAAAAAAAAGTCTTTTAACTAAACTATCCTTAACTAATTAATACTACCTAATCAATATAGTTTCTTGATTACATAAAAACCCATTTATCTAAACAGGGGTAAATTTAGAAGAAAATAATTAAGGCCTTCTTAATTACATAAATGGACACTCATTTTGAACCTAAATGAAAAGACTAAGCGAACACTTATTTTGAACCGGAGAGAGTAGTTTAAATTAATATTCCACCCGATCTATTTTAAGCGTCTTTTAAATTTTGGAACATCATTAAATAGTACTCCCTCCATCCCATATTAGTTGTCCACATTACTATAAATATTCGTCCCGAAATAATTGTGCATTTACAAAATCAAGATAGAATTAATTAAATTTTTTCTAGTTTTCCCTTAACATTAATTATTTTTTAAAGTAACCACTATTGATTAGAGTGCAATTAATTAGAGAGAGATAAGGGTAATGTAGTAAAAATATACTTTTATTTATGAGTTCTTAAAGTATGTGTAAAAGAGAAAATGGACAAGTAATATGGGACGAGACGAGTAGCATTAATTACTCCCTCCGGATCAAAAAAAAGAGTCCACTTTGCATTTGTACACCCCTAAAAAAATACGAACTCCTAGATAAAAATAGGTAATTTGACTAAACTACCCCTAATTAAATAGGCATTGGGATTTGACCATATTACACTTAATAGGGGCAAATAAGAAAAAATAAGGTTAATTCTTTCTTGATTTGCTAAGTGGGCCCTTTTATTTATCCAAGAAAAAAAAAGCTAAGTGGATTTTTTTTTTATCCGGAGGGAGTATAAGATTATTTGACAATATCCTTTATGTCTTCTCAAACATGAAAATTCTTTTTGGAATATAATGTTGTATAGAGCATTTAGTAGGGGTTTGGTCATGCGTTTTCAAACCATGGTTTCAAACCATCGTTTAGACATGCGTTTTCACTCATGGTTTGAAACCATGGTTTCAACTTTTTTAAATATAAAATTTAACCCATAAGTTTATATTTTGTAAAAAAAAAAAGACTCATAGGTTGGTAGATATTTTTAATAATTACCCCATCAATCATTTACCAATCTCATTAACTTCCACCAACTTTTATTTATGTCTACCAACCTTTACTCTATGTGGGAGGATTATATTAAAGAGTAGTTACATTACTATTCATGTTAAACTTTCGTTTTTATTGAACTAAAGTTTAATTAATTGATGTTGTATTTTTTAGAAAGGCCTTCTAGTAGTGTACTAATTTTGTTATGACTATGACTTGCTCATTTGGTAAGATTGTATAAGAATTGAGAATGTTTTGATAATTTTCACAATTATTGGGGGTTTTATGTCTATAAGAGAAAATATAACTTAAAATATTCAAATTGCATGTCCAAACATGATTTCAAACTATGTCCAAACGGGGCCTTAGTAAAGCAAGCTAAGGATATGATTGGGAAAATATGACCACTGTTATCTTAATTTCTTAAATGACGCTTACTTTAAAAAAGTTAAAAAGACAGTTAAAAGGCTTTGGCACACTGATTAAGAAAATTACTTAATAGCATTAATTAGATTATTTACTCCCTCAGGTTCAAAAAGAGTATTCACTTAACTATTTGAATACCTCTTAAGAAAATACTAATTTCTAGGTAAAAATAGATATTTTGACTAAACTATCCCTAATTAAATAGGTATTGAGATTTTGTCACTTAACATTTAATAAGGGCAAATCTGAAAAAATAAGGTTAATTCTTTCTTATTGACACTCTTTTTTAACTAAAACATAAAAGAAGAATATGTTTGTGTGCTACATTTTTTTGGTGTTGTCCTTGGCTTAACATCCTATCCAGCTTATTTTTGTTAAACTCTGGTTTTAACTGGTCAGGCATGTTTAATGAATCTTGCATATATGTTAGTTAGTCATGAGCCCAGATGTTTAGAGATCATGATCCTATGCATTCATGCTATTCACCCCTTTTAATTGAGAGCATCTTATGAGTAAAAAGTGCATTTTCACATGATACATGTTTGCATTTATAATAGACATGACAATGGATTCTAAAATGAATTTTGAAGACAAGTTTAGAATGCTATGTCCATGCTGAGTGTCTCATACCTATAATTATGTGTATTTGTTTTTCTCTGCTCATGTGCATTAAATTGAGAGTTAGCTATAAGTTACGGGCTTAAGTATAGTCTAAAATGGATGAAAATCTAGTCCAAAGTATTGTGTTTTGTACTAGTGAGTATACTGCTAAAACCTACTTGCATGCTTTGTTTACAGGGGGTTTATTTTCTTAAGATAATTCTGCAGTACTTGTTTAATTGAGGCTGTGTATGCTATGTATATCTGAACTTGTTTGGTATATTGTCCCTCTGTTCTAAACTTGTTTGGTGTATTGTCTCTCTTTCCTGCATATGCTGTTATTGTATTTAATTGGGAACTCTGAAATAAGCACAACCTTAAGTACATTTTCCTTAAAACCTTCTTTTGCCTAATTGATTGTGTGTGGTATTGAGTAAATGTCCTTGCATATACAAGTTATATTCAGTCACATATACTCCAGAGTATATGAGTTGGTATATCTGTGTATATATGGCATATCACTCCTTACTTGGTTGATTGATAAATTACTCTTGTTAAATTTGGGCTTTCTCTTCTTCTTCCTAAATTAGGCCTCGATTTATACAGGAAATTTAACTTGAAATTCAACCCAATTTGCCCATTCTTGTTTAGTTACTTATTTGGACCATAAACTGTTCGCCTTAGCCGAATTTAAACTTAAGCTTCTTACTGTTATGTGATGGTATTTGAAGTTTCCTTCTTTGAGTTATGAAATTTTGCATTACTAAGTATCTAGACCCATACTAATCCTTTTTCTTTCATTTTTATGCATGACCCTCTTGTATGAGTCCAAGGGACTCGTCTTCTTCCCGCATTCGGTGTTGGGCTAAAGCCCAACATAATATTCTTCTCGAGTCACCCCCTATCAGCCGTGCAGAAAAAGGGATTTTGGGCCAAAGCCCATACGGCAAAAATAGATTGCAGCAGCATTAAAATGGGCCAAACCCATTTAATTATATTTGTCTCCTCTACTCTATTTTCCCTTGTGTATTTGATTCGTATGGCTTGACTAACATTTTACCTTATTTTTTTGTTTTCTTAGCTTAGATGAATCCTAGCGGAATTAGTGGGGATAGTTTTAGTGATAATGGGTAGTTAGAGTTTGAGTTTGCCTTCGAAATAACGTATTTAAAGGTTTAATAATTTAGCATATTTCGTCGGTTCAAGGTTTCTTTTAATTACTCTTTTATAAGTTTAAAATGGGTTGAGTGATCCAATTAAGAATTAAGTCTGATTTCAAATTATTCACCTACTTCAAATTATAGCCTAACGTCATCTTATAAGCCTTTTTTTTTTTTTTTTAAGTTTTATGGTTAATTCTACATATAAAGGCAATAAATGATCATTCTAGTAGTGATTGGAGATGAATCTTTTCCTAAATTTAATTTAGATCCTTACTTTCCAAACAAGGCCCAATTTTTCATAAAAGAGGATAGTTATATTTTTAAACTACTTTTCATATAATAGTAGGGAGCTAATTTGTTTATTGCTTTCTTGATCTTATTTTGTCACTTAATAAATTTAAGCAGTTAAAATCAATTGATACTCAATCATTGAATTGTTTCAAATGGCTATTAGTATATTGACTAATACAACACATTTTTTAGTATAATATGGCTAAAGTCCTTTTTCTATAAATTACTACCTTATTTAATTTAAATAGCAGCCTTATATTCTCCATTTTTTTAAATCTTGATAATATTTACAAACTATTTTCCTAAACATTTAAAATGTTATATTTGTATTTTTTTTAGTCTTAATTAAATAACCTAAGTTTGACTGGTTAATTGTAGTTAGCGAATCTTAAAGGATGCCTAACCCCTTCCTCTTAGGATAACCAAGAACTCTTACCTAGAATCACATTAGTTAAGCGGACCGTTAACGGAGGTTTAGTTTAGCTTTACCTTAGTTAATAATTAGGTGTCCTAATTCACCTTTAAAATTAATTAGGTGGCGACTCCTTAAAATAAATAAATAGGAATCACCAATATGTTATACTTTACTTTGACCTGTTTAAAATGGGGTATAACAGTAGTAACCTTACTTGCAAACTCTAGCACAACTGTTGAAATTCAACAAAGGGTTTCCAAAGCTCTCACAAGAGGCACAATTCATAATATGTCCAAAAACTAGTCATGAAACCCTAATATTCTACTATTTATACAAAGGGCTAAAAGCAATAAAGAAATACCTAATTGCCCTTCATTAAAGTTTCAAGCAAATTAAAATGGTAGAACACTTAATATATTAAATATCTTCAAGTCTTCCATGTTGGAGCCTTCTAAAGGTTCCATCTTCATCCATAAAGCTTGCATTGTTTGAAGGTCCTTAGCTTGGCTCCTTGTGAAATGCCTCCTTGAAGTAGTGTCACTTTTATCTACATCAACTAAACGTTATTGAAAATGGGGAAAATATGCACATTAAATGGTAAAATTAACTTTAACATTGATGAATTAATTCTTGAAACTTATATTGGTTGGAATTTAAATGAGTACTTGATTTTAATATAACGTTATATTAATTTAAACACCAATAAATGAAAATATATATGATGTTCACATATAGTTATGTCACTGATTTCAAGTTGGTACATATGATCATCACAACCAAAGACTTTCACTAACATAACATTACTCAATTAGTGTCATTGTTTAGATCATTATAATGTTGTTTCACTAATTGCATGGTGACAACATATTGTTTAGTAAAAAAAATATATGTTTTAAATTCAAAAATTAACACTGATAACTGCCATACATAGACACTAGACCTAATTGTGTCTTCTACTAGACATTATTGAAAATGGGGAAAATATGCACGTTAAAGGAAATATTAACTGTAACATTGATGAATTGATTATTGAAACTTATATTGGTTGGAATTTAAATGAATAATTGATTTTAATATTATGTCATATTAATATAAACACCAATATCAATGAAAATATATATGATGTTCACATATAGTTATGTCACCGATTTCAAGTTGTTACATATGATCATCATAACCAGAGACTTTCACTAGCATATTATTAACATTACTCAATTAGTGTCATTGTTTAGATCATTGTTGACACCTAATTTTTGACCTTCCATAATTTGTTTTGATTACTCAGAGTCCTTGAATATTAAACAGAGTGAAATATGTGTTTTTAGAAGCCAATATAATTTTATAAAATTATTTAGATAATATTTTAACAGTTTTTTCTTAATAAAATAATTTCTATAATATTTTAAATTAATCTAAGCATTTTACAATTACAATGTGTTGCTAAATTAACCTAGAGAAAATAATTTACAACAATTATTTACTCAAGTAAATTGTCAATTGTTAAGTATTTCACTCTATTTTTCAAGGAAATTGATTAATTAAAATAAATAATCTTTTGCCCCTCAAATTTAATTTTGCATAATCAAGTCATATTGATAATTTATAAAATTAATAATAATTGTTTTAAATAATTAATTATGGTTGTATTTAGAAATTGCTTATGACGTGTTAATTATGGATACAATTGAAATAATCAATTAGTTAGTCAAATAGGGCCATAATTGAAATAACAAAATTCATGTTTTAATTCAATTAAGGCCATACTTTTAAATTCAATATTTTGTGAAAATCAATCGTGTTTTTTAATTAATTATTTGGTTTTAATTAAATTGCTTTAGTAATCACCCTTTTTAGTTTTTGTCCATTTATTAATTTTCACATTTTTCTGAACAAAATAAAATTTGAAATTCCATTGGACTCGACTGGAGTAATGTATTATAGAAATCATCCTCTTTCAATCAAAGAGCTATTTCAACGATTCCCATGTTTGTAGTTCGAAAGGAAGAGGATCCCAAGAAATTTATTCGAACCTAATTCTTCTGAAATTTTCTATTCCAATAAACGGCCTCTTACTAGGTTATATTGAGGAGGGTCAGACCCTTTTTTTTATTATTTATTTCTCTCTTTACTGTTCAAAGAAGAAGTGGTTTTGTTAATTTGAATTTGTTCATTTGGAATCTGGGTTCTTCTACTTCATATTTATTTAATATGAATATTTTCCCTCTCTTGTTTTTATATCATTCCTTAAGTCACATAGGTTTGATCCTATAGAATTTGATCAATTTTCTCATTGAACGAAAGGTACGAAATAAATAAGATTGTGTGTGTGTGTATATATATATATATATATATACATGAAGGTTGGGCTGTCCTTTTTTTTTAAAAAAAAAAAAGAATTTCTGGCCGAGTCTAGCCCAACAAGGGCCAGACCCGGCCCAACAACCAATTAAAAGAGGGGCAAGGCCCCTTTCCTTTTATTCTCAGCCGCCCCGCTTCCCCTTTTCCCCCTTTTTTCTCTTTAACCCTAGCACCGCCATAGGGGCGGTGGACCTGCGACTGCATCACCCTTGCCATTTGTGGCAAGATTTCAGATGTACCGTGCTTTAACAGGTCTGGTATGGCCGTATTGAGTAATGCATTTAATATTTTACATATTTGCTATCAAATATCGTCCAAACACGGTATATTTCACCTTTTTGCTTTGCTTTTTGGTTGATTCAACGGTAATAACTCTGTGAATCTTTAATTACTTTTGGTTGTCTGTGAATTTGAATCTTGGGTTGCCATTGGTTTGTGAGGAATTGATAAGATCAACCTTTTTGGGGGGTTAAATCCGACCCTTCATCTGTGTATTCGCATTCTTAGCCGTTGATATGGTTTATGATGACATGTTATTGTTAAAATTTGTAGAGTCCCACATCGTCTGGACTTAGGGTTTTATGATAGAACCCCAACTTTGTAAACAAAAGAGGACTTTTTTTTGGAGATATACATATATTCACGAAAAAAAGGACTTGATTCTCTAGTTTTGGCAACTTTGCTTTGAAACTGTGATTTTGAATCCTAAGTTAAAATTTTTGAGTCTTTTCTTTGTTCTGTGACTGAGTTGTGAGGTGAAAGGGAGATAAAAAAACTTCCAATTCCAAACACTCGACTAGGGCTGCACATCAAAGAGGTAATCTTCTTTTTAATTTCCTTTTTTCATTTCAGTCATTTACATTCTAGTTGTTTGTATGATTTGATGTTTGATGTTTTTGGTTATTTAGGATGCCTATAGCCTTATAATGTTAGTTTTGTTGTAGTTTGATACTGTTTCACTTAGTTCTGTAGTTATTTAGCCTGGTGTGCACCTACTGATTGATTATGTAGGCCTCAGAAGCTTCTTAATAAGTCATTTGATTAGGTTATGAATCAATAATCTCTTAATTTATGAAGACAATGTGTTTTAATAATCAGTATCTTGAAGTCACCTTGTTAAGCGGTGGTCTTTCTTGGTTTGAGATGTGATATGTGTTGTTCAAAAACTGTTTAGTCATGAGTCTAAAAATTCCTAACTTGATTTTGTTCATTTAATTCTAAATCAGTCATGTTTGATAAAGTTCAAGACCTATTTAATCATGTCCTATTTGCATTTGTCTCCTGTTAATGAACTGTCTAACCTTATTAGACATATATGTGTTGGGATTTAGATCACACTAATTAGTTAATATGCCCTGTGATTAAGAAGTGATGACTTGAGTTATAATTTGCTTGTCCCTTTTTTTATGGAACAAGTCTGTTTTGGATAACAGTCACCCATGAAAATTATAGTACTTAACTAAGTCTAAGTCACCTCCTGTGGAATGAAGCAACATGCCTTGATTAATCTGTTAAACATCTTAGCTTGTGGATTCTATTGGCTTTAAGTTTGACTAAGTATGACATTGTTTGTAGTGTTAAACCTGAATTACTTTTTATTTTATAAGCTTGAGAAGGGCATACTCATTTGAGTCCAAAAAGGGGAAAAGGTTTGGTACTGCCACATGATGTTAAGTAAAGGTAAGGTTTATTACCTAACCAAGTGATTAAAAAAGGGTAGTAGATAAATTTAAATACCTGATGGATTCAAAGTTATTGGCCATAACATGTTTAAAGTCCATCATCCTTACTTGATTGTTTATGAGTCTTAGATAATATGTTGGAATATTTTATCATGTTTAAAAACTAGTCTTGTCTGATGTTTGATTCAACTTAGCTCCTGAATAGCTACTATGTTTTTTTTTGTCTGAGTCCAATTTTGTGCTCTTTGCCTGATTCACTCAACAATTTAAGGACAAATGAATATGCAATACTTTTCAGATTAAGTCCTATTTTTCAAAAAAGGGTTTGAAGACTAATAAAGAACCTTGTTTAAAACTAAAACCATGTTATTCTTCCTTTTGGAACACTGCTTAAGGTTGAGGTATTTAATCTTATCTTATTTAGTCATTTTTTTCTTCGGCTTGGCCTTGTGCTTGGTTGCATTCTTCTTTTTCTGTTACAAGAGCTTTAAAAAGGGGGTCTTGGATGGAAGTTGATCTGTTTGGATTTCAAAATATGCCCTTAGATTCCGGTCTGCTTCTTTGTGTTGAGAATTTTTGTTTGGCACAAATGTTCAATTTGTAGTTGGAACTAGGAGATTCAAAAACTGGAACATCTTTGAGGATTGTTAGACCTCTTATCTGGAAAATTTACCTACTGTGTTGATTTTAGGATAGATTAATTTAAGTAATTAATAGCTTGCTATGTGCATGCTTGATCACTTTGTTTGGCTTAAGTGGTTTCACCTATTCACTAATGAGTGCTTGTCTTACATGAAATACTGGTCCAAGAACTGTGTTTGCTAGTTCATTACAAAGGCTAAATAAATGGATATCTAGGAAGTCCACTTGAATACTCTAAAGTCTACTAAGTGAATATAACAGTCCCACTTTCTCATGTTGACAAGCGAAAATCGATTTTAAAAACATGGCCTTTATTGGAAATGTACAAGTTCTGGGAATTGCTACTTATTTGATGACCAGTGTGTGACACCTCATAACTATTAATTGTTTCTCTTTGGAGATTAATCATTCACCACTTAAATTCACTTGTATGTTTTATGGTGCTTGTTTGGAGAATGTCTCTTTGAATTGGTTAAGTGTTGATACTATTGGACATACTGGTTTTGTATTCATAACTGTGGTTTATCTTTGCTTTTGACATGACTGAGTAATAGAAATACTTAAACTTTTCATAGGTCCTGTTTGAACTTAATAGGATATAAATGATGAATAATATAGCTAAGTCTGTTAAAATATATGCCTAGACATATGGATTAGGCGGCTACTTTGTTGATGCCATTTACACACTTCAGTTCCCATAGTACTGTGAGCCTAACACATAAATGGAGAGGCAAAATAGCGCTTGGGGATGAAGCTCAAACCCTCCCTGGTGTCTACCATGCCTGGAGTTCCTGGAAACCCCTTGGATCTTGTGTGGTTCAAGGAACAAGGGGGTAAGACCTTTCCCTTTTGGGCTGTTCGAATCTCTCAATGGGTGTGTAAACCCATGGTATGTTGGCTGATGATGGTGTCGGATCATTAGTTTAGTATTGTCCATTTATTTTTGCTTACGAGAGTCACCTTATGAACTTATTTGTTTGCTCTTTGGTTCTAGGCTTTGATTTTATTACTGATTGGCTCACATGAGTTAAAAACAGTCGTTAATAATTTATTTTCCCTCATCTCTTCTTAATCCATTAAGTTTCTTCCATGTATACTGGGTAATATACCAAAGTATACAGAATATATTCACTCTATACCCTCACAGGTGTATAAGATCGAATATATTCATGTATACTTAAAGTATGCCACTTGTATAAGGTTTTAATATTGGCTGTTGCAAGTTTATTTGACTTTGGGCCTGTTCTCTCTCTATTTACTATTAGGCCTCCTCTTATGTGCTAAGAGTAATCTATACTTGCCCAATGTGTTTTAGTTTTGAGGGAGTAGCCCATCCAGGCCTCGAGTTTTTCTTTATTCATCTGAGTTGGGTCTGGAGTAGTTTTCTTTTCAAATCATTTCTATTTTCCTAGTTATATATACCTGCTTGTTGTGTGTCTTTAATGTATTTGAACACCAATTGTCTATACTCTAATTCTAAAATGCTTAAACATTTACTAATATTTTTCCCTTTTGTGTGCTAGTGATTCAACATGGGCCATTTGGGCCGCATTTGCATTAAACCTGTTGGACTACTCTTTTGATCGAGTCCACTGAAAAATTAGAAATGGAAGCTAGATTATTTGAAGGCCCAACTATGGGTGAAAATAGTTTACTGGTGGGTTTGGTAGGCCCACTAGCCTGAATTTCTTCCTTTATTTTCATATCTGTTCATATATGTGTATTTGTAAAAACTCTTGCAAAATATTGGAACCTTATGCATGTGTAGAACCTAGGAAATCAACGTTTAGTGCCTTAGGAAAGTCATCAAACCTTTTCTGAAACTGGGATAACGAGCAACTTTTTTTCACGTGGTAAATCAAACTTGGATAAATTTTTCAAATTGTTTTAAGTAACACTGTTTGTGGCAAAGAGTGTAAAAATCTGATTTTTCTATTAAGATTAAGGAAAAGGAGTATGGCCAAATGTTTTTTCTTCAAAAATGGTAAAGTAGTGAAGCTTTTGGTACATCATTTGTGACTCTAAAAGGAAGCTGTTTGACCTTTTTTTTTTTTTTTGGAATTAAAACAGTGTTGAAATAAATTATTGGCAAAACTCCAAGAATTGCTTTTGGTTTGGGCGTTTTGAAAAGAATTGGTGTGTTTCAAAAACTGGAAATGGGTTGTAACAAAAACAAATCTGATAAGGAAGATAAAGGTTGATTTGGGCTTGGAAGCCCAAAATCAAATGGATTAAAAATAAAGAGAATTACATTTGGACCAAATGGAGGTATGATGGACTTTGGACTGTGGAAATGGTTAGACTTTATGGGGCTCAAAAAGATAATTTGGACCTAAAGAGACTTTCTTTTTAGTAAAATTTACTTGACATAGCTTCCATTATTAACTATTTATTGAACATAACTAAAATTTTCAATAATTATATTTTGTAGCTAAAATATAATATATTTACTTCATATAGCTACCAGTTTTTTACCACTCATCTGATAATTTTCCACACCCCTAAATTTAAGCCAACAAAAACGTCTCTCTCTCTCCTATCCCCCTAAATACACGCCATTATTCACAATATCCCTTAATTTCATTTCAAATCAGTTTTACAATACTTCAACTTTCTTGTTTATCTCTAATTAACTACTCATTAATTTCACTCATGATTCAAATCTAATTCCCAAAAAAGGTAAGATTCTATACTGATTTTTAATTTTCACCGTGTATTTAACCCATATTTTCGGTTTTTTTTTTCGTTTGAATCATGAATGCAACTCTAAATAATTAATTATCAGTGTTTGTTCTTGGTTGTTTTTTCTTAGATTCAAGTGAAATGGCTAAGAAAGCTTCTACTGTGATGAGAAATAGAGGTATAGAACCCGAATTTGAGATTCCTAATTTTTCTTTGGGAATTTCTCAACATGAAACTGTCATTGCAGGCTCTTATGCTGAGAATCGTTCAAAAAGAATTAACGATCCTAGGCGTTCTGCTGATTATGTTGATTCGAAGAGTAAACAACAAGAAAAAGTGAAAAAGGTTTCTCAAATGGAGAAACAAAAGAAGAGAAAGGCTGGTGACAATGTTGCTAATGTTAAGGGCAAAGAAATTGCTAAAACCAAATATAATGTCGATGAGGATGATGATGCAGAGGTATATTTATGTTGTATTTTCAGTATATTTGGTTCGTTTTTTTTTAGTTCAGTTATTACAGATCTGTGAATTAACCAGATCTATATTTTATGTGCATTTTAAGTATATTTTGTATTGTTATTTTTTTCACATGTTTCTTCAGTTAATTCGTGTTTATTGTTCTTCACCATAACTGTAGTTTTTAAGATTTTTAAGTATATTTGTGTATATTTTATTGACAATTATTACAGATCTGTAATTTACATATTCAGTCAATATATGTCATTATATTTTCAGTATATTCATATATATATATATATATATATATATATATATATATATATATATATATATATATATATATATATATATATATATATATATATATATATATATATTTATTTATTTATTTATTGTTGAATTACATTATATTTTTTCATTGTCAATCACTGTTTTGTTGTATATTTGTATATATTTTTTGTTGATCCCTTTTTCACCTGATTGTGTTCACTTTTTTTTGTCAATCATATGTGTTTTTTGGCATGTTGTTTTAGGTATCTAAAATTTTGGTTACCAAGCACCCCGCTGTGGCACCATCTATGTGTAGATACACGAATGTTAATGTAATGCAAGATATTAGAGGCAAACTAACAGACCCACAGATGGATATGTTTAAGAATTCTTGTTCTGGTAAATATCTCAGAATGCATCAATTGGATGTACAAGCACAGATTTTTCAGTGCTTTATGGTCAAAGAACTTAGGGGCAGCACATATAAGTGCTTTACATTTGAAATAAATGGTGAAGTTCTGCGTTTCGGCCTTAGAGAATTTGCACTGATCACTGGGCTAGATTGTGTCTCTGATGAAAACGATTTTGTTTATGACAACTCAAAACCGAATAGGCTTATGGTTGAATATTTTGGTAGAAATGATGAGAACCAACTGCCAGTTAAAAGACACGAGCTTATTGAGCGTTTCAACAAGATAGTTTGGGATGATAAAGGGGATGACCCAGTCAAGATGGCAATATTGTATTTCATAAATACGTGGGTACATTGTGGTGAGCCAAACTCAACAAACATACCAAGGATCCATTTTGATGTTGTAGAGGACAGGAGATATAATGAGTATCCTTGGGGTAAAGATTCGTTTAGAGAGTTGATTGTAAGCATCGGGCAGAAATATGCTGGTTTTAAGAAATATTATAGGATTCATGGGTTGCCACTTGCTATGCAAGTCTGGTTGTATGAATGTTGCTCAAAAGTCCCGTCCACCATTGCAGTTAAGACGGGGAATTTAGTTCCTAGAATTTTGAACTGGCGGACTACGGAAGGAAAACAAGAATTCAAGAGATTGATGGATGGCATGTTCAGAGACGACAAAAACTCGGTAAACCAGATTTTTAACAAACTGAACAGTTATATTTGTTTGTGTCCTTTACCATTTAACCGTTTTAATATGTTTGTTTTCATAGTATATTTTGATTATATTTTGACTATATTTATGAAGTAAGTCATTTGTGATTAATATATTTTGACTATATTTTCCTCATATTTTAGTATGTTACCAATGTAGATATATATATGGTAATGTAGTTTCTATATTTTGTTGTTCACAGTCTTGTAGATTTAAGGGAGTTGTGCCAACACCCCATGAGTTGGAAACTCTTAATTTGCCTCCCGTTGCACATGATATATCAGACGTCAAACATGGAGTTGATGGTGTACATGGTACTGATTTGGTAGACGATGATTACGATGATTTTAGTACCACACCACCGCATCTGTCCAGTGGCAAACAACAACAAAGGAGTGCCAATTCTGATTCCCCGCGATGCAAGAAATGGACACAGTTTCCCGTTTCTGTTTCTCCTTCTAGGAAACAACCATCACGGAAGGAATCTCGGATAAAAGAGACAAGGAAACCAGATGCACCTACAGGACCCGGAACAAATGAGTTTAAACTGATAAGGGAAGAGATTCAGATTTTCAAGAAAGAAGTAGGCATTTTGTTTTCAATATGTTTTTGTTACTTCATATTGCTTGTGTCAAGTAATTAACAATTCTAATTCTATTTTTTGTGTTTCAAAACTGTAGGTGTTTGACTATATGGAGAACAACTTCAAAAATTTGTTAGATGCAATAAAGGGCAATCAAACATCAGATAAGGTAAAAATCAAAACTAAAAGTTATGTTCAATAAATACATTACAGGCATTAACAAGTCAGTTTCCTTTTTTATTAATGAGATATTGTTTTTGAAGCTCGCTGATAGTAAAGCCCCGTCACATCAACATGATGTTGGCATACAACACTCACATGAGAAAAGACAACATCATCGTTCTGATAAAGGCAGACCAACTGTCAACGACGTAGTTGAAGACAACATGGTAAAAATGGAAATTATTAACTTTTTAAGTTATTTTGATATATTTATTGGAAGACTTTATATTTTTTTTGGAAAATTTTAAAGGTCGGAGATACAATGTTGCAAGCTGACTTACACAATGATGGTGGGATTTCTCAAGGCAATCAAAGTGGTGGTGCAGTAAAGTTTTCAACCGAAGAGAATCAAGGTGGTGGTGCAACTTCTGCGTAGAGGAGTCATCCAGTGGTACTCATTTTTTCTTTCACTTTGCTATATTTGCAGTATATTGTCAAAGTAAAAATCTTGCAATTTATTTGTGTTTAGTATTACCTATAGTGTATTTATACATATATATTTTTCACAAAGTCATTTTTTAGTGTGTCCCATTTGGTGTATCTATTTGTGCTATATTTGTTATGATTGTGTTTATATATAATAGTAGTGCTATATTTGTTTTGGATTGATATTTTAATAGTTGTTTTAAATATAGATTTTGGCTATATTTTAATTGTATTTTGATTATTATGTTCAAGGTTACTTATTCTGGTTTCTGTTGACTATATTTTAGATATATTTTGTCTATATTTATATGAAACTTTTAACTTTTATAGCAGTGCTATATATGTGTATATGTGTATTTGTTTTACTGAAGCCTTTAAATTTATTTGAACCATGTTTTTATTGTTTTAGGTTGAGGCAGTTGGGTTGCCAATTAATGATCCGGTTTCTGTTGTTGATGTGGATAAAGAAACCGGAGTTAAAAGTGATGCATAAACAGATGGAGTGCCCATAACACCAATCCATTTAAAATTTGATGTAAGTACTGAAATGTGGCATTTAAGTGCCAATCACATATCGTTTTGATAAGAAATAATTGACAAACATCAGTCGTTTTTTGTTTGTTTTTTATTTCAGGAATCTCAGCAAACTGGTGATATGGAGAATGTTAATGCTGAATTTACCGCATTAGAGGAAATGATAGCGGACTTGCTAGTCAACTGTCCTTTAGCATCTGTTATTCCTCTCGGCCCTCCTCCAGTACCACGCGATGATCAAGCCGATTTTTCAAGTTTAAGGACCCCTCAGTATCCGGACGATAACCCGGTAACGATCTCTCAGTGGATGATTCCTAATTCTCAGATACCAATGCAACTTGGAGTACAACCAACAACTGGACAAAGTTCAACTAATGAAACTGGACAGCAAGTTGGAGTACAATCGATCGTTGGCCACAGTTCAAGTGATGAAACTAGACAACAAGTTCATGTATAGCCAAATGCGGGTCAAAGCTCAAGTGAGGAGACTGCACAACTTTCAAACCCTAAAAAATAAATCATTGTCCATCTAATGGCTGCCCGAGAAAGGAAACCAAGCAAATACAACCTATCCCCTTACTATCCCAATTTCAGCTCAGTGGGTTCTTCTGCCAAAAATATCAATCCTTGAATTTATCAGAAAAAACACCCATTTGTTGAGCACCCTATCAATTCCCCGTTAGAAACTTCGTTTCTTCAAGAATATCAAAAGTGGGTTGAGAAGGATCTATTGAAATCGCACGACAAAAAGTAATTATTTTCACAACTTATTTTTTTAGTTTTCCAGAAATCAATTCTTAATAAACTTAACGTATGTTCTTTCCATTGTTGATCTACAGGAAACCAAAGGAAAATCATTACAGAAAGAACAAGGAAGGACTGGATCCTGCAGATGCTGAATTTCGGTTACATTTAGGCGTTACAGCCGTATCCGACAAAAACTGGTTCTACTTGTTATCTATGGATGGGAAAATTTGGACTGATGAGGTTTGATGTCTTTCTGCTTGTTATCTAAGTTTTTTATGTTTTATAATAGAATTACAGTGTGATGTATCTAGAGTACATTTTTTACTATATTTGACATATATATATAGATCACAATTCTGTACCTACATTAATACTGTATTGTACTTTAAAAATATTTAATCTTTATATTTGCACTATATTTAATATAGAGACATTAATTTATTAGTTGAGCATAGTATTGATTAAGTACAGAATTATATTTTTGCTATATTTAACAGTATATTTCACTATATTTAATATATATGCAGCAATAGTTTTATTGAACATAGTATTGATTATAGTCACTGAATTGATGTTTTTACAGCATACTGATGTTATTTTCTACTACCTACACAAGAAGGAGAAGTATCACAATAACAACAATTATAGATTCACAACTGTCAGCTGTATTTTTCACACTTTAGTTGCTGAAATTTACACATCTTGGGAAAACCCCGATTCATCCACATGTGTCACCAGTAAGGAAGATGAACTGTGTGAGTACATTAATGGGCACAGGCTGTTGGCTAATATACCATGGTATACTGTTGACAACGTACTAATTCCTATCAACGTAAAAGAGGAAAATCATTGGATTTTGGTTGTGATATCATTCACTGACAGGTGTGCTCTCATCCTTTGAAAAAATCATTCATTTTTCTACAAAATTTATATGTTTGTTGTTTTCGTATTTTTTCTTTTTACAAACAGGTGCATCTTCGTATACAACTCATACCGAGCTGCAGGGCATAATGCTGTCGTTAGAGCTGGAATGAAAATGTTGGCTACTCTTGTGACACACAGTCTACAAATGACGGATTTCTATGAGAAGAAGGCGGATATAGATTTTGCCACACATCCTTCTTACAGAAACAGAGAACAGACCGACAACTTTGACATTGTGAATGTAGACAATCTCCCGCAACAAGCTCCCGCTAGCATGTAAGAATTTCTTCCAACAAAAAACACAATAAATACATCTATTTTTTCTTGGGTTTTGATCAGTAAATTTTTTGCTCATTTTTTCAGGGATTGTGGTGTGTATGTGGTAGCCTTTGCTAAATACTTGAGCTCTAGTGAAGTCATCCGAACCGAATTCGATGCAAAGTTACTCCGTATGAGATACAGTGCCCTTTTATGCGACTATGAATGGGATAAGTCAAACAACAATGCATCAAGTGATAACGAGCAGCCTCCAAGACCAATTATACCGGCAGTTGATTAAGATGCAGTTGATAAAGAGGATCTTGATTGGGCTACCAAGTCTTTTGTGTTTTTGTTTTTCATGTTGAACAATAGCATTGTTGGTTGCGACTTCTATTTGCTGTTTTTTCATTTTTGGACATATCGTTTCATGTGCAGTAATGGTTTTTAGGATGATTAATGTTTAACACCACCTTATGGTTTTTATATGGTTGTTTCTTTCAAGTATGTTATTTTTTCAATGTATAATTCCATTTTCATTTTCTGTGAAATGTATTCCTTTAACAAAGTAGTATATTTAACCATTTAAATACAGTCAAAATATACAGAAAATATAACTTAGATATATTCCATAAGTCCACTTTTAATGTACAGTGTGTTACAAAAGTTAAAATTTCATCTAAATACACTTCAAATATATGAAAAATATATATGAAATATAGCTAACAGTAAACTAGAATAAGTATTATCTACCAGATCAGACAAAATGCAACTAAAATATAGCCAAAATATATATGAAATACAACTATTAAAGCATAAATCCAAAACAAAAGGTCAAATCAGTTTATATAGAGTCGACTTTTCAAATCCCATTAAACCACCAACATAGCATAACATCGAAAAACATCGGATGTCCAACCATGTGAAATACAACCATACTAGAATAATATGAATTCAAGATGAATTCATTTTTTATTTTTAGAAGAAATTTTAAGTAGAATTTTCTTAACAAATAAAATCAAAATGGACTTATTTATTCTTCTTATTGAGCGGCGGATTATCACACAAACGTCTGTTATGACCAAGACGTCCACATTTACTGCAAGAATTCCTGCGTTTACCAATCATCAACTCCTATAATGGTTTGTCCCTTTTCTTTTTTGGCCTCCCAGGGGGTCTCTTATAGATCGGTGGCATAACAACTTCATCTGATATACTTTTAGGAACATTCCACTCGGTCTCATCGGGAAGAGGATCAATCAGCACATCATATGTGTTCATAACTATTTCTGGCTTGAATAATTCCGAACAATATGCATCAGCAGTCAAATTTTTATTTTTCAATACTACCCATGCATGAGAACACGGTATCTCGTCCAGTTGGAACATCCTACAGCTGCAAGTTTTCTTCTTCAAATCGATTATGAAACGCCTCGGTCCATCATTCACTGTGTAAGCATATTAAGTTGACGCTTCAACCTGATAACCATTTTACCAATAAACAAGCATTAACCTGAGCAGCTTTACCATATTGGGAATATAGATTACATATAGTAAAATATAGATTAAAATTTTGTGTTACAAAAAAAGATACCCTTATTCGTATTGATTTGTACTCGTTGATCGACAACATCTCTTGATACCGCCTCATAAGTGTTGTGAATGTGTAGGTACCATTTTTTCTATTTGTGCAATTCCATCTACCAAACATCTTCCTCACTTCTTCAAGGAAATAAAAAATATGTAACTCTCTTGCAGCAACCAGTTTTCCATTAATACATTCGGCTATATTCGAAGTCATTGTCCATCCTCTATTAACAGGTGAATAAAGCCTAGACCATTTATCCCTTCCCGCATCTTCTAGGTATCGTTTTACCCGAATATCAACATTCCCAATCTTCTCCATCAATTTATCGAACTCATCCTGGGTGCATGCCTTCGCCAGTGAATAAAATATAGGACTCAACACCTCACTGTTTGTTGTGTATTGCTTTGTCACATTTTTCCAAAAATGCCATATACAAGCCAAATGAGGAACAATAGGATACACCTTAGAAACTGCGTGCATTATGCTTTCATGTCTGTCGGACACGACACACATATTTTTCCTAACACCATAAGCTTGCTTGAACAGTTCAAAGAACCACGTCCAGGACTTATTATTCTCATAATCTATCACACCATACGCTAGTGGTAGGATATTACCTACAAAAATTAGTATATATTTATAATATATTCAACACATATTTTAACTGAATTTGATCTCACACTGTGTTTTTAGCAGCATTATTTATAAAACAACAGTATATATTTACAATATATTCACCACATAGTTACAGTGTATTTCAGCATATATTATTCACAAGTTAACACCAGCAATATATCCAGAGTATGTTTTAGCAGCTTTATTTGAAAATCAATAGCATATTGTTGTATTTATAAAAAAACATTCATAGAATAGAATTACACATACCTGCTCCATCCAAAGTACTTGCCGACACAAATGTACCATTATACGTTGGTTTAAGGTGTGCACCATCCACTACAACTATTGGTCTACAACACTCGAATCCCTTTATGAATGCTTTGAGTGCTATAAACAAATACATAAACTCATTTTCTGGTGATTTATGCATTTTAACAAGCGATCCAGGATACGTTTTATCAAGGATGTATATATATGCCGGCAACTTCTTGTATGAATCAGCTGGATCACCTCTGAAATCTTTTATAGCCTTCTCTCTAGCTCTCCATGCCATCATATAAAGAAACATCTACGTCGAATTCATTTTTGACACCGTCTATTATATCCCCAGGTGTGACCTTCCTTTTATGGTTAGTTATTTTCGCCTTGACAACCGCTTCTCTAATAAACCAACTTGTTGCTTGTCTTTGTGAATACACCTTGTCCTTCAACGAACATGTATGTTCGTCATCGAAAGATCTAACCCTAAAAATTTCAGAATCCCTAATTCTCGACGCTCTGAACTTCCATTTACATTCCGGCGACCAACATGCCAGAGTATAGCTACATAATACAATGCAAATAGTACATATTGAATCAATTAAATACTGTAGAAATATACAAAAAAATATATCAGAAATATATTGCATCAAACATTTTTTAATAAACAGTGTGCTAAACAAGTTAACAAATCATCTCAATATAGTACAAATATAACAAAAATACATATGCACTTTCAGTTACCAGAATACATTTAGAAAATCATACCTTATAGCAATCGATCTCTCTGTTTTGAAATTGAATCTTTCACGAATTGCGTATTTCGTCATCGCAATTTTCAAAGTTTCCTTATCCTGGTAAATTTGATCGACAAAAACTCCTTTCGCTTCCGGTTTCGAAATTACCAAATTGTTATCATTCTCAAACAAAACAACAGCCTTTCCTGTAGAATCACAAACTTCCATACCATCCCGATTCTCGCTATATCTAATTTGCAGCACATCATCTCTAATAATACGATTACCAGTTGCATTATCCTCAACATCAAAATCATGAATACTAATTCACATTGGATACATCCCCAAAACTCTATTTTCTCTCTTAGGCTCAACGTTCACACGAACTCCCATATCGTTATGTATTTCCATTGGTTGAAAATCGCCTTCAATAGTATATTTTATTGAAATAGTTTTTCTGACAGTATCCACGCCTAATTGATTTGTAATCGTAGAAACAAACTCATTGTAATTGCAATTATCAGTGAATACAACAGCATCAATTTTGTGATTCACAAAACACTTCTGATCGTTCCAAAAACCAGAATGCCGGATCAACGCAGTTATGCTTGTGATTATCCTGTTGTTTTCGAATACAACAATGTGTTATATTCAATTTAGTTGAAACAATAATATTTTGAATCTATGAATCTGAGATATCGTATATTCAAAATTTCATAAAAGGCGAAAAAATAAAAAAGGTTGCAGTGAAAACGGTGTTACCTCAATTATGAACTCAAGTTGAATTCGCTATTTCAACAGATGAAATCAAATATATATTCATCATTTAAATGGAGCTCTGTTCACTGGTTTGATATTGTTATTTTTCAAAGATTTTTGATGAACTAGTTTTTGAACCTTTTTATTTTTGGCTACAAAAATATGAATGTACTTTTTGAATTCAATTTTTTTTTAATTTGTTAGCTGTTTGAATGCGATATGGGATTAGATATGGAATGGGAGGATATTTGCGTGAATCAGGGAACGTTACAATTGATTATAATTTAAATTGGAAGAAATTTTGTTTCCATAAATATAGCACTTTCAGTTAGACCAGCGTGTGTATTTCCGTTATATTTATACTGTATTTTAGTATACCCGTCTACTAGCTAAATATAGAGCCCTCTAGCTACGAATTGTAAATATAGAACACCTAGTTATAGGTTGTTAGAAGGAGCTAAAATGTAGCTGTTTGTGAAAATGTTACTTCTTTTTATACCTATATATACATATGTATAAATATAGGAGAATACTCCATATTTTCTTTAAAAATAAAAATCCATAAGAACTAAACTCATCTTATTAGGACTAGAATAGTAGCGACTCTACTTGGAAGAAATCTCAGGTGTGTCCTAGTCCGGCAATAAAGTGAGTCGAATACTTATGTAAATTTTCAAAACCCTAAAACCCCTTTTCTAAGGGGAATTTTTGCCAAATTTTTTCTTGAAATTATGATATGGACATAAATGACATTTTTACGGAAAAACAAAACACTTTTAAACAAATAAGTACATTAATCACACATTGAAGCTCGCAGGTCAACTATATTCTATGGATCTTTAATACTAGGGTGCATAAAACCTTCCCTAGGGGATCAGCAGAACCCTTACCTCGAACTTTTGTCCAAAAGATTTTTACTCATATTTTGGAAAAATCTTTAAACCCGATCTTCCTAAGTTTACATAATAAATTAAGTGGCGACTCTAAAACACTAAAATTCAATTAGAGCACCAACAACTTCATACTAACTTTATGTGTTACCCCCATAAAAGCAAATCGTAACAACATTATAATGTTGTTTCACTAATTGCATGATGACAACATCTTGTTTAGTCAAAAAAATATGTTTTAAATTCAAAAATTAGTTCAATTCTTATTTAATAAATGTTTTTTGGTTGAAAAAATATGTGTTACATTGTATATTCTACTAATATGTTGTAGGTTAATTAAACTAAACGTTCAGAACTTGCATATAACTCCAACGGTAACCTTTTTCAAACCCAACATTCAAATAACAGTAATATTTCCATAATAAATACCCCCATCCCCAGACTTTCTACTACAGAGTAAAAAACTGACATTTTAATATAATGCCATGGAAGATTATTAGAAGCGTCGATTCATTAATTACTAAAATGTCACAGAAGTCGTTGTCTAATTTGTATGGCACATAAAAGGGAATATGCAGGTGTGGCGATTTAGCTCCCATTAAGATTTCAAAGACAACACAAAATACTGGAAGGGAGTTTTATGGTTGTGCGAAGCGAAAAATTAGTATTTAATCTGCTTACTTCTGTTTTAACTTGATACCCTACTAATTTTTTTATTTTTTTTATTTATGCAGAAAGATGATGGTGGTTGTGGTTATTTTAAATGGATCGATGATGATACCCCATTAATCATTGGGGAGTAGAACTTTAATTTAATGTACAGGCTCCACAAAGTCAGGAACCTCTTCTTGGAAGCGGAAGCATCGAGAGACTGGTTAAAAGATTAAAAGAAGGAAGCTCAAACTGAGAGAGATCAGATTAAAAAAAAAAGAATTGAAGGCAACTTAAACAGAGAGGGATCGGGCAAAAAAAGAACTAAAGGCAGCTGAAGTTGCGAAAGAAAAGATGAAGAGGATGTTGTTGCGTTTAGTGTCATTTTTAATTACCAAATGGGTCATTTGTTGTCACACCCCAAACCCGACCCTGGACGTAACAGACAATATCCAATGCTATGAACAACACCGGAAGCACTTTATGAATTTATAACAACAAGTCCCTATTTGACAATCTTTTATTAATTAATCCAAACAGTTATAAATAGCTTAAATGAAATCATGATCACGACTATGAAATCAAACTGCAGAAGTCTAACATAGATGTCACGTCATAAGAACATAGCAATACTCATTGAGTTAAACGATGACTTCAACACTACCCGCAGTAATAACGTTTCTCTATGGAGCTTCTAGGATCAATAAATGAATAGTCTATACTTCGTGACGTAGCCCGGAAAGATATAACCAATAACTAAGATAGAGGGTGACCCACAAACAAGCATGTGGGCTCAAAAATAATTATGGAAAGCAGCAAGTTCTCCTACTCCGCACGTGTATCACGATCCTGCTCCCCAATGTTACCTAACACACCATAAAAAAAACAATGGTGTGCTTGAGTACTGGGTACTCAGTGAGTGTCTAAGAGGCAATAGTTAACAAAATAAAATAAGATAAATAAAATTCGAGAATGGTATCAATGAAATACAATTCAATTCCAAGATAGAGTAAATCAGTAACCTTAAAGAAGTCATTAGAGAATCTAACAACAAAGAACATATCAAATTAACTCATTACCATTTACCGTGTCAAGTATTTCACTTACGAACTCAATATCACCACAAGCCACTCACAGGCAACAAAATATCAACCACTTGCTACTCCGGCTAAGAAGCCACGAAAGCTAATCATCATCTAGACTAACATAGAAGTAGATGCACCGGGCTGCATGCCTTGAAGTTCAATCGTCCTCTGGATTGACATAGAAATAGATGCACTTGGCTAGGAAGCCTCGGAGGTCAATCGTCCTCTGGACTGACACAACAATACTCGTATCGATACGTTAGGATCCAAACGGCTAATCGTCCTCTGGACTAGCATAGCATGCCCATAAAGGCCCAAACACAAACAAAGATACAAATCATAGAATATCAGCCGAATAGAGGTATTTCAAGTCATAACCAATTAGAAATATTATTCAGCTTTCTTATTCAATTTCAAGTTCAAGAAACTCATCCAACAACAAAGTAAGTTTAAGGTCCAACCTTTAGAAAAATGAGTTCAATCATTCAATAATGGGAAAAACAAGTTTCACAAAGTAGTGTAGTTCGTATAAGGTTTGATGCGGTCTTGACCCTACACACGCATGACCTTGTCTAAAATAAATCATCTTTAATTCTGAAAAACTTCCACCAAACAAGTGTTTCAATCATATTCATATTCTAATGAAAGATTTCAAGTCACGAACCATCATCTACACGTTTCAAACAAGATAACATACTTCAAAAAGAAGGTTTTTGAAAAGTAGACATACCTCAATTTCCGCTAAAAGCGATTCTTCTAAGTTCAACAATAGTTCTACAATGGTTATTAATAACAAAGTTTAGAACTTTAACCAATTCTACGGATTTCTACCCTTATTCGAAAAACTAAGGCTTTTCTAGCCTCAAAACTTGTTCTTGAATCCTTATGTGAATCATTAGAGAATTATAATCTTGTAGTATGCTCTACACTAGTCCAAACCTCATTCAAAATCCCAGAAAAATCAGAAATCTTACCTTTTAGAAGAAATTTCACACACCTTCTTCTCCTTTCTTGAGTTTTCAAGAATCTAGGGTTTGGGAAGATGAACTAATGTCAAAGAGGATTGAATTTGGTGTAGAATTGATAGAGATGGATTAGGAACTCACCTTGTGGTTTGAGAGAGATATCTTGGGTTCTTTTCCTCCAAAAATTTGACCAAAAAGAAGTGGGGAAAAGTTTTATGAAGTTAGGCTTTCATAAAATTCGAGAAAAATAGCTTTAGGAATAAAATGGCATGGCGCGGCACGTGGGGGCGTCGCGTCCCATGCTATGCATGGCATATTTTTTTATGGTATCAAATATTTTAGTTTTCTAGAAACTTGGCCTGGCACGTTGCGCCCCGAGACGCGCAAGGCGACGCGTACGCCGAATTTTTCACTGCACTAACGATGTTCAGTAAAATGGGCATAAAATCTAGTACAGAGCTCCATTTGATATCCACTATATATTTTTGGAAATATATTTCAATGATATAAAACTTTCATTAAAGAAGTTTTCCCAAATTCTCAAAGAAATTTCACAAAACTAGCCTAGAACTCTTATGAGCTTCATTATTTAGTTTGACTTCAAAATGACTATCTTTCACCTGATAGGAAAAATATCAAGAAAATGTTGGAAAATTTAATTCCAAGAGGCATCATACTCCAAGTCAACCACACAGTAGGACACTGGGAAAACATGGTTCTCCATATCTTGTGCCACAATAGTCAACAAAACACCTCTATACTTTCTCTTTAACTGTGTGCCATCAGATTCTATGACCTTTCTCATGTGCTTAAATCCCCTTATCCATGCTTCAAAAGCCAAGAAGTAGTATAAAAATCCCCTTTCTTATGGAGCTGTAAGTCTGTCTTGCTTCAGGGTTTGTACTATGTACGATCCAACTATAAGAAATCAATTTCGAATAACCATCAGCCGCTGACCCCCTTATGAATTCCTTAGCAATTATGCCTGCTTGATAGGCCTTCCAATAACTAATTTCACAGCCAAATCTTTCAGAAACTTCCTTCTGTATTTGTTTGGGAGTGATCCCTGTGCCTTCTTCAAATTTTCCGATAATCTGCCTCACTATAACTACACATGATGCCTTTGAATGGTTAGTAGAAATGTGTTGTATGCCTCATGTGTGCTCATTACAGTACACTGTTATGAAAAACATGGAACTTGCTACGTATTTATTGGCGTGTAGCATCCACTTGCAAGAATCATCAATACATCTAGCCACATATTTGTCTGATTTGTTCTTCCAGGCATAGAAATTGAAGTGTGCCTTCAAGGCAGCCGTCTAAAGTGCTTCCACTAGCGTACCCTTATCCTTGAAAGCGTCACCACTCTTAAAACCTGTTCCATCAACATAGCTATGGTTGCTGGAAGCAGGATTCTCCAAATCATCTCTATGAACATTATCAGGACAGTCATTGTCCATTAGAGGTTTCCAAGGATCTTCATTGATGTCATTGTCCATTGGAGGTTCACAAGGATCTTCATGAATGATTGGTAAGGCTAACCCTGATGAATTCACTGCAGCTGATGAATCTGGACTTTCAACAATCCTCTCCTTTAAACTTAGATATAACCTAGGCCTGGAACTATCCTTATCAACATTCATAAGGTATATGTTACACCTTAGAAAGTTTTTGCTATCTTATGACGTGAGCAAGCTTGTATGAATAGGATGAGTTCTAAGGATTTCCAGAGTTAAGAACCAAGATAAGATTTCGCCTCGATATTTCTCTTACAATCTACTCAACATGGGTTTGAGTTTAGAATGGTCTTGAGAACCACATAAGCGGCTTATGGATACATCTTAAAAGTAAAACACGATCATCTATATGGTTTCTAGAGAATGCAAGCATTCGAAGTTAATATGAATCGAGAATAAGTGTGCTACATCCTTTATTTAGACATAACAAATTGTAAAGCACACTAGCCACCTTGATTTCGAGCATTAAGGTTCGTCTTCAAGATGATGAGGCATTAGATGTGTTTAACCCTTCTGTGCAATTACCTAAGTTCAAGTATTACAAATATTGAAAGGATTAAAGGCTAAATGAATCGACGATGGAAGAAGGCTGTGGACCGTGCAATTCGAAGGGCAGATTAACGAGCCGTCAACATGGTCGACTGTCCGACAACCCTTCACCATCAAACAACCTTGAGAATCAGAGGCTACTGCAACTTGATGGTGGCAAGTCGATGGTTCATCAGCATGTCGAGGTACCGTCAATGTTGAGGCGGTACAACTTTCTAGAAAGACTTAAGTACCTATGTATCACGATTTACCCTTCATTTTTCATACCCACAGGTGCACAAACCCTCCCAAATCCTCTCGAAATATTCCCAACCTATTACCGTCAAACGTTGATGAAGAAATCATCTTAGGGGCGTGGATTAGAAAGGGAAAGTGATGTGCTAGTGAACCTTGTTGCATGGCTGCTTGTTTGAGTTGAAAGCCGGGGATTTTCTTGGAAGTTATGATTCTTCAAGGTAAGAATATGGTCTTAACTTTATTATTAAGTTATGTGTGAAAGAATTTTTTGGTTTTAAGGTGAAGAAATCATGTTTTGTAAGACAATAAGTGAGTTGCTAAAGTAGATGATTTGTAGGCTTATTTTGGATGGAGTTTTGAAGAGATTTGTACGTGTTCTTAGTATTGTATGTTGTTATTGTTGTTGTTGAGGATGTTGTGTATGTTTGTGGGCTGCTTTGGAGATTGGATTGGAGTAAGAATTGTAGGGTAAATGCTGCCCAAATTTCGTTAGATTTCCTACTCGTTTAAAATGAATTATAAGAGTTGATTATGGTCTGATTATGGTGTATGTAGCCTTTATTGTAGAGTTACAAGCCCGGGAGGTAGACGTTGGACATTTAGATAGATCCTAAGGTATGTTAAGGCTAATCCTTTCTTTCTTAAGGTATGATTCCTTTGTTGTGAACCTACAAACAATATCCATAATATCCTTATTCCTAAAAATACTAGAAGCTCACGATTCGCAAGGTTCTTATGATATTGTTGATAAGTGCTCTTCATGATGATGATGATGATGATTTCATTTCTAAAGATACCAAAGCTTATAGTTCTTGATATTATGATATTATTGAGCTTGTTTCATGATTATTGATTTATTCATTGTTGTTGATCTCATCTTATGATAATTGTTCCTTCAAGGTGAGATATAGCGATGATAATGATTCCATAATGACACATCGGAGGCTACCGACCTTACGTCACTCCGATTGATTTATAGCTTTTATTTGGGCTCTCATGCATGGTTTATATATATATATATATATATATATATATATATATATATATATTTTTTTTTTTTTTTTTTTTTTCTCACACCGCGCCACACTAAAGTCGGCCGGGCAGGCACCTTAGATGTACACACCACTGTAGTGGACAACTTATGATGTTACCCCAGACGCAGGATGGTATGATGTATGGATCGGGCTGCACGTTCTGCAGCACTAACATTTATGGATCGGGCTGCACGTCCCACATCACTAATATTTATGGATCGGTCTACACGTTCCGCAACACTAACATTTATGGATCGTACTTTACGTTCCACAGCACTAACACTTATATTATATATGTATGAAAATGTTTTTTTTAAAGGCTAAGCATGCATGATATCCGCCTTAAGAGGCAATCAGATGTACATGTTATTTCTCCTCTCTCATGTTTCTTCCATATTTTCATTATGTTGTTATCCATGCCTTACATACTCAGTACATTATTCGTACTGATGTCCTTTTGTTTATGGACGCTGCGTTCATGCCCGCAGGTAGGCAGGGAGACGGACCAGGTCCCTAGGTTGCTTCATCAGCGATTGTGCAGGAGCGCTCCATTTGTTCTGGAAGTACAGCTCAATTGGTACTATTCTTTTGTGTATATATGGGCATGGCGGAGTCCTGTCCCGTCTTTATGATGCCATGTACTCCGTGTATAGGATCATAGATAGATGTAAATATTTAGATGTTCTGTAACCTCATCGGTTCATATTTTTGTATATCATTTTTGGAAGCCTTGTCGACTCGTACATATGGGTACAGTTGTTGAAAATTATATAGATGTGTTTTTATCTTTGAACTCATGCTCTTATAGATTATGATATTTATGAGTTATCCTTTGTGGTCCACCTAGACACGATTATGAGAAGTGTGCTATGTGGTGCTCGGGAGGTTAGCTCCGGGTACCCGTCATGGCCGTCCAGTTGGGTCGTGACAGTATAAACGGACTTGATGGTCATTTGTCATGTAGGTAGGAGGCAGTCCCTTTTTAGGAGCATCAATTACGTAGCTAATGGACACTTCTGTCGACAAGGGGTTTATATTACCAAACAGAATCACGCTCCTCAAAAAATCATCATAGGTGTAATAATTATGCAATTCAACAGGTTGGATGTTTTGTGGAGAATTCCAGTTCCAGGCGGTTTTAATACCAACTAGCTACCATCAAAATCACTAGCTGCTATCTTTTTACCCTCCATAATAAATTTAAATTGGTCTACACTTGACGCAGATTACCAGAAATTATAAATTTTGAAGAACATGAATTAAAGCTTACCAGATCACGAATTAAAGCTTACCAGACCAAGCTATAACCAAGAAGAGTAATTCCCAAGCCGTAAAACCCAGAAATAACCACCCAAATCAGAATTTATTTTCAAAAGCTTCAATGGGTTTAACAATGACAACTGAGAAAGAAGGAACAAGATTAGAAAAGGACAAGAAAAGCTTTGCTATACTAGGGTTAAGATCGAAAGAGAGGAGAAAAGCTGATTTGGGAGCTTCATTTGAAGAAAAAAGTGGGATTATGGAAGAGACGAACGGTGGGGGGGGGGGGGGGGGGGGAATGATTTATAATATTTTTTATTTTATTTTTTAAATCCCTGGATGAAAATATATTTTTTTAAAACTTGGGATGCTTATTTTGACGCCCCAATAACTTGTCTCCACTTAATTAACCTTAATCCTAAATGGGGTCCTATCACCTAATAATTAAAATCTGGGGTCCAAATTCCTAAAATGAACTTGCTATCACCACACTTCCCCATCTTATGTTTTTCTATCATCATGTTTATTTTTTTTAGGTAACTTTTTTTTTTTTTTTTTGTTATCATGTTAAATTGATGATTGAACTACGCCACTTTTCAGCCCCTCTCGTGTCCAAATTATATGTGAGAAATACTTCACAGGCAGTTTAATTAAAACACTGATAAGTTAATGTCTACAGTAAGTATAAATTGTTAATCTAATAATAAGATGACTAATTACCTGTCATATTCGACAGATCACACTAATTATTTGACTAAAAGATTTTTTTAACATTAATATATGAAACTTAATTTTATAATACGGCTTATTATATATTGATTTTGTTTTTCAGTTGATGAGCTAATTGTGTATCCAAAATCATACGTGTGAATTGAAGATTAAAAACAAAAGTGCACAGCCGTGGAGAGATTACCCATAAGATAAAGACTTTCTTGGATCTTCTAAGTTGTTTTGTTGTTGACGCAAACTATTTAAGTAAAGCCAAAACTAAAAGAGAGGTCCATTTATGCCGACTCTTTGCTTTGTATGCAACACAGATACTAATAAAATACATGATTTATGCTTTTGGGTTTTAACATTATGAATGATGCTATAAATTCTACCATCTAATATGCACTGTTGCTCCCAAACGCACACGCAAGTATACGTGGTCGTACAAGTAATATAGACTGTTAAGTCCAGATATCGATCCCACAGAGACTTAGATTCTACTGTTAAACTAATTCAAATCCGAATAAAACTATTCAACAAAGTGAAAATTAAGGTGTCTGTTGTAACTAAACTAAAACTGAAAAGTAAACAATTTATGATGGTGTTTTTGTAACTGAGAGTATTTTTGACAAAGACTGTAAGATTTATCAGATGAGAGACAGTTCCAGGGTCATGGCTTTCGACAATCCAGTTGATCTTCAGACAATTCCACCTATCTTATTTCCTGGGTTACTAGTTGACAGGTTAATTATAACTTTAAGAGTATCTTCCGAGTTGCTCACAAGCCTATAGATGCTACTATAACGCCTATAGCGCTATGGTCGTCAGAGGTAACAAGAACGCATTTACTTCTCCGTATTCAACTAAGCAAGGCTAAAGGGTATATTCCTATCCTCATTAGCGAAACAATTATATCGAACAAGGCCTATTTATTTTTATTACGCATGCAAATTCCCTATGCATAGTTCAATTCACACGCCATATATAGTGTCTAACTATTGGCCAGATAATCAAACAATTAAGATCAAGAATAAATCAGCAACCCAAAATATGGAAATTTAATTGATAGAAATAGTCACCTAACCAACTATCATGTCTTTCGCCACAACCCTAGAATTAAGAAGTTTAGCTACTCATGATTCTCAGTGAACAACAAGAATTCATGAATAATCTAGGGTTAAAAAGATGAAAATAAAATAAAATCTAGAGAGAAGGTAATATGACGGCTTACAAGTCTTGGAATAATCCCAGCACACGTTAAAAATGAACAAAACATCTATTTATAGTCTAGGGTTGTTATCCAAATAAAAAGGGGCCTAATCCTGCTTAAAATCGGACAAAATTGGGCATTCCCGCATTGGCCACGCGTCACGGGTCCAATGCGGGGTCTTCAGTGATTTTTAGCCCCTATATGTGCTGAGCTCGCGACGTGGGCTTTACACGCAAATTGGAGATTCCGCAGCCTGGTTTTCCATCATGGACCCGCGATGCGGGGATGCCACATTTGATTGCCACTCCGTGTTGCATCCGCGACGCGGGGCTAGCACATTTGTGCTCAATCCTTCCGGAAATTCTCCTAAGTGTCGCAAGCTCCTCTCGTTCACTCGTGCACATAAGATCACCTCCAAAATCAACCAAAACTGCTCGGTTTCCCGTCGTTTGTCTTCATCATACCTAGACACATGAAATATAGCGACATAAGCTCAAATACGATGATTTCATCATAGATTATGCGATAAAAGTCTTAAGCATGGGATGTAAAATGACACAAAACGTGATATTTGTGCCAAATATCACCACCCCCCAATTAGACTTTGCTCGCCCTCGAGCAACCACGAACCAACACCAGACTACATTTCTCATTTAAATTATTCAAACAGGTCTGCAACGGGATTTGGCTAGTATGGCTATCTCAAAAGAAAGATTTCAAAACCAAAACAATGAGCCATATTACGAAAGCCATGCCAAAGATTTAAAACCTCATTTTTAGCAACAATGACCATTTTCCTGAAAAACACGTCACTTTTAAAAACAATTGACCCAACAACACCACTTTAAAGCATGTAAACATTATTATGACCAAGAAATCAATCACTTCACCACTTTATTGCTAATTATGTGCCCTCACCAAAAGAAAGTAGTCTATATCTCTCAAGAATCACATATGTTTAAATCAATGGACATAACATCGATAATTACGCTCACTCTCACAAAGAATATCACGTGCAAATTACAACGTACCATAGGCTTGCCCGTAGTGTAACCACTCCACTAATACAAGTAAGACGAACCTAGAATCAAGTAGGACTTCGAGGGTTGTAATGTAGGCTAAGGGACGGGTAGGAATTATTTGGATAACAGTGACTATCCTCTCTAAGCACTTTAATACATATACTTCTATCATTCTTCCACCATTTCTTCATTAGCTCTTATTCAACACCAACCAATCTTTAAATTTCTCCCAGTTCGCCCATTTTTCTTTGTTTAAGCACCGCTCTTTTAATAGTGACACAAGTTAGAAGGGAAGTTTTTTCGCTACATTTTTTTTCTTTTTTTCATTCCGCACTAACAAGTGAATTGGTTCTTTTATTCGGTGCTCCATTAGTCTTCTTAGATTAGAATTAACAATCACTTCCCCTTTTTCATTCACATCCCAACTCCCATTATATATGCAAATGATTAAAGTGCTCATAGAGTATTTGGACCAAAAATCGAGTTTTATAGAACGAAGGGGTGAAGGATAATTAACTGCTATCAAGGAAAAGGATAAAGGCTCAAAAGGGTTAACTAGGGTGCTATTTACAAGTTGGTAGGATGAACATTTTAGGCCTTTTTAGTGACTAATCAAAGAAACGCCTCTATCATTTTCAAGGCTTAATCGAACTTCATTTCGCTTCGCGAACACACAAGGCAAGTTCTAGACGTCAATACCAATCATGGATACAAGTGCAAAACCATACACACACATGGCACACAATCAACACAAGAGGGCTCCGATTTTCCCTCGAATCAAATAGCAACAATAATCAGCAATGCCAAATGGGTCATAACGAGTCAAACACAAAACAATTTGCAAGTGCTTTCAAGAGAAATGATACAAATTCAAGGCATGCTTTCACAAAAGATTTTTAGATCACTCATATGCCAATACTTCACCTAACCCGTGCACCTAGCATTTGAATACCCCTATCCTAAGGACTAATTTTCCCTCAAGCAGTTTGTCATCCACCTGTCATCAGGAAAAGCCCTTTCTATGACTAAGAATTAAAAACATAAACAAAATAGAAATCCTAATGGATGACTAATGCCACTACTGAGGGCCTACTCTAAGAAAACAAAATCTTTTTTCTTTTCTTTTCAAGTAATCCTAAAATAAAAAGAAAGACTAAACTAAAGTTAGATCCTAAAAAAAAAATCCTAAAGCATAAGCATCCTCTATCTCGAGACGTACTCCCACCCCACTTACTTTCATACACTGCCCTCAATGCATATGTAAAGATAAAAACAAAAGTAAGGCGAGAGATACTCCCTGGGGCCCACTAGGGCCTAATCATCCTCGTCAAAATCATTAGCCTCGCCATCCTCAGGCTCGGCTTCCATCTTAGCATCTTCTTCATTCCCTTCCTCTGCCATATGTGACTCCACCTCTTCACCAGCGGTGAGGTAGGCCTCCATCAAGTCCAACGAATTCACATCTTCATCAGCCGGCAGTCTGGACTCCTCACCCACAAGAGCCCGAGAGTATGGAGTGTAAGGGGCCTCAGCAAATGCACCAGAGAAATCCACATCAAAATTTTCACCCGCGCAAATTTCCATCTTGTATAGTTTGGCTAATAAAATGGACTGCCCCGCTCTCTCCTCGGCCGGGGTCAGCTACTGTTTCCTGCTAAGCTCAGGTGCTTTGACATTCAAAATGTCAACTACCTCATCTGGCGCTCCTACGACCCTGTCATGTGGCCTAGACAAGTTCTCATCAAGGCGAAGTATGTATGACGCGAGGGTATTTCCAAAACTCAGCCTCGGAGGTAAAGTCTCATGGACCTTTTTCATTTCTTGCATCATCAAGTGCCCTATGTTGACGGGCTACCCCGTCATTAAGAAGAAAACAATGCACACTCTCTCTTTTTGTACTTCAGAATAGTGCTCCAATGGAAAAATACGGTAGTTCAAGAGACGCAACCGCACTCTGGCTTCTTGGCAAAAATTGCTCATCCTTAAGAATATGTGGCGCCTATACTTGCCTGCATAACGGGCCCATGAAGCTCTTGAATCTGGGCCACACAATGTCTCTCAGATAGCCTTGTAATTAGGCCGTCTGATGAACTCCTCCAATGGCTCAGTGGGATAATCTGGGACCCCAAGATGTGCACACACTATGGTCGCCGAGATCGGCACCCCCTTTCCCCTCAAGTAAACACTCTTTCGCCATGTATCGTCACGATGAAACCAGATGTTAGCATAGAATTCCAATACCAAATCAATGTTGTATGGCCCTGGTGAGTCAAAGACTTTTACCCACCGCATCTCCACAATCTTGTTGTAGACATTTCGGAATCTGTGCTCCAAAGTGGATGGGTTTATGGTCGGCTCGTGCATGTACCCCTGTGTGGGTTTGAATTGAGAATACCAATCCTCAGCATGCGGAAGAAGGTTCGGCTGAGGTCGCCCAGGTGGAGGACGAGGAATCGGTGCACCAGGCTGCTTACCCCCCGAAAAGGATTTTTTCGACTTCTTCCCTTGTGTGGGAGGATTCGCTTTGTTCCTTGGGATGTGGAGGCGGCTTTGCCCTTTCCTCGTGGGTTGCCCATTTTTTCCTCCAAAGCAACACAATACCAAGCATAAATCAAGTTCCAAAACCAAAAGGGACGTGGAACGACCCTACACTTAATTTCTTTCCATATTTTCAAGTTTGGAGTTATGTGGCCCTCATTTTTTTCCAATCTTTTTGGGCCTTTTTATTGTAAAAACCAAGTTGGGGTTGAACCGACCCCACACTTACTTCTAGCTACGTACAAAAGGGGAAAACAAAAAAAAATAACTAAGTTAGTGTCACGACCCAACCCCGTAGGCCGTGACTAGTGCCCGAGCTGGACACCCGTATGTACCTGTTAACTATATTCATCCACAACTAGCATAATACAGACTTATCAATACCAAGGCAAGACGTCATCTCAAAACTGTCGCATTATTTAGACGTATCACAACAACCTGCCTCCTGGGGAGTTACAACTTTTAACAGACATTATGGTACATAAGCCGACAAGGCTTTCATAATATATAAGGGAACATCCACGCCATACACGAGCCGACAAGGCTATCATAACACATTACTTCTCAAAACATATATATATATATATATATATATATATATATATATATATATATATATATATATATATATATATATATATATATCTACGCAAGCCGACAAGGCTGCCACTACGAATGGGAAAACGTCCCAAAACATAAGCCATATAGACACAACTGAACAACATCGATACACAACCCACATATATGTCTACAGACCTCTAAGAGTAACAACAATATCATATGGCGGGACAGGGCCCCGCCGTACCCCTGGACAGAATACATATATACAACAACAGGTTTTGTACCAAAATCTAGGCTCCGGAACAAGGGAGCCCTCCAAGATAGCTGAATAGGACTCCTAAGCTGGCGGGTTACCAACGTGAGCATCTATACCTGCGGGCATGAACGCAGCCCCCCGAGGAAAGGGGGTCAGTACGGAATATGTACTGAGCATGTAAAGCATAAATACAATAAACAGGATCATACTGAAGTAAGGAGTACAGAAAAACCAGTACAATAACAAGAAACCATAAGGCTTACCTTTGAATCATAAGTCATGGTGTCAATATTAGACTTAAATCGTTATGAAACTTAATGTCATAATTAGATAATCATCTTATTCATATGCATATGTATAACGTGTCCCGGCCCTCTAGTACTCGGTAAGTAAAATCATATCATTATCATGTATATATATAACGTGTCCCGGCCCTCTAGTGAGGGACTCGGTGAATAAATGATCATATGTCATCCTGGCCGCCATCCCCATATCATCATGTCATCATATCATCATATACATATATATATATATATATATATATATATATATATAACGTGTCCCAGCCCTCTAGTGAGGGACTCGGTGAATAATGCAGTGGATCTGCGCACGAAAACATGTCCTGGCCCGGGACTCAGTGAAGGATGTAACGGTAAGCACGAGCAGAGTGATAAGCAACCATATACATACAAATCATCTTTTGAGACTCAATAGATAAGTAAACTAATCAACTCTCAAGTATCAGGATAACAATCATATTAAGTTCTTTCTAAATGTCATTACGAACTATAACAAGGAACGTTTCAGGGATCATATACATGTATCAAATTAACATGAAATAGCTTATGAAAGTCAAGGACACCTCTAATTACAGAATTCTTTAAGAATAGAAACTTCTATACATCATATATCAGTCAATCATATAATAGACTCAGGGCAATAGCTCGACTATCCTGAAGGTTCTAACATCAAGAAACGAATAAAAATCATGAGTCATGCTTGGAACTAGAGAGTAGAATTACCCCAAGGCTCATATTATATCTTACTTACATCTAGGACATGCCAAAAGAAAGAAGGGATAGGCTTTACATACCTTTAGCGTTTACTCGCAACACAACACGTATATGCCGTCCAATATTATCTCAACCTATATTAAGACGTCAAGAACTACGATTAGGCTACGAGGGAATTCAATACGTATTCTAACGTTAGTAACTCTTTTATAATTAATTTGACGACATTCCCTTTACATTCTAGTTAACCACATACAATCAAGCCAACACCAATAATCACACGTTCAAGTGTTGACTCGAGGTCATTCGAACAAGATTCGAGGACACTTGGACAACCCGCACAACATTCAAACAGCCCAACCAATTTACCAAACAACCCGCAATCTCCAAGTTAGACAAGAACAACAACAACACATTCTTTTTCTTCCAATTTCACAAATCCTACCAACAATCACACGTCTAACAACATCATTTATACAAATGCAAGAAACTATATTAACATTATTTTAACTTCTACAACAGCCCACAAACAATTACAACTTCAACCTGAACCATTAAACTTCATCCTTACCATAACGTTCATACAACAACAACCAAACTTCAACTTTAACTCCTAATCCTTTCGCCATATAATTCAAGGTAACAACAACTATAACGCGACTTAAAATTAACTTTCATGCCTAATTAAAACAGCCCCTACTCACGGCCAAAACAACAACATAACGTCACCATCTACAATTCCTTGTATTCAACACGCATCTATCAAGTTCGACGAGAATAACAACAATAAAAAATACTAAGTAAACCATGTTCATCATTCTTACACAAACAGCCCCTACACGGCTTCAATACCAACATACATAATTCCATGATTTTCATTCATTTCCACACATTACAACACGTCCAAACCATCCACAATACATGCAAAATAAGATTAAACCTTACCTTAATAAAGTTGGTTAAAAACACACCTTAGCCGTGAGCTTCCTTCATTCTTTCTCCTCCGATTGTGATTGAAAATTGAGCGATTTAATGGTGTAGGGGAGGGCTGGCCGTGCTCACTGTGGACTGCCATGGCTGGCCATGAGTCCACCACCTTATGCCATAACCATGGCCGCCCCTTTCTCTTTCTTCTAGCCTAGCTTTTTCTTTCTTTTCTTTTGTCTAGTGGATTAAGTTGAAATGAATTAAAATGAATGACTTATGAGTCATTTAAGGGCATTATATAGGCAGCCCCTCCATAGGACACGTGTCCCTCCTCTTGACACGTGTCCCCCCCTCCTTCCTCCAATCAAAGTCTGCCACGTGTGGTGGGGTCCACTTTCAATAATCAAATTGATTAATCATTAATCCCTACTTAATGATCTAATCGCAATTTATAAATTTCTAATCTCCAATAATAATATTTCTATGCTAATGGAAATTGCAAACAAGTCGTGCCATATTTATATCGGGGATTAAAAGTCCTTGTCTCATATCCAAAAATAATCCTGTTCTTGGATTTATGTCGATTGGCTTACGAATAATCCATCGTAGAAAAATACGGGGTATAACATTCTTCCCCCCTTTAGAACATTCGTCCTCGAATGTTGAACTGATTCTGAACTTCCAATACTTCCTCACGTATCCTCTTAGTTAATCATGTCTTTCACATACCTCTCCTGTTTGTCAACTCGTTTTATTCCTTTATAATCTCACTCCAGGTCCTTAGGTAGCTGTCCCTATAATATCTTCCTTTTCTATTGGTTCCCGATGTAATAATTCCATGCTTTTGTCTTTACTTTTCCAGTTATTTTGTAGTTGATTATCAGCTATATTTGGAGCTATTCTGCTGAAGTGTTATTGTCTTTCTGATCTGTATGCTGCTCAGTTGTACCGTCATAGATTGATTCAGGCCTATACTCATGGTGCATATAGTTACGATTCGACTCTTTCTTTTCGATTGTTATTTCCTTAAAATAACGTATCGTTTACTTCACTTCACTTCCTTCTCTTAAACAAGGTCTCATAACGCGCAGACGTCTCTCATCGGTTCATTATATTTTAATACTCCTGGAGCACCGCAAGCGTCTGGTAAACTGTAGACCTTTCACAGGTCCTACGAGTAAAATGAAACTTCCCAGAGGGAAACATTTTGTACTCCATTACCTTTACTTTACTCTGTTGTTATAGTCCGCATTCTGGAATTCTCAACATCATGTGTCACTTTCTGACTTCCCATTAAATGTCCTCGCACTATCATTTTCTTTTGCTTCTTGATCTCGATCTTTATGGTTGGCTATCACTTAGTGTTAGGGTCCCCTCATATTATAACTTTACTGTCATCCAGTAACCAGTAACCCGCTTGTTCTAATTGTCTTGGTTAGTTCATGCCCGCAGGTACAGATGCTCACGTTGGTAACCCGCTAGCTTAGGAGTCTTATTCAGCTATCTTGGAGGGCTCCCTTGTTCCGGAGCCTAGATTTTGGTACAGAACCTGTTGTTGTATATATGTATTCTGTCCAGGGGTACGGCGGGGCCCTGTCCCGTCATATGATATTGTTGTTACTCTTAGAGGTCTGTAGACATATGTGTGGGTTTTGTATCGATGTTGTTCAATTGTGTCTATATGGCTTATGTTTTGGGACATTCCCATTCGTAGTGGCAGCCTTGTCGGCTTGCGTAGATATATATATATATATATATATATATATATATATATATATATATATATATATATATATATATATATGTTTTGAGAAGTAATGTGTTATGATAGCCTTGTCGGCTCGTGTATGGCGGGGATGTTCCCTTATATATTATGAAAGCCTTGTCGGCTTATGTACCATAATGTCTGTTAAAAGTTGTAACTCCCCAGGAGGCAGGTTGTTGTGATACGTCTAAATAATGCGACAGTTTTGAGATGACGTCTTGCCTTGGTATTGATAAGTCTGTATTATGCTAGTTGTGGATGAATATAGTTAACAGGTACATACGGGTGTCCAGCTCGGGCACTAGTCACGGCCTACGGGGTTGGGTCGTGACAGTTAGGCTAGAATCAAAAGAAAACAAAATCAAGAAGCTAACTAGTTCATGTGTTAGGACTTTAGGTTGGTGATTCATGATTTTCTCAACCCAATCCACAATTTGGTAGGCACAATTGATGTCCAAAGGCTCGTACGACTATTTTATTGTCATATTTCTACTCAATACTTCGCAATTCCACATAAACATTCATTCGAGCATTTTTATGAACAACTTGCGGGCATAGAATCATCCCTTTGAATTTCTAGCAACAAAAGGTGGGTTCAAACCCTCCCTTCTACAATGAGAGTCATCTTCTAGCCCTAGACATCAATAATCAAACAAGCAATACCAATCCCCTCCCCAATTTCGCCCAACCCATCAACCCTAGTTTTCCAACTTTTAAACATTCAAGAACAAAAGGAAAAGAAAATGTTTTTCTCAACTCTTGAAGTTTGAGAAGATGATTTCACAAGTTCTTGAAGTGTTTTGGGTCTTGAATGTATTTTGGGGAGGGGGGGATTGAAGTATGTTTGTTTTTAGAGAGGGAATAGGGAGAGGGATTTGAGTTTGAGATGGAGAAGTGAAATAAAAATATGGGAGGGGGCCGACCCTTTTAACACTTAGAAAAAAATTCAGATTTTGGCCCTAAATGTGCTAGACCCGCGTCGCGGGCTCAGCACGGAGGATTCTAATTGCGGAAACTCAGCTCTCAGGTGCTAGAGGCACGACGCGGGTCTAGCACGGACAGTCCCACTCTCTGCCAATCCCAACTCAAGTGTTGGACCCACATCGTGGGTCCAGCACACATCAAATTCGGACGATGATTTTTCACGTTTTTCGCTTCTTTCCGCGTCCTAGTCCCATCCTGCGCCCTGCAACATGAACAAACATGACACAGATACATAAAAATAAATGTTGGGTTGCCTCCCAACTAGAGCCTTAGTTAAGGTCGTGGCACGACACTTGTTGTAATTTTCTCATTTTTTCATTTTTTTATGCTCCTTTTACAAACACGGGTTGCCTCTCGAGAAGCGCTTGATTTAACGTCGCAGCATGACATGGGCTTTTCTCAAGCCTCTTCTATATCCACCAAGGTCTTCTCCGGATTGATGACCTCTCCAAAATAGTGCTTGACCCTCTGCCCATTTACCAAGAATGTCCGCTCTGCATTCAGCGATTTCAGCTTAACCGCCCCATGTGCGATTACTCGAATAACTTCAAATGGACAAGACCACTTACTTTTCAATTTCCCTCCGAAAATCTTCAGCCTAGAGTTATACAACAATACTAACTGCCCAGGCTCAAAGTCACGAGGTTGGATGCGTTTGTCATGAATTCTCTTCGTTCGCTCCTTGTACATCTTCGCGTTCTCATAGGCATGATAGCAAAATTCCCCCAACTCGTGCAGCTGCAACGGTTTCTTTTCTCCAGCTTGAACCATGTCTAAATTCAGCTTCTTTATCTCCCAATATGCTCTATGCTCGAGCTCAATTGGTAGATGACATGCCTTACCAAAGACGAGCTTGTAGGGAGATGTGCCAATCGAAATTTTGTACGCTGTTCTGTATGCCCACAGAGCATCATCGAGCTTCAGTGACCAATCTTTCCTACTCACGCTCACAGTCTTCTCTAAAATCCTCTTAATTTCTCTATTCGACACCTCCACTTGACCACTCATCTGAGGATGATAAGCAGTCGCTATCTTGTGTTTCACCCCACACTTGAGCAACAATTTATCAAAGAGCCGATTGCAAAAGTGCGTACCTTGATCGCTGATGGTGGCTTGAGGGGTCCCAAACCTTGTAAAAATGTTCTTTTTCAGAAATCCTGCCACCACACTAGCATCATTGGTGGGAAGTACAATGGCTTCCACCCACTTCGAAACATAGTCTATAGCAACCAATATGTACTTATTCTCCTTGGACGGTATGAAGGGACCCATGAAGTCGATATCCCACACATCAAATAATTCAATCTCTAGGATGCCCTTCAAAGGCATTTCATGATGCTTAGAGATACTATCGGTTCTCTGGAAGCTATCGCAGGCTCGCACAAATTCATGAGCATCTTTGAACAGAGTGGGCCAATAGAACCCGGACTGAAGTACCTTCGCAGCTGTTCTGTCACCAGCGTGATGTCTAATATAGGGTGAGGAGTGATACTTCTCAAGAATCGCGGAGACCTCTTCCTCTGGAATACACCTTCTGATCAACTGATCTGTGCCAACCCTGTAGAGATAGGGCTCATCCCATACATAGAAACGACTATCATGCAAAATCCGCTTCTTCTTCTTGTGATTAGCACCAGGGGGATAAATCTCACTTACTATAAAGTTCACCATGTCTACATACCATGGCACCTTAGCTGATTGAAGAGCAAAGAGTTGTTCATCAGGAAAGTCTCCTTAATCACCACTGCTTCATCTACATGTTCCCGATCTTCCAATCTTGATAAGTGATCTGCTACTTGATTTTCTGTGCCCTTTCGGTCAAGAATCTCGATGTCAAACTCTTGCAGTAGCAACACCTAATGAATAAGCCTCGGCTTTGTATCTTTTTTTGCAAACAAATAACGAATTGCAGTGTGATCAGTATTTACAATCAGCTTAGTGCCCACAAGATTTGTCAATGGTGTAGGCAACCGCCGATAACTCCTTCTCTATGACTGTATAGTTCATCTGGGCTGCATCAATTGTCTTGTTGGCATAATAAATAGGATGAAAAATATTATCCCTTTTCTGACCAAGGACAACTCCCACAGCAAAATCACTTGCATCACACATCAAAATAATAATCGTGCCCAGCCAATCTATCGAGCATCTGATCCATAAAGGGAAAAGGAAAGTGATCTTATATGGTGGCGTTGTTCAACTTGCGATAGTCAATACATATTCTCCAAACAGTAATAGTTCGTTGAGGCAACAATTCATTCTTCTCATTTTCTACCACAGTCATGCCCCCTTTCTTCAGGACACAGTGTACAAGACTTACCTATTGCTGTCAGAGATGGGATAAATAATGCAATTGTCAAGCCACTTGATTACCTCTTTCTTCACCACCTCCTTCATGGTCGGGTTCAAGCGTCTCTGGCACTCAACACTAGGCTTGCTGTCTTCCTCCAATAATATTTTGTGCATGCAAAATGAACTACTAATACCTCGAATATCAGCTATCGACCACCCAAGGGCTCGGATTCGATCTCTTAGCACTCGTAACACACATTTAACCTGCACATCAGTCAAATAAGCAGAGAGGATTACAGGAAATGTGTCTCCACTACCCAAGAAAGCGTAGCGAAGATGAGGAGGTAATGGCTTCAACTCAATAATTGGAGCTTCTTCAATTGATGGTTTCGGCTTCTTCCATGACTCTGGTCTGTCTAGCTCCTCAATTGGTGTGTTTGCTCGTAAATAAGCACATCAAGTGTCAAGGATGCTAAGACACTCCTCGACTTCTGCATCAATCATCAAGTCTTCCCCATACACCAAAGCTGTCTAATCTAATTTAAGGCAATGAATTTGCTATTTTCAATAAGTTGAGTATGGAATATGAATTTGATCTTGTTTTCATGCTAAGTGTGTTATGGTGAAGTGAATGGAAAGATGACAATCTTTATTATCTTGGAAAAAAAAAATGGTTATTAAGTTGTTGTAGGAGAATATGCAACTTTGTTAGGATTTATGTAAAAATGAAAATGAAAGTATCAAGAGGTAAATTATGATTATTGTTGATGAATTTGGAAGATGGAAATGTATAATTAACTTGTATGTTGAAAGTTAGGAAAAATTGGACAAGTAGTGGCTTAATGGAAAGTTGGTATGTTTTGCATATCTTGTGTATATTGTGTGGAAATGGTATGATATGCCTCCGACGTATGTTGTAATGATTTTGATGGATGATGAATATGAGAATAATAAGTTTGGGTTGGAAATGTAAGGTTGAAACGCAAAATGTTTCGTTATGTCGAAAGGATGGCTAGTGATGCCATATCGTATGTTTAATGCATATTGTTGTTATTGATGCTATTTCTGGGTTGTTGTGATGATGAATTGAGCCGAGCTAAGTCTCGGGGATGTCTTATATACAGAGGAAATGCTGCCGAAATTTCGGTAGGCAAGTCTGTGTTAAGTTGAATTATTGAAAAGTTTGAAACTAACAAATGGTAAACTTGACCATTTCTAGATTTTGGACGAAATTGAAGTCGACGCCAAGCGAGCGTAAGGCGCTATCGAGGTATGTGAAGCATTTCCCTTTGTTCCTAGGCATGTTCTGGATGTGATAGGCTCGGCCGCGAGCCTTAAGTACGACTCCGTTCCCCGGAATTCGAGACGGAAAACCGCTCCAATTCCTTCAATTCAATTGAAGCTATTTTCTTACAAATTGCCTTTAAAGTGAGTTTTTGTACAAAACTTCCCTAAACGGAGTCGGAACACTTCCAAACGATTATGGATGACCTCATAAGGTCTATTAGCGATAATTTACATATGTTGCCTCGAGTTGGTCCGAGGCGGGCCCGCAAGGCCCGATATCTTCTGTAATACTTTAAATACTTTCGTTTTGTCCGATTTTCTCAGAAACCATCTGAACTATTATTTTGACTATGCTACAACTATTTTTATGAAATTCTTACAAAATGATTTCTGAACATCTGAGAATCTGATTCTGATAATAATCTGTCGTGCCTTCCCAAGTAGGATATAGGCGCGTACTATGCATACTATCCGGATACTCTGATTTTGACTCGCCGTTTGGCACCCTTCAGTTTGATTGAGTCTGTATGTTGAGTCTGTATGTAAGTAGTTTCTCATTTATCGGTTCGTGTCTGTCTCAATGCATTCCTGCACTGCGTCCCGGGCCAGGTTCTGTTGTCGTGCATATTTCTCTGCATTGTTCACCGCGTCCCTCGGCGTGCGGGCCGGGATCTGTATGTTTGTATGATATAATGATCTGTGTATGGGGATGGCGGCCAGGATGGCATATGATCTGATCTGATTCTGTCTGTCCACCGCGTCCCGTACTAAGAGGGCCGGGTTCTGTTACCGCGCCCCTAGAAAGGGTCGGGATCTGTATGAATGTATGCGTGTGCCATCTGTATTTATTTAAGCACATGCCTCTGTATGATTCTGTATGACTCTGTACTACTCTGCATGCATAATTCTGTCCGACATACTTCTGTCTGTCCGTCTGAATTACGACTATGTCTGTATGTCCGTATGGATTCTGATTCTGTATGTCTGTATGGATTCTGATTCTGTATGTCCGTATGGATTTTTATTCGGTACGCCCGTATGGACTCCGATTCTGTACGTCTGTATGGATACTGATTCTGCTCGTCTGTCCGTATTATGATTCCGTCGGTCTGTCCGAACCATGATTCTGTTTATCTGTATGGACCACGATTCTGTATGTCTGTCTGGATCATGACTCTGCCCGTCTGTCTGATGTATGGTTCTGTCCGTTATGTTTCTGCGACTCCGGTTTGGACTATGATTGTATCTGTTATGTTTCTGCTTTACATACTCGGTACATTTTTCGTACTGACCCCCGTTCTTCGGGGGCTGCGCTACATGCCCGCAGGTACAGACGCACCAGGTGATACGCCGCCAGCGTAGGTTTCTGACTCTGCTGTTTGAAGAGCTCCTTCGATCCGGAGCATATACTTTTGGTATATATCTTCTGTTCTTCCGTATGTTCTGTATGTATGGAAATTCTGGTTACGGCGGGGCCCTGTCCCGTCATATGATTTTGTATGTCTGTAGAGGCCTGTAGATAGATGTGTGGGTTACGGGTTTCGTCGGTATGTTAGCCTTATCGTCTTATATGTAAATGTCTGTATGTTCAGGTATGTATGTATATATATGTATGTTTGCGCGCGTGCCGTATTTGTATCGACCTACTTCTGTAATTTCTGTTAAAAAGAAAAAAAAATCCGTATGATTCGAAAGTCGGTCGGGTAGGTATGTACGGGTACCAATCGCGGCCCCGGGGTTGGGTCGTGACAAAAGTGGTATCAGAGCGGTTAGTCCTCGGTATGTCTACAGGCCGTGTCTAGTAGAGTCTTGTTTATCGATGTGTTGTGCACCACATCTATAAACAGGAAGCTACAGGGCATTTAGGATGTTACCCTTCTTTGGATTCTTAGATCGTGCGATAGAACTGTATTAGTAGGATGATCCTCTCCTAACGATCTGCTATGTTTCAGTGATGCCTCCGAAGAAGGCAACAGCTGCCCAGAAGGGCAAGGCGAGGATAGAGGCAGGAGAGACCAGCCGGGCCCCGAGGGTTACCAGGGCCAGTTTGCAGCCTGCACTTGAGGATGTGCCCCCGTCGTCTGGATCTGTTACACCCCCCTTGCCGGAGGATATCAGAGCAGCAGAAGCTGCTAATCGGGAGACAGCTCCACCGCAAGCTCCTGAGGTTCCAGTGCCCGAGCCTCCAGCTCCACAGGCAGGGGCGGAGGGTAGGGCCATGCGAGATGCGGTTCAGTTATTGACCACATTGATGGCGGAGCAGGTTCGCAGGCATGGATTTGGGGGTGGTCGTGTGGACAGGTATGAGAGCTCCAGGGCTCGTGAGTTTTTGACATGTAATCCTCCAGAATTCTCCGGGACAAAACCTGAGGAGGACCTCCAGGAGTTCATTAGAAAGATGGAGAGTACAATACGATTGATTAAGGCTTCGCCGATTGAGTCTGTGGAGTTGGCTTCGTATCGATTATATGAGGTGGCGGCAAATTGGTATGAGTCTTGGCAGCTCTCCAGGGGTGACGATGCTCCCCAAGCGGTATGGGCCGAGTTTACTAAGGCCTTTCTTGATCATTTTCTACCACCAGAGCTACGGAGAGCTAGGGTTGATCGGTTCTTGAACCTGAGACAGAATGGTAGAAGTGTTCGCGAGTGCAGCCTAGAGTTCGACTCACTGGCTAGGTATGCGCCCGCCATAGTAGCCGAGATGGCCGATAGGGTGCACAGGTATATGATGGGACTAGACCCTTATCTGATTGACGGTTGCTTGGCCATGGCTTCTCAGCCAGGGATGCATGTAGCCCGGGTACAGGCATACGCCCAGGGCATGGAGGACCGACGTAGGGAGCGTCGGCCTGATAGGGGTTACGACAGGGGCCGGCCTAAGAGAGCCAGATCGGCTGGATATTCAGGGGGATTTCAGGGTGAGCCTTCCCAGCGGCAGGGTAACAGGTATTCGTCCCAGCCAGCCTACAGTACACCCCCACAGTTAACGGGACAGAGCTCCAGAGTCCCAGGCCCACAGGTGAGCAGAGGTCCCGGTCAGTCCAGGCCACCCATACCCCCATGTTCTTACTGTGGGAGACCCCACCCGGGGGAGTGTTATCGCGCTACGGGCGCTTGTTATTTTTGTGGGAGCCCAGACCATCGAGTCAGAGAGTGTCCGCTTAAGGGCAGTTCAGGTTCAGCCCGGCCTGCTGGGTCCTTTGCAGGCTCATCTTCTCCTTCGGCGGCCATGCGCCCCACGGGGCGAGGAGCACCGACACCAGCACTAGCGCCAGCGGGTCGTGGTAGAGGACGTGGTGCAGCTTCTGGTTACAGCGGTCCTTCGAACCGCGTGTTTGCTTTAACCGGCCGGCAGGACCCAGGAGCGTCTGCGAGCGCACGCCCAGGTACGCCAACGATTCTTTTTGAGAGATGTATTTATGGATAAGTCTGTATTTTGTTGCATTACGTGATCTTATACTTCTGGGTATTAGAAATAGTAAGGTAAATGTTAACTTGGTAGGTACCAAGATTCAGAAAGGCAATATGGTAATTGTATGACTTAGCCGGGGGTGGGACCCGCTACAAAAAATTTTCCGAAAATTTGCTAAGACCCCGATTTGCTCTAAAATTACGTGACAAAGGTCGTGCGGGGCGATTGACGAAATTATATCAGCCCTAACGCGTCGAAATGCATGAAAGTTTCGGAGTTAAGCGTGCTCAAGCCAGAGCAATTCTGGGATGGGTGACCCCCTGGGAAGTAATGCAAAGTTTTGCACAAGTGTAGGTATGATGGATATAAATGAAAAGTTTGGGGTAATCTAAAGGGAAAGAGAATGTGTGGAGTAATTAGTGCCTTTACAAAAGCCACACAGACCGACGCGGAATTAAATGGGCAAAAAAAGAAAAGGGTACAACCCCGCTCGGGAAATTGAGCGAATTCGAATAACAGTCAGAGACGTTTGCCAGTAAGATAGTAGTAAATATATGTGTATGTGTGTATATGTGTGTGTATGATTTTCGTTTGGTGCCCATGTGGGTTAAGAGCCGAGTCCCGGCAACTAACGTTGTGATAGACGAAAGGTTTTACTAAACCGAATACATGAAGCGAAGCGGGGTGAGGGCACAGATGCTGTCAAGGACTAGAAAAACCCCTATTCCATTATAACTCAGTCTGGTATGGCGATGTCTGAAAAGGAAAATGAGTATGGATGGTAGGAAAGACGAAAGATAAGAAATGCGAATAAGCGGAATCTTTGAAAGAGTCGATAAGCGACACGCGAGACGATTTGTATGATAACTTGGCTAACCAGGTTACCAATAAGGGAATTTTCCATAAATCACTGGAGCCTTACTAAGAGTGATCTGATTCGGCTTCAGATTCTATCTGTTATACTTCTGCACTTCCGATTCTGCTATGGCTCTGTCTATTACGCCTCTATGCTTCTGAACTCGATTATGTTCCCACCTGATAAATATTTGTACATCCGATTCTGAATATGTTTCTGGTCGACATACTTCTGTATGATTGATTCTGAATACGTTTCTGTCTGACATATCTCTGTACGATTAACTCTGATTACGAATCTGTCTGACACACCTCTGTATGTCTGACTCCGGATATGAATCCGTCTTATATGCCTCTGTACATCTGATTTCGATCGCACGCCTGTCTGATACATCTCCATATGTCTGATCTTGATTACGACTCTATCTAATACATTTCTGTCTGTCTGACTTTGATCATGATTCTGTATGATACATTTTTGTACGTCTGACCCCGATCTCAGATTCGTCTGACATGCTTCCGTACCCTTGACTTTGACTATGAATCCGTCGGCCACGGTTTAGTACGTCTGCCTCCGATTACGAATCCGTCCGATATGCTTCTACGCGTCCGGTCCTAGTTCTGAATCTGTTTGGTATGAAGTGTCGGGTATGAAGTGGGAGTTCGATAATGTGGTAAGGAACTCAGAAGTGTGACAAGAAGTGATGTTAACTATAATGCCTGAAAAGCATCCGTCTGTCACGAGAATATAGCTTATGGTTTGATGATCATGTGGGGTATGAGAAAATATATTATGAAGGCATTTGAATCAGTAATGTGAAAAATTACCCCATAATGTTGGTAAAGAAGCCATGCCGGAAAGTCAGTAAAGGACGACTATAAAGAGAACCCTCCCGAAGTAGTATGACGCCCCATAAGGTCAATTTAACATTCGAGGACGAATGTTTTTAAAGGGGGGGAGGATGTTACATCCGACGTTTTTGGTTATTCGAAAATTCAAGATAAATTGACTTGTAATGAATAAGGCCACAATTGGACATTTCTTGGTGTGAATGTGTCGGTTATAAATACGTTGGTGTGGAATTACGGAAGGAGGCCAAGGGCAAAATTGGAATTTTGGAAACTTGCTTCATGAATTACAAAATAAAGCCAATTGGACTCAAAAAAAAAAAAGTGAAGGGAGGCCCAATTTAAGGGGCCCAACTGGCCACATGCCAATCCAAGCCCATGGATTAAATAAATTCCATGGGAAATTATATAAAATGGATAAGTATTGAGAAGCTTCAAGAAAAAGGAAATAAGAACAAGCAAAAGAGAGAGAGGGAGCATTCGGGTTTGAGGAGAAAAGAAAAGAGAAAAAGAAAGAAAAATTTTGGGAGCCAAATCTTTGATTTAAAAATCCAAGTCTTGTGAGATTAGTACTAAGCTCAAGGTCCTCTACAAGTTAATATAAGTATTGTGGCAAGAAAACAATTTTAACCTCCAAGTGAAGAACTTGAAGAAAGGTAAGGATTTCATGCTTTTGCTATGTTATGAATGGTATATGTATGTTGTAGTATGTGTGAATGAGTGAAAAACATGGAAATTGTGTGAGTTGAAAATCATGCATGTTGGCCGAATTTATGCATGAATTGTATGTTTAAGATGGCTTGAATTCATGTTGTAATTTAGTTGTAGCATGATGGAAATTGTGTTAGAAATGAAAGTGGAATGGATTAGTGAAAATTGGAAAATATAGGAGGTGGCCGTGTGGTGCTATGTTGAGTATGGAATATGAATTTGATCTTGTTTTCATGCTAAGTGTGTTATGGTGAAGTGAATGGAAAGATGACAATCTTTATTATCTTGGGAAAACAAATGGTTATTAAGTTGTTGTAGGAGAATATGCAACTTTGTTAGGATTTATGTAAAAATGAAAATGAAAGTATCAAGAGGTAAATTATGATTATTGTTGATGAATTTGGAAGATGGAAATGTATAATTAACTTGTATGTTGAAAGTTAGGAAAAATTGGACAAGTAGTGGCTTAATGGAAAGTTGGTATGTTTTGCATATCTTGTGTATATTGTGTGGAAATGGTATGATATGCCTCCGACGTATGTTGTAATGATTTTGATGGATGATGAATATGAGAATAATAAGTTTGGGTTGGAAATGTAAGGTTGAAACGCAAAATGTTTCGTTATGTCGAAAGGATGGCTAGTGATGCCATATCGTATGTTTAATGCATATTGTTGTTATTGATGCTATTTCTGGGTTGTTGTGATGATGAATTGAGCCGAGCTAAGTCTCGGGGATGTCTTATATACAGAGGAAATGCTGCCGAAATTTCGGTAGGCAAGTCTGTGTTAAGTTGAATTATTGAAAAGTTTGAAACTAACAAATGGTAAACTTGACCATTTCTAGATTTTGGACGAAATTGAAGTCGACGCCAAGCGAGCGTAAGGCGCTATCGACGTATGTGAAGCATTTCCCTTTGTTCCTAGGCATGTTCTGGATGTGATAGGCTCGGCCGCGAGCCTTAAGTACGACTCCGTTCCCCGGAATTCGAGACGGAAAACCGCTCCAATTCCTTCAATTCAATTGAAGCTATTTTCTTACAAATTGCCTTTAAAGTGAGTTTTTGTACAAAACTTCCCTAAACTGAGTCGGAACACTTCCAAACGATTATGGATGACCTCATAAGGTCTATTAGCGATAATTTACATATGTTGCCTCGAGTTGGTCCGAGGCGGGCCCGCAAGGCCCGATATCTTCTGTAATACTTTAAATACTTCCGTTTTGTCCGATTTTCTCAGAAACCATCTGAACTATTATTTTGACTATGATACAACTATTTTTATGAAATTCTTACAAAATGATTTCTGAACATCTGAGAATCTGATTCTGATAATAATCTGTCGTGCCTTCCCAAGTAGGATATAGGCGCGTACTATGCATACTATCCGGATACTCTGATTTTGACTCGCCGTTTGGCACCCTTCAGTTTGATTGAGTCTGTATGTTGAGTCTGTATGTAAGTAGTTTCTCATTTATCGGTTCGTGTCTGTCTCAATGCATTCCTTCACTGCGTCCCGGGCCAGGTTCTGTTATCGTGCATATTTCTCTGCATTGTTCACCGCGTCCCTCGGCGTGCGGGCCGGGATCTGTATGTTTGTATGATATTATGATCTATGTATGGGGATGGCGGCCAGGATGGCATATGATCTGATCTGATTCTGTCTGTCCACCGCGTCCCGTACTAAGAGGGCCGGGTTCTGTTACCGCGCCCCCAGACAGGGTCGGGATCTGTATGAATGTATGCGTGTGCCATCTGTATTTATTTAAGCACATGCCTCTGTATGATTCTGTATGACTCTGTACTACTCTGCATGCATAATTCTGTCCGACATACTTCTGTCTGTCCGTCTGAATTACGACTATGTCTGTATGTCCGTATGGATTCTGATTCTGTATGTCTGTATGGATTCTGATTCTGTATGTCCGTATGGATTTTTATTCGGTACGCCCGTATGGACTCCGATTCTGTACGTCTGTATGGATACTGATTCTGCTCGTCTGTCCGTATTATGATTCCGTCGGTCTGTCCGAACCATGATTCTGTTTATCTGTATGGACCACGATTCTGTATGTCTGTCTGGATCATGACTCTGCCCGTCTGTCTGATGTATGGTTCTGTCCGTTATGTTTCTGCGACTCCGGTTTGGACTATGATTGTATCTGTTATGTTTCTGCTTTACATACTCGGTACATTTTTCGTACTGACCCCCGTTCTTCGGGGGCTGCGCTACATGCCCGCAGGTACAGACGCACCAGGTGATACGCCGCCAGCGTAGGTTTCTGACTCTGCTGTTTGAAGAGCTCCTTCGATCCGGAGCATATACTTTTGGTATATATCTTCTATTCTTCTGTATGTTCTGTATGTATGGAAATTCTGGGTACGGCGGGGCCCTGTCCCGTCATATGATTCTGTATGTCTGTAGAGGCCTGTAGATAGATGTGTGGGTTACGGGTTTCGTCGGTATGTTAGCCTTATCGGCTTATATGTAAATGTCTGTATGTTCAGGTATGTATGTATATATATGTATGTTTGCGCGCGTGCCGTATTTGTATCGACCTACTTCTGTAATTTCTGTTAAAAAGAAAAAAAAATCCGTATGATTCGAAAGTCGGTCGGGTAGGTATGTACGGGTACCAGTCGCGGCCCCGGGGTTGGGTCGTGACACTCTATCTGGGATGAAATGCTGTACTGAGGTTTACTAGTGTCCCCAAACCCTTCTAGAAAGATCTCTAGAAGTTAATTGTAAATTGTGCACCTCTATCTAAAATAATAGATACTGGAACACCATGAAGTCGTACTATCTCTATCACGCCACGAACCATGTCCTAGGCATAACACGACACTCGGTGCCTTGCTGCATGTGACTGAATAAACCATATTGCTTGCAGAATCAACATGAGGCATGAGCTTATGCGGAATATAATATAAAACTTGGATAGTCTGAATAAAACATGTGACGTCGTAGTAACAATGAAAATACCGTTCAAACATGGTGCGGAAATAGTCAAAAAATATAATAATAAATACTGAGCCAATGCTAGCTATATGTTACACCTCGAAAATTTCAAATTTGTTGCCTTGTGAGTAGGATAACGTGAGCTTAAGGTGATTATGAAACCCTTACGATTTTAAGAAAGGAATTAGATAGCTTAAGGTGCATACTATAAGATTTTGAAGTTATATGAATATATGAGCCTAAGTTTGTTGAAGGGAGTGAAATGTAAGTCGCGTTCGGATAGGTTTTCGCTATACTCGAGCTAATATTTATTTGGTTACATCTTTAGGGGATGGTATAGGGTCTATTGTATGGTTAATGAAGTGTTATATAAGTGCCAAGAAGGTTCCACAAGGATTGGAAGTCAAACGAATCAACGAGAGAAAGTTTTGGATAACTGTGAGTTGTACGACCACTTATACGGTCCGTATAACTTTATACGGTCCGTATAATGGGGGTCCGTATAACATGACCTTTACAGAAAGGGATATTTTCATGGTGGTGTTATACGATCAATTTATACGGACCGTATAAATGGTCACTATAAGTCCATCGGGCTGCTTTTTAATTTTTGTATAAATAGACGACCCTTGTTCTTTTATTTCATGTCCCACCGTTCGAAAAGTCTTGAGAGATCCAAAACCCTTCTTCAAGCATATTCCACTCCAACCCAAGTGAAAACAAAGATCAAGAGGCAAGAATCAAGATATCCATGAGCTAGAAGTCTTGCTTGGGTTAGTGGACAACAAGAAATTCTTGGGTATTGAAGCTAGGGTTTTCATATAAGTTGATAGCTGCTACAAAGCTCATTATTATGAGATAAAAGGTTAGTTTTCATGCTTATTTTATGTTATCATAAATGCTTGGTTGTTGAACAACTTTGGTAGAAGAAGAAAGTAGAAAATCAGGTCTAAATGTAGCTTTTACGATGTTTTTAAGTAGTAAGCTAACTTGAGTCATGATTCCTAGTGTGATACGGGTATAATCTTGTGATGGAAGGTACTAATAGTGATAAGGAAGCATTGTATGAAAATTTTCTAAGGATGGGTGTGGAGTTGTTAGTATAAGTTGAACATGAGAATGAATTTTGAAGACTTAAGGGAATGTGATTACTTGATTATGATATTGTGGATGTTATTGTGATTGTTTGGGAGTTGTTTTGTAATATGAAGGAAGTTGATGAAATAGGGGAAATGCTACCCAATTTTTGTTAGAACATGAATTATTTTAGTTTGGATTTAAGAGTATCATTAAGGCTTAATCATGGCATGAATCCTTCTAAATATAGATTCTTCAATCTTCGACGGTGAACGTTAAGTAGTTAAGAAGACGACGAGGTATATAAGGCTAACCCTTCTTTCATTAAGGCATGATTCCTTTGTTATATACCTTCTCATGGGTTCTAAAATGTTTCCCAGATGACTCCATCCCTAGAATTACTAAAGCTCATGATTCTCGATATTTTCACGATGCCATTGCCCCCTTTATATGGCAGTTGATCCTCTAAGGAAAGATGTAATGAGAACGATATAGTGGATGATACTTATGGACTAGTATGTATACGTGTATAAGTATGAATGGCTATTATGTGACACCGATCTTATATGGACGGGTATGATATTTATCACGCGCACACTAATGCAGTTGGGTACGAATAACACTGAACCTTGGTAGGGCCAGGTATGTATAACACCGAACCTTATCACGGTCGGGTGTGTAAAACACCGAACCTCTATGGTTGGGTATGATACTTCTAAATGTATGTGTTACACCTAGGAAAAATTAACGTACAATGAATAGGCTAGTGAAGGGAATGACGTATACGATGTTGTGATAAGAAAGAAATAGCATTTGATGATCCTAATCGAGATTCAAAGACATTTGACGTAAGGGAAGAAGGTTGTTAAGGAAAGCAAAGGATATGTTGCGTGTCGGGTAAGAATTATGAGCGACGAGTTAACGATGGCGTAATGATGTCTTAGAGAAGATTGATAACGTCCCTTATATTGATATTGAAATGTTAAACAATTGTCAAGAAGGTTCCATAAGGATTGGAGATCAAACGAGTCGACGAGAACGAAATCGGAGCAGCTGGGCATTATACGGCCCAACATACTGGCCGTATAAATTATACTGGCCGTATGTTAGGCCGTATATTTGGCCAAGAGGGGCATCATTCACTGGACCAAACATAAGGCCACACATACGGCCCCTATAAAATGTACGGACCGTATGTTGGTCCGTATATTTCGGTCGGGACTGATTTCAAGATTTAATATAAGGATCCCTCTCTCATTTTATTTCATCTCATTTCCACTCTCCTCTCTTCAAGAAACCTCCGGAACACTCTCCATTATTCATCCACAAGAAACCAAGGGAAATCCATGATCAACAACCTCAAAACCATGAAATCAAGTGTATGAAACCTAACAAAAATTCATCTACACCAAGAAAACTGAAGGGAAGTGAGTTAGGGTTTGGGTGCAAGAAGAGAAGTTCCACTTAAGGGTTGTTCATCCATCATCTAAGGTGAGTTTTATGATCATTCCATGTTTTTTAAGGTATTGTAAGGCTAAGACACTTGAATTGTAGAAAGATACAGAAAATGGGTTATAAATGTGGGAATAGTGACATTGTTGGGTAAAGGTTTGGATTGAGTCATGATTATAGATGTGTTGTGATTGTAAATATGTTTTTAATGACATTTAGAACATGGAATAAGTATTATATGTGAGAAAAGGTAATAATGAACTATGAACACGATTATGGAGAAATTGGAGTGAGATTAGGAATTGCGGATAATATGGATGGATGATGATTGTTGCTTGTGATATTGTGAATGTTGTTATCCATTTTTGGGAGTTGATATATGATATGGAGAACGTAGTATAAACAAAGGAAATGCTTCCTAATTTTCATTAGCCTTAGTAAGCACGTTTAAGTAATCGATTAGCTAATGTTCATGCGACTTCTCTTGAAGGTAGAAACGTGGGCATTGAAGGAAAACAAGCAAGCAATAGATTAGTTAAATGTAAAAGGTATGTGAGTCTAGTCCTTTCTTTCTATGACATGAATCCTATAGCATGACTTTTCCTTCCTCTTCATGAATTTCCTACATTCCGGAAAACTAAGAGTCTATGTTCATGAATAGCTATATGAAATAAGAGATATGTTACGAGCCCAATAATGATGATGATGAGCTTGAGTCTAAAGATTGTAGAGTTCATGATATGATGATCCTATAAAGTTAATGATGTCGTTTGTTGTATACATTCACCTTATCTACTATTTTCTTCAAGGTGAGGCAGAATACTTATAAATGTTCCATAATGGAATCGGGGGTTCACGACCTTCTGTCACCCCGATAAAGTATAATGTATAGCTACCTTTGAGTTATTCTACATGCATTATGATGAGTATACGTTGATAATATTACATCGTGCCTATATGGCACGGGCAGACACACCACTGCAGTGGGCAGCTTACATCCCGGACGCGGGAGGCCTGGGTGCAGGTTATACATTATCACACCGTACCTATGTGGTCGGGAAGCTTATACATTATCACACCGTACCTATATGGACGGGCAACTTATACATTTATGCATACATGATATGATGATGATTATGAAGTAAGCCAGCATATATTATTTCTTTTATAATTGACAGTCAGATACATTTGCTCCTTATCTGATGCTTCCTTTATCTCATTGACGCATTATTATTATTTATGCCTCTCATACACAGTACAATATTCGTACTGACGTTCGTTTTCTTTGGAGGCTGTGTTCATGCCCACAGGTAGATAGGGAGGTGATCTTGATCCAGACTCGTAGGAGCTATTAGCTGACTTGAGAGATCTCCATTGTTCCGGAGGTGCCGTGATTATTCTTTTATGTATATATGTATATTTTGGGCACAACGGGGTCCTGTCTCGTCCCTATGTCTAGCACTCTAGTAGAGGCTCGTAGATTCGCAGTGTGGGTGATATGGTCTCACGAGGTTACTACTGTATATATATATATATATATATATATATATATATATATATATTATCATTTTGATAACCGAAAGGCTCATGTATATAAAAGTATTTATGTTCTCAAATGGAAAATGATTTTCTTATGATTTGAGTATGAACTTGATAAAATAACGTTTAATAAGTATGATGAGTAGTAGAATGAGTGGTGCTCGGTGGTTAGCCCTGGGTACCCGTCATGGCCCCTAGTCGGGTCGTGACAAAAGTGGCATCAGAGCAGTTCAGTAATAGGAAGTGTCTACGAGCCGTGTCTAGTAGAGTCTTGTTTATGGTGTGTTGCGCGCCACGCTAATAAACAAGAGGCTACAGGACATTTAGGCAAAAAATGAAGATCTTTCATCTTAAGAGATCGTGCGATAGAGCTGTATTATAAGAGTATTCCCTCCCTAATTGTGCGCTATAATTTCAGCAAAGCCGATGAAAGGAAAAGCTACAGCTGCCCAGAAGGGCAAGACTACGATGAAAAGGCGGGTGGAAAGAGAGCCTCCGATGAATGTAAAAGAGGGCGAATCACATAATGAGGTCCCATCTAATACTTCCTCCACCCCGCCCAATGTAGAAGAACAAGGGGGAGCTTCAGCGGCAGTTCCTCGACCGATCGCTTCGGGTCAACAAGTGACCGAGGCCATTTATCTATTAACACAGTTAGTTGCCGCCCAGGCACAACGGCAGAATGTGAGTTCAAGTGACCAGGCAGCTAGTACCAGAGCTCGTGATTTTATGATTTTGAATCCTCCGGAGTTTTTCGGGTCAAAGTCGGATGAAGACCAGCAAGGTTTTATTGATGAGATGCTAAGAACATTGAGGATTATTCATGCCTCCGTAACTGAATCTGTGGAGTTGGCATCTTATAGACTCCGAGATGTGGCGGTATTGTGGTACAATAATTGGCTAGCATCAAGGAAGAAAAATGCACCACCCGTGTGGCAAGAATTTGTAGATGCTTTCATCCGTCACTATTTGCCACCCGAGGTCGTTGAGCTAGAGTGGATAGGTTCTTAAATTTAAAGCAAGGAAATATGAGTGCCCGGGAGTATAGCCTTCAATTCAATTCATTAGCTAGGTATGCTCCAACTATGGTGGCCGATATGGAAGATAGAGTGCATTGCTTTGTGAGTGCCTTAGGACCACATTTATTTAAAGATTGCTTAACGGCTTCATTGCAAGACGGGATGGATATTTCCCGAATACAAGCCCATGCCCAGAACTTAGAGGGACGACATCAACTACAAAGGGGTGATCATGATATTGATAGAAGGCAAAACAAGAGGGCCAGATCTATGGGGGAAGGCAGTGATTAAAGAGGGGGATCAAGGCAGACACATTCTAGACACTCAGGCCAGTCGGTGACTAGTGCACCTCCTCGATTTATAGGTAGGAGGTTTGATCGCTCCTTTCGTTCAGGACAGGGTCAAAGTTCGAGGGCCTCAGATTCTCAGTTTGGGGGAGATTATAGTCAGAGGAGACCCCAGTACCGCGATGTAGCAGTGCGGTAGATTGCATTCCGGACAGTGTCGTCAAGGTTTAGATGCTTGCTATGCCTGTGGCCAGGTTATCATGATGATGATGATCCCATTTCTAGAAATTCCAAAGCTTATGGTTTTGATGCTATTAAGAGATTTTTGAGATTATTTCATAATTTTCTTGATTCCATTAATTGTCGTTGACCTCACCTTAAGATAATTGTTCCTTGAATGTGAGGTGTAGCGATGATGATTGTTCCATAATATAAACGGAGGTTACCGACTTACGTCACTCTGATGAAGTGGTAACTTTTATTTTAGCTCTCATGCATGCTACTTATATTATATATGTATATAAGATATGTATATATGGGATATAGGGAAATGTGAGGCGTTATATATGCATAACCACCTAATCAACTAGTATACTATGATATCGTCCCGGGCACGGGATATATTGTTAAATGGATCGGGTCGTTCGTCCGCGGCAACATATGTAATGATGATATGATATATAGATCGGGCTGCACGTTCCGCAGTACTATTATGTTATATATGTATGAAAGATGTTTTTTTTTTTAAAGAAAGCTAAGGATGCATGATATTCGCCTTAAGAGGCAATCAGATGTACAAGTTGTCCTTATCTCATATTATGTTCTGTATCTCTTGTTATGTTGTTATTCATGCCTTACATACTCAGTAAATTATTTGTACTGACGTCCTTTTGTGTTTGGACACTGCGCTCATGCCCATAGGTAGGCAGAGAGACGGATCAGATCTATAGGTGTTTTATCAGCGGATTCTCTGAAGCACTCCACTTACTTTGGAGTTGCAGTCTATTGGTATTGGTCTTTACGGTCACTTGTATTCTATGTACAGGATCGTAGATATGTGTGTATAGTTAGACGTTTCGTAACCCTATCGGTCATATTGTTGTATAATATTTTGGCAGCCATGTCGGCTTGTGATGATGGGCACAGTTGTTGACGATTATATAAAGATGTGCCATTATCTTGTGATATATGCCCTTGCAGAGTATGATACCCATGAGCTATCTTTGTGGTCCACCCCAAAATAATTATGATGACTTATGTTCAGAGGTACTTGGTAGGTTAGCTACGGGTGCCCAAAATGGCCCTCCGGTTGGGTCATGACAATAGGACAGCCTCGCCGCAGTGGTCCAGGAACCGCCATAGCGACAAGCAGACTGCTACAGCGGTCCGAGCAGATCAGACCCATTTAAAACCTTATTTCGTGATTTAATCCCACTTTCCACCAAAATTTCTTCTAAGCCGTCACTGGGGAGAATTCTTAGGCAGAGCGTAGGGAAGCTTGAGTAAGGTAAATCTTCCAACCCTTCCTTTCATTATCTTTCTACAGTTAATTCTTCACCACTAGGTTTAACATTCGGATGATAATAAACATGGTGTTCTTGAATAAGAAATACAAAGGTAGGGATAGTCAACTATAACATCTAGATTTCTGCGCATTATTTATTTTGACTCTCGTTATTGAAATTTGTACGACTCCTAGACTTTTCCGTCGTGGTCTCCGGATTTGGAATTAAGGGATGAAGACTTTGTGTGTTCATTGCACCTGCTCGGTCTTAAGGTAGGTGCTCGTACGATCCGTAATTTAGGTCGTGACAGTGTAACACGACGCAAATCAACCTCTTTCTATAAGAGAAAAACAACTCAAAGGCAAATGGCGTTAGTATGTTAGGAATAACAATAAAAAATAAACACGAAGGAGCACAAAAATTTCATACATTTTGTATCATGAAATCAATTGGCTCAACATTCCATGGCTTTAGGAATCTCAAGGCTTGTGGTTATTGTGTCTTGGTAATCAATTTGCTACCTCTCAATATTCTGATGCAGGTTTCTTTGTCCCAGTGTCTTTCCTTTAGAAAACCTTTGTGGGGAAAATATATTTTAATAATATAGGGGCTGGGTTCAAAGTGGACTGCCTACGTATCTCACTAGCGAGAATTCAAGCCCTTACATAGTTCGGTAAGTAATTTCCCAACATTTTCTTTCATCAATGGGTCGGGTTTAAAAATTAGACGCGCTTTTACAACTATTAAACGATAACAGTGCATAAATGAAAAGACACCTAGGTTATGCAAAAGATCGTTTCCTCTTGAAACCATGGCGGGCTGCTGTCCTCACAGCCGCGCATTTAAAAACGATGAACCTTCTTAACATCTAGGAGGGAGTACTACCACAATATCCCCGGTCTGAATCAGCTGTTCCAGCTTGAATTTGAAAGCCTCACATTCTTCGATGTCATGCCCCAAAGCTCCAGAGTGGTACAAGCATACTTCCTATAATGATCCGCTAGGTCGTTATGTGCGTTTTGACCATTTTATCCCTACCGGTTCAATTTTGAGACTAGGACCAAGTCTAGTGGAAACTTAAAGATTTAGAATTCTAAAACGAAGGCATTTGATTTTATTTTGTGCACTTGTTTGATAACTTGTTTTATTCCGTTTGGGGGTTGACTTAGTAAATTAGACTCAATTGGGAACTTTGAGGCCACAGGTGAGTCTGTAACGTGTTTTCCCATATGTGTGCATATCTGGTTTATGTATGTGAGGCCTTGCATTGATGTCAGGATTTTGGGAAAATTTGGTGAATAACTAGAGGATTCTGGTTCTGGTGTGACCGTTACAGCGGGCATGGGGCCGCTGCAGTAGAGCCGCCACAGCGGAGCCGCCAAAGCGGGGTGCTGCTCACCACCATGAAAGTTATGTTTTAAGGAGAGTCCACCATAGTGGGTGGTGGACCGCCATTGCGGAACCGCTATGGCGCTGTCCTGACCGCTACAGCGAGTATTGACGATTAATGATTTCCAACGTAGCAGAGGATTTGGCTGCTACAGCGGGACCGCTACAGTGCACCGAGTGACCGCTTCAGCGATCGATGAGAGGCAGAAACCCACTTTTGTATTGCTAAGTACGAGTCGTTAGTCACAAACTCCAAAAATAGTTTCCAAGAGAGAAAGAGGTGATTATTCAATAGCTTGGTGGAATCATCCTTAAGGGTAAGTTCTTAACTACCATTTCATTCATTTACCTTTCTTCCTTAAGTTTCCATGGTTAGCCTTAAGGTCCATTAATGGTGGATGGAAGTTCTAGAACCCTAAACTCATGAAACCCTTGTTGAAAATTGTGGAATATTGTTTATAACACTCTTTATAGAATCTAGAGGTGTAGGTTATCACTTTCTAGGATGAGAATTGCTTAATTATTGTGAGAATTGTTTATTGAGACATAGGGTTCCACGCAAAAAGGGAATTTTTGCCTAAAATTTTATTTGAAAGGGTTAAATTGATTAGAAACCTATAGAATGGAGGATTATGATTGTTGAGACTAAGGATAAGATAAATTCAACCTTAAATGCTAGTTTCGCCCATTCGAATGGTTATGAGTGGTTTGGGGTACTCTTTTCCAATGTTGATTAGATGGTCTATTGCTCATGTAGCGTTATATTGCTAGACTTTGAGCGTTCCGAGGCGTTACGAAAGGGGAAAGCTCTAGCAGAGTAGCTTGCATTTTTCCAATTCTGCATCTGAGGTAGGTTATGGTCTACTTAAGTTAGACTTTGATTAGTTGATTGTATATGTAGTAGAATTGACAGGAGAAAACATGATTAGGTCTTCAGACATGACGTCTGGTTAGATATTACTTAGGTTGGTATGATTGCTGATTATGTGGACGGGCCGCCATTAGTTTATGTACTGAAACTTGAGGTGAATTTGTTGCAATATGGGAAGTAAGGAGTGGACACATATATTCATATCATTGATTTAGATGACTTATGATGTTCGGCCATAAATTGCATATATTTAGCCATTGTTGCCTCACATTTTAGTACTTTTAATTTTCTTTTGAGTATCAATTATAATTGTTTTGTGCTTAATATTATATTTTTACTATGTAAGAATAAAGCGGTGTAAAGATGAAGAGATTTGGAGAAAAAATCGAATAAAAAGTGGGAGAAAAAGAAAAAAGGAAGAAAGAGAGGAGACAAGAAGGAGACAAAGAGTGGTGGTCTAATCGTTAGGCAATCATTGCCATAATGATTAGAATTTATAAATGAAAACAATTGAATTGGTGAATGGAAGAATTATAAGTACGTACCTGGCAGTGCTCATGCGTCGTACGCCTGACGCGAAGAAAACAATCTCTGAATCTTTATTTTTCTGATCTTCCGCATTGCACCCGCGACGCGAGTGTGACGCGAGCCCGCTATTTTTTCCTAGTCCGAGTTGGATTTGATTTTTAAAAGACCAGGCCTTTTGGTACCCTATAAATACATATCCTACACGGTTTTTACAGAACTTTGGATAGCTTGAAACCCTTAGTTCATAGCTTTGGACCTAGAGAGAGCTTGGAGTCGCCGTGGAGGCCGGAGTTATAGGGTTTTACCTTCTCTTCTCTGTAATATTATTTTCACGTTTTTATTCGGATGATTTGTTATTTTTCCTCCATGTCTATGTGGAGCTAAACTCTTTAGTTCGAGGGTTTTGACGCTAGCATGAAGTTGATGTTTAATTATCGTTTATATCTATTAATTTTCCATCTTTGGGTTATTTATTTATTCTTGGTCTTAATTGTTTGATTATTTGACAAAATAGTTAGACACTATCTGTGGCGTGTGAATTGAACTGGGGATAGGGAATTTGCATGCGTAATACGAATAAATAGAGCTTGTTCAATTAATCGTTTCGCTAATAAGCAAAGGAATATACCCTTTAGCCTTGCTTAGTTGAATATGGAGAAGTAAATATGTCCTTGTTACCTCTGGCGACCATAGGGATATAGGCGTTATAGTAGCATCTACTGGCTTGTGAGCCACTCGGAAGATACTTATAAAGTTAACATCAACCCGTCAACTAGTAACCCATAGATAGAACGTTATGAAGACTCAACTAGATTACCCTGGATCTATCTCTTCTCCGATAAAAATGCGCTCTTTCTTGGTTGAAGTTCATTATTTGTTTTATTTTATTTTTAGTTAGTTAATATTTATATCTTGAGATTTTACTTCTTTTGTAGATAATTAGTATTGTTTAATTTAGTAAACAATTAATCATAAGTCTCTGTGGGTACGATATCTGGAATAAAAAATCCTATATTACTTGTACGACCGTGTATACTTTCGTGTGCGTTTGGGAGCAATTAAAATCTCTAATTAATACTCTAGTATGAAACAAGTTAAAAGGTCTTTCTTCTCCCTCTTATACTTCTCCTAAAAAAAAACTAATCCTAAAAAATATTACCCAGTTCAAAGGTCCCCCTCCGGGATAGAACCGAGGCCATAAGAAAACCCAAGAGGGTGGATGATGAATGCCACTAATGAGGGACTTAAGAAGTTACTAAAGAAAATCAAAGAAAATACAAAAAATCTTTTTCGTTTTTTTTTCGACACTAAGACTCAAAACTAATACTAATAAAAAAAATCGTAAGGCATATTAAATCATCATCCTAAACCTTACCAGGGACGTATTTCCCACCCCATACTTAAAATCATGCAATGCCCTCAGTGCATATAGATGAAAAAATTAAAAACAGGTAAAGCAAGAAATACTCCCTGGGGCCCTCTAGGGCCTAGCTAGCAGCATGCTCTCATCATTAAAGGTCAGTACGACCCCACACTTAAGCTCAAACATGTTTCTTAGCTTTCAACTTCGGGTACTCAGACTTCCCCTAATCTGCAAAACAAAAACAAAACAAAACAAAACGTGACATTATAAAAATAAAAACCTATAATTATTACACATTGGGTTGTCTCCCAATAAGTGCCTTAGTTAACGTCGCAGCACAACGTGAATCAACTTTTTCCTCCACCTCGAACTTATGAATTTCAGCCCTAATTTTGCATCAAATTTTCTATCAGGCTTCTGGGGCGGTAATGTAAAAATAATGAAACTAAGCAATAGGTTTCGCATCTTGCACTTCTTGGCCCTTAAGTGAGGAATGTCGTTTTGTCTTTTTGGTGTGGCAAATTTCAGGATGTAAGGCTCTTGTTCCTCATCGATAAAATTCTTCATCAGCGTGGAGGGCTCAATTTCCATGTCGCCAACTAAACATAACGTAGAAAAATGTTTAGAATGAGGACCAACATGCCCCAACTCTAAAACTGCATTATTTTTGACATCCTCACTTTTGTACACTTCCTCAACATAGGCATCATCAACAAAGATCTGATCGAATGGTTGGAATTCCTCTATTTGCTCCACAAGTTGGCGTATCCACAATAATTGATGGTTGGGCATCAGACACCTCAACCTTTTTATTTTTTTGAGCTTGCAGGTCATAGATATATGAGCCAAATTGGTCTATCTCTTGTCTGAGCTCAGTTCTTCTCTTTATCAATTGTGTAGCTATGTTTGTAAGACCATCACAGAGAAACCCATGAAATTTCAATAGTTGAGCTTGTTCCGTTAGCCAAGATTGGCTCACTATCTCTGCTTCTTCAAAGATTTCTACTTGCGGGAACTCACTCTCTTCTTCCTCGTCTTGAGTGTTGGCTTAGCCTATTACTTGTAGATCATTACGAGTTTCAGCCTCGGCCTGCATCTCTATGAGTTTGGCACGAATCCTCTCTTTGCTTTCCACATTTCCGCATTTTGATCACTCATTAATACATCGTGCTCCACTATGTGTTTCATCATATCTCTAATCCGAGAAAGACTTTCCACTTCCTCCACTTCATTACTCCTGTTAACATCACAAAAAACAAGAGAATCATATTAGGGGCTCGGGGATGGGGAATAAGAGTTAGGACAACCATTGCTATGACCGTTTTGACCACCACATATGTTACAAATATTCCACTCAAAAGATTGGGAAGGTGCACACAACCCATTCCCGGGAATATTTTGAAAGTGCTGCAAAAGTGGGATCCTCCACAAATCAGACAAGGATCACAAAAATAGGAACCACCAATATTCGATCAATTTTTACTCCAAGATGCCATGTCAAGAAAGCTAACAAAAATATTAAATTAAAAATAAAATAATAATAATAATAATAATAATAATAAAACTTGAACAGACAAAAAGAAAAGTCTAATCTAGAAAAACAGTTAATTTCTAAGTCCCCGGCAACGGCGCTAAAAACTTGTTGCTCCCAAACTCACACGCAAGTATACGCGGTGGTACAAGTAATATAGGATTTTTTTAGTCCAGATATCGTACCCACAGAGACTTATGATTAATTGTTTACTAAATTAAAGGATACTAATTATCTACACAAGAAGGAAAATCTCAAGATATAGTTATTAACTAACTAAAAATAAAATAAAACAAATAATGAGTTTCAACCAAGAAAGAGCGCATCTTTATCGGAGAATAGATAGATCTAGGGCTATGACCACGAACAATCCAGTTGAGTCTGAAAATCGTTCTATCTGTGGGTTACTGGTTGACGGGTTGATGTTAACTTTATGAGTATCTTCCGAGTTGCTCATAAGCCTGTAGCTTGCTACTATAATGCCTATATCCCTATGGTCACCAGAGGTAACAAGAACACATTTACTTCTCCATATTCAACTAAGCAAGGCTAAAGGGTATATTCCTATCCTCATTAGCAAAATGATTGATCGAACAAGCTCTATTTATTCTTATTACGCATGCAAATTCCCTATCCCCAATTCAATTCACACGCCACAGATAGTGTCTAACTATTTCGTCAAATAATCAAACAATTAAGACCAAGAATAAATAAATAACCCAATGATGGAAAATCAATAGATATAAATGATAATCAAACGTCAACTTTCATGCTAGCGTCAAAACCTTAGAACTAAAGAGTTTAGCTCTACATAGACATGGAGGAAAAACAAAAAATCATTCGAATAATAAGTATTACAGAGAAGAGAAGGTAAAACCCTCTAACTCCGGCGTCCATAGCGGCTCCAAGCTCTCTCTAGGTCCAAAGTTATGAACTAAGGGTTTTAAGCTATCCAAAGTTATGTAAAAACCGTGTAGGATATGTATTTATAGGGCACAAAAAGGTCTGGACTTTTAAAAATCAAATCCAACTCAGACTAGGAAAAATTGTGGGCTCGTGTCACACCCGCGTTGCGGGTGCAACGCGAAAGATCAGAAAAACAAAGATTCAGAAATTGTTTTCTTTGCGTCAGGCGTGCGATGAGGGAGCACTGCCAAGTACGTACTTTATAAATCTCCCATTCACCAATTCAATTATTTTCATTTACAACGTCTAATCATTATGGCAATGATTGCCTAATGATTAGACCACCACTCTTTGTCTCCTCCTTGTCTCCTCTATTTCTTCCTCTTTTCGTTTTCTCCCACCTTTTATTCGATTTTTGCTCCAAATCTCTTCATCTTTACACCGCTTTATTCTTACATAGTAAAAATATAATATTAAGCACAAAACAATTATAATTGATACTCAAAAGAAAATTAAAAGTACTAAAATGTGAGGCAACAATGGCTAAATATATGCAATTTATGGCCGAACATCAACTTATACATTTATGTTGTTGCTGAGTTGATTTATCTGAGTCTTGTTCTGACTTGTGGCATGGTGCCCTGTATTCTTTGACATTGATATTATTGACTGATCATGTTTCCTATGACTGTTGAACTGGAAGTACGTTGAGATTCATCTTGTGATCAGATACAAATATGTATGTATATATATATATATATATATATATATATATATATATATATTTGATAGGGGGTGAGGTTGTGGCCTAGTTATGGGCTCGTGAACATAGGTTAGTTTACATGGACACCATGGGTCCCCTACAGGTCATGACTATTGTGCGAAAAATGCTTTAGCATGCGTGTACGGTTGAGATACTATCATTGGTTGCATTTCATTGCATTGGGTCTTACCTTATTTTTTTGGTGATTGGCAGATGATTTAAACAGGAACATCAAGAGACTCAAACATCATATCTAGACCCGATGCAAAATAAGTAAACACATACAAATACGTAGAACTCGGATCAAATAAGGCAATAGCTAACCGGTGACAAGCGGAAATAATACTTGTAATCTCAACATCTGAGGCCTCTCCCTCGGGTCTACCTAAAAATGCATAACACTGGGCTCCACCACCACCATACTGTGAACCCCCATGGCCAGCCTGGGTGCCACCTCTACCTGAATGAGAACTCCTTCTACCACTCTGTGAACCAGCTCTCGACGGCTAGCTGGTCTCACAGTAGAAACCTGAGAACTGGGGTGTGGACCACCCTGTCGAGCTCTGGGGCAATCTCTGGCATAGTGTCTAACCTGACCAAACACAAAACATCCACCACAGGCTGAGGAGAAGAACCGGAATAACCACCACGACTACCTGGCCAAGGATACGACGACTGAGAGCTCTGCCTCGGGCTATATCCACTACTATGACCCGAAGTACCACCTTGAAAAGGCTGGATAGCTGCCTGGACTGGCCGACTGAACCGAGGATGATTGCCTCTACTATGGTGATCAGGCCCTCTAAAAAAGAAACCTCTAAAACCTCTCGAAAAACGAGGCCTCTTCCCTGACCTATCCCCAAACTCCTGGCGCCTAAGGGTCTCCATACCTCGCGCAGCATCAATAACACCCTAAAAGTCCTTGCCTGAAGAGGCAGCAAACATAGCAGCAACCTTGAGATGATATGATAAAGCTCAAATGAACTTGCGGATCCTCTCCGCCTCATCAGGTAGAATACTCAAGGCATGACGGGACAAGGCATGAAACTCCATCTCGCGCCAGACGGTCAAACCTCTCACGCCTCTCCTCATGCAAGAAAAAAGGGACCCACTTCTATAAGAAGACTCGAAAACTCATCCCAAGTGAGCGAAGGTGATCCAATAGGCCTAGTCTCCAAGAATGCCCTCCACCACTGCTTGGTAGGGCAAATCATCTGCATCGCCACAAACCCCACACCATTGGACTCCACTGGTCCAAGGGTGTCCAACCACTTGTGGCAACTAACCAAGAACTCATAAGCATCGACATCAGGATGTCCAATGTAAGCTCGCGACTTCATCTTTTCAGACTTGTCCCACCTCTTCTGCTCATCAACAGTCACAGTAGGATGAACTACTGGCAGTGCAACAATACCCGGAAGAGCTATACCCGTAGTAAAAACACCTACAGCTGGGACTCAAAGAGTCTGAGGAGCCACAGTGACGGCTGGCCGCGCTCCTGGAGTCCTGAAACCTGCAGCTACCTGGTCTGGATTCTATGCTCCTACCCGAGTCTAGGATCCCTCAGAAAGAACCGGTATCATGCCTTCCTGAGACATCCAATCAAAGTAACTCAGAAAACGGGCCATGGCACCCTGGCGAAACCCTGTAGGTGGGTGAACTGGGGGAGCCTGACCCGGTACCTCTACGGGTATCACACCTTCGACCTGGTCACTGCCCTTTAGCTCAGGAGACGCCTCCCTGACAGGATCATGAGAGGCTACGGGCAATCTAGAAACACGGGCTCCAGCCCGACCTCGACATCTACCTCGTGCCCTACCTCCTCTAACGGCTTGGGGAGCAGGTACGGGAGCTGGTGCTAGACCCTGACCACCTTCACTATTGACTGTGTTCTCACCATCTGTGAGAGAATGAAACAATGAAGTCTTATAACACATTAGAAGTAATTACGCACGATAAGGAACAAAAGATAAGAATTTTCCTAAATGTCCTACAACCTCCCGAAGATAAGTACGGAGCTTTTCGTACCCATCCGCGAGACTCTAAAATACATTTTCCTTGTATTGGTGAGATCGATTAACCTAGGGCTCTTCTACCAATTTGTCACGACCCAATTTACCAAGTCGTGATGGCACTAGTCCCACCATACTAGTAAGCCAACACCAATTGTTATCAGCCCAAAATAAGCAGAAATATTAAAAGAAAAAATAAGCATACAAGTCATTTTCAACTCTTAACAATCTTGGATAGAAATACTTAAGTAATTATTACAATCTTGTCCAAAAATCTAATGTCACCATAATACAAGGACTACTACGAGTATAAATAGTCTGAATACATAAGTAAATTGTCCAAAATGAAGAAAACAGAAAATAAAGGATAAGCAGAATCTGGAGCCATCCCGAATCCAAGGAGCTCACCCCGTCCTCTCAAGCATCCAACGCTCTAACGAGGAGATTGGTAGTCGCGGCCTCCACTCGTGCTAGGGATCGAATCTGCACACAAAAAAGGGTGCAGCAAGTGTAGTGTGAGTACAATTAACAACGGGTACTCAACATGCATCATTGACCGACACTTTCCGGAACGGAGACGAGGGTTGGTATTCGACATCACAACCACACTTGTCTGCTTTTAATCCAAATACGAGAAAATCATAATAACGGCTAAAACCACATTACAGATAGGTTCTCAAGATAAGGTAAAACAAATACCAATAATCACAACAACAATATTAAGAATGAACGAATGATATGCAACGCCTTCGTTTCCACTTCCTGATATACACACGTTCAAATATTAACGAATCATGACCCATGGGGGGCTCATGAGCCCCATATATCGCCGCTCCGATAATTTCCTCGAATCACGGCCTCAATCACATCATATCTCCATAACCTGTCTCTTAGCCAACTGGGCTCAAGCACCAATAGAACGTGCCAAAACATCATCACTCGTTCGAAATAAGATCTCATCGGACTCACAATCATATCCTCAAATAGTATGCATATGGATACATGAAAAACATGAATATGGCATGCATCAATTCAAGATCAAGTGTAAAAGCATGAAATACATTCTTATGTTCATAACACCATAAAGGCTTCAACTTTTACTTCTCTCCCATTTCAATGAGGATATATGTATGAGTAATATGCTCACCAATAGACAAGACAGGCAATTAATAATAATTCGAGACTTAAGTACGGGCATCAGACCCCAATCACAGATCAGAAGGATCGTACTATTCTATCAGCCAGTGCCCAAAGCATGGCATTCAGACCAACTATACAATTGAAATTGCGTAAATACCCATAACATGATGACCGATATCTGATACTAATGCTCGTCACCTCACAAGTATTGGAACCCCCTTAATTCACCCCAATTCCCTTTTATTATGTTTAATTTAGCCAACACACACATTCAAGAAAGAGTTTAAGGTATCAACATGCCTGGAATGCCGAATCTCAAATCACGACGCCCTCTTGCCACTCTGAATAGTCTCCAAACGAACCAAGCCTAGTCAAATAAGGATTATTCGTTAGAATACAAGTCTATCAATACCCATATTGCTACATAATCCAAAAGCTCCAAATTTAGCCCCAAAATTAGGATTCCGAACCCAAAAGTGCTAAACAGTAAATTTAACATAGAATCTTGTTCCTCATATTTAATATAACCCATAAACTGAAAATCATCTAATAATAATCACTAATTCATGCTCAATTTCTAAAACCCCCAATTCTTAAGTTGGGTTCCAAAACCCTTCAACTTTTTCTCTTAAAATCAACATTCTAAGAATGGGTTATGGGTCTGAATCACGGAAATAGTCATAAAACCAAGTTAGGAGACTTACCCAAATGATTCTTCCTTGAATTTCCTTCAATTCTCCTCCAAAAACGCTCTCAAACTTAGGGGTTTTCGAATGGAAGTCTAAAGGAAGAAGATACTAAAAATCACATTCTGTTCAGCGATTCGCTCACTTGCCCTCCTAAGTATGCAATGGCGAACACGCACCGGCGGAAAAGACCTCGCCACAGCGCATCCTCACAAAACATCTCCAGCTCGCGGTGGCAGAGCTAATTTTGCAGATGTGCACACGCACCTACGGGAAGTCCTTCGCATAGGGGGACCAATGACAACCCAGCAATCCTTCGCTCATGCGGGCCTCCTCTCGCCGAAGCGCATCCGCTGGGGAGGGACCTCGTTCGCGCCTGTACGAACACAAGAACAAGAAAAATTTTGTTTTTGACTGTCAACACCCGAAATCCCGAGAGTCTCCCGGAACCTCCCCGAGACAAACCAAATATACAGACATATGTAAAAACGCGCTACGAACTCACTCGCTCACTCGGAAACTCCATTAGAGGTCTCGTTGACCAAGTCAACCCGAACGGGCAAAAAAACTAATTTTCCAACCAATTGACCAAAACACCCCCAAGACCCTTGGTAATTGAACCAAACGCTCAAACAGCCTATATTCGACGCTTCGAAGCTAATGGAACCAACGAAAATCCCAAAAGACGCAATTAAACCCCAAAGATGCCTAAAGTCAACGTAACACTTAAAGGTTAGTTAGCAAATTTTCAAAGCAAGCAAAGGGGCGGGTTGACACGGGCAAAAGTAAGAAAGCAACCAAAACGACCTAACGGGTCATTACAATATGTGTATATATATGTATATAGGGGCAAACAACGTAAAATTTAAATTAGTGATACAATTTTATAAAGTGATAATTAATTAATCATTTTATTTATGATCAAAGTGAAATCAATTAACCAATTAAATCCCTTTAAAGTACGTTCATATATGTATAATGATCATTAATTGCGATTATAATCTATATTAACATTTAATAAGCAATTGACTATTTCAAATATAGCCGTAATTACTTATTCAATAGTTAATTTGGTGATTTCAATTGTAACCGCAATTAATTACTTAATTAACCGTAGCTAATCAATTGTAACCATTCTAAAGGATAATTACAATAAAAATTAAAGTTGTACATAATTAAAGGTGAAAGTAATTATTTTACTTAATCAATTAAACTTCTTGTTTTAACGGAGTGAGATAATGTCATATATATTTCAGAAATTTATAAATTACCTCAAATAGTTAATTTAATAATTATTTTCACTATCTAAAAATCATATAAATATCTTTAACAATTATGTAAATTATGCAAAAAATTCAAATGACTTACAGTAATATATCCTAAGATATTTTGCCAAATGAAAGGGCAAAATGTCGCCGGAATGATTTATAAAATCATTTTGTTTTCCCAGAAATACATATTTCACTCCGTTTGTATACAAGAAGTAAAAGCAATTAAGTATAAATATCCGAGGGCCAAAATTAGGTGCCAACAACCAGTAATGAAGCCCAAGCCTTCTTTCCAGAAAAAGGGATCATACACCAGAAATTGTGTCCCTATACCCACAACAAAATAGTGTCTTGGAAAGAAAACACAAATACTTGCTTGAAACAACTAGAGCCCCATTGTACCAATCCAAATTGCCCCTGAAATATTGGGTTGAAATTATTTAGATAGCCACATATATAGTAAATAGACTACCCTCCACAATACTCAATAACAAATGCCCTTTTGAGTTACTTTACCAAAAGAAACCCACCTATGCACGCCTAAGAGCTTTTGGTTGTTTGTGTTTCCCCACTTCCTCAAAAACCATAAAGAAAAATTTGAACCAAGAGCAACACCTCATGTATTTGTTGGATACCCTGATGACACAAAGGGATACAAAGTACTAGAATTAACAGACAAGAAAATACACATTTCCAAAGATGATTGTTTCGAGGAAAACATTTTTCCTTTTGTTATTAGTCATGCTGGTTCTAGTTTTGATTCTGTCATGAAGTTACTCATGCATGGTTCAAATAACTTGACTTTCACATATAATTTCTCTGTAGAAGACTCAATGCAAGACAAAAATAATACTATTACAGTGTCACGACCCGACTAGGGCCATGACGGGTACCCGGGACTAACCACCGAGCACCACTCATTATATTACTTATCATCCTCACTAAGCGTACATTCATTAATATAATACTCAAATCATAGGAGAACCATTTTTCATTTGAAAACATAATTACTTTAATATACATAAGCCCTTCGGTTATTAAAAAAATATATACATACGAGGAGAAACCCGTGAGACCATACTACCCACACACAGTCCAAAAAAAATGGACGTCAGTACGAATATTGTACAGAGTATGTAAGGAATGAATGAAATGAACATATTAGAGAAATCATAAGGCACAAGATGAAGATATAACCTACGTAAATTTTAAGGGTGGATACCTTTCATGCCTATCTCATATATAATCATAATACATGTATCATGATAGCGTATACGTCATCATATCATATGTATATCATAGCACAATATCTGCTCATACACATAAAGCATTATCCGTATTCGGCCACGTAGTGGCTCGACAATATCACATACATGTCTTCCGTACCCGGCCATAACAAGGCTCGGTATATCTCATCATCATCATTGCCATCACAAACATCTCATAAGCTTATCATAACTTTCCATAAGGCATACATTTGAATTTAAAGACAATCTATGAAAATCATATCATACTCGTAGTATGAACTTCATCTAGGACATCTCTCATGTCCTTCATTGATTATCCAGCCTCGTACTACTAACTCAATAATCCTGTAACGGTAAACTTGTAAAGTGCTATAACTCATGTCTCGTATATTTTCTTTACACTCACATCTTCATAAAACATATTGAAAATATAGTCTGCACGACAAGGAAGCTTTCATTAATAACTAACTTACTCGGTAGCGTACGTCACTCTCTTACTTTTTCTAACTGACCCTATCTTTTCTCTATCATTCAGTAACTACCATCTTGGAAGTTCTACTCTTCATACCTTACTTCCTCAAAACTTGTTAATACCATATATCATACTTTACCGATTACCGTCGCTACATAGCATAAAACCTCTCAATTCATACTTGCTTAATATTACAAATATTTATTTCTCCGTTAACACATTATCAAAGGTGCAGATATACCTGTGACGGCATCGGGGAATGACTTTAGATCCTATCGCTCAGCTAAAGCATACATACGGGGCTGAGTGGAACCTGAAGTAGATGCTCCCCCTCTGCCTCTACCTCGACCTGCTGGAATCGGGGGAGTCTGCCCTCCCGAGCGCACCGAAGAAGAACTAGCCGCTGATCCTCTGGGTTGAACTGCATGCCTATCGCCTCGAAATGGGCACTCTCTCATAATACGACCTGACTGGCCGCAAACATAGCAAACATCCAAACCCAATCGGCATGGTCCCCAATGTATCTTAACGCACTGGGTAAATTGTGGTATAGATGATCTCATCTGGGCCGAATCACTCCTATACCGAGAGCCCAACTCTCTAAAACACTGATCCGGTCTGGAATGACTAGAGTAATGGAACCCCTGGCCTGCAACTCGTGAAGGTACAATAGTCGCTGACTGGCCTGAGTGTCTAGAATATGACTGCCTTGATCCCCCTCTATAGTCGTTATCGGCACTTATGGATCTGGCCCTCTTACTTTGCCCCTTATCAATATCACGCTCGCCCTTTTGCGGATGTTGTTGCTCTTCTAAATTTTGGGCATGGGCTTGAATGCGGGAAATATCCATCCCGTTTTGCAATGAAGCCATTAAGCAATCTTTAAATAAATGTGGCCCTAAGACACTCACAAACCTGTTCACCCTTTCTCCCATGTCGACCACCATGGTTGGAGCATATCTAGCCAATGAATAAAACTGAAGGCTATACTCCCGGTCACTCATATTTCCTTGTTTCAAATTTAAGAACCTATCCGCTCTAGCTCAGCGGACCTTGGGTGGCAAATAGTAGCGGATGAAGGCATCTACAAATTCTTGCCAAACCGGAGGAGGCACATTATCTTTTCTTGATGATACCCAATTATTATACCATAAGACTGCCACATCCCGGAGTCTATAAGATGCTAATTCCACCGATTCGGTTTTGGAGGCATGAATAATCCTTAATGCTCTCATCATTTCATCAATAAAACCTTGAGGGTCTTCATCCGGCTTTGACCCGAAAAACTCCGGAGGATTCAAACTCATAAAATCACGGGCTCTAGTACTAACGGCCCTGTCACTTGAACCCAAACCCTGCCGCTGTGCCTGGGCGGAAACTATTTGTGTCAATAAGTGGATATCCTCGGTCACTTGTTGACCCGAAGCAACTGGTGGAGGAACTGGAGGCATAGAAGCTGGATCTGAAGCCCCTTTTTGTTCGTCTATAATAGGTGGGGTAGGAGAGGTATTAGATGTAGCCTCATTATGTGATTCACCCTCTTCTACATTCATTAGTAGCTCTCTTTCTACCCGCCGTTTCATCGTAGTCTTGCCCTTCTGAGCGGCTGTAGCTTTTTCCTTTGGCGGCATTTCTGAAATCATAACACATTATTATGGAAGAGGAAATCTTATAACACAGCTCTATCGTACGATCTCTTAAGATGAAAGATGGTCATTTTTCCTAAATGCCCTGTAGCTTACTGTTTATTAGTGTGGCGCGCAACACACCATAAACAAGACACTACTAGACACGATTCGTAGACACTTCCTAGGACTGAACTGCTCTGATACCACTTTTGTCACGACCCGACTAGGGGCCGTGACGGGTACCCGGGGCTAACCACCGAGCACCACTCATTCTATTACTTATCATCCTCACTAAGCGTACATTCATTAATATAATACTCAAATCATAGGAAAACCATTTTTCATTTGGAAACATAATTAATTTAATATACATAAGCCCTTCGGCTATCAAAAATATATATACATACGAGGAGAAACCCGTGAGACCATACTACCCACACATACGTATCTACGAGCCTCTACTAGAGTACTAGACATATGGACGGGACAAGACCCCGTCGTGCCCAAAATAAATACATACATATATATATATATATATATATATATATATATATATATATATATATATATATATATATATATATATATATACACACACACACAAACGAATCAACCAAATAGCACCTCCGGCATAATGGAGTGCTCCTGTAAATCTGCTGATGGCTCCTATAGATCTGCACCGTCTCCCTGTCAACCTGTGGGCATGAACACAGCGTCCAAAGAAAACAGACGTCAGTACCAATATTGTACTGAGTTTGTAAGGCATGAATGAAATGAACATGTTAGAGAAATCATAAGGCACAAGATGAAGATATAACCTGCGTAACTTTTAATGGTGGATACCTTTTATGCCTATCTCATATATAATCATAATACATGTTTCCTCATAACGTATACGTCATCATATCATATGTATATCATAGTACCGTATCTTCTCATACACATAAAGCATTATCCGTATTCGGCCACGTAGTGGCTCGATAATATCACATACATGTCTTCCGTACCCGGCCATAACAAGGCTCGGTATATCTCATCATCATCATTTCCATCACATACATATCATAAGCTTATCATAACTTTCCATTAGGCATACATTGTAATTTAAAGACAATCTATGAAAATCATATCATACTCGTAGCGTGAACTTCATAAAAATATCGTATGATAGACTTTGTAATCTCTAGACTTAGGCTCATCATTACCATTATCGCATATATGGCATATCTCTTACCTTTATCTTATATGAAATCCTCTATGAACATAGACTCATAACTTTTCGGAACATTGGTCATAGGTCATGCATTAGAGCTTATAAACAATCAATAACAATATCGGGGTGACATAAGGTCGAGAACCCCCGATTACATTATGGAGTGATCATATACATCATATCTCACCTTGAAGGAACTAACATTTTAAGGTGAGTGTACACCATGAACAACATCAAGGTATCGTACATAGGACCATTAACTTCATAGACATCATTCCTTGCTTTAGAATCTCTAGGCTTAAACTTATCATCATTATTATCACATTCATGACATATTCCTCATCTTTGTCTCATAAGAAGATCTTTATCAATGTTGACTCATAGTTCCCGGAATGTTGCGCGCCACACTAATAAACGAGAGGCTACAGGGCATTTTGAAAAAATGACTATCTTTCATCTTAAGAGATCGCGTGATAGAGCTGTGTTATAAGATTTTCCCCTCTTAATAGTGTGTTATGATTTCAGAAATGCTGCCAAAGGGAAAAGCTATAGCCGCCCAGAAGGGCAAGACTACGATGAAAAGGCGGATAGAAAGAGAGCCGCCGATAAATGTAAAAGAGGGCGAATCACATAATGAGGCCCCATCTAATACTTCCTCCCCCCCTCCCCCCATGTAGAAGAATAAGGAGGAGCTTCAGCTCTAGTTCTTCCACCGGTCGCTTCGGGTCAACAAGTGACCGAGTCCATTCTTCTATTGACACAGTTAGTTGCCGCCCAGGCACAGTGGTAGAATGTGAGTTCAAGTGATCGGGCAACTAGTACCAGAGCCCGTGATTTTATGAGTTTGAATCCTCCAGAGTTTTTCGTGTGAAAGCCGGATGAAGACCCGCAAGGTTTTATTGATGAGATGCTGAGGACATTGAGGATTATTCATGCCTCCGAAACTGAATCTGTGGAGTTGGCATCTTATAGACTCCGAGATGTGGCGGTATTGTGGTACAATAATTGGCTAGCATCACGAAAAGAAAATGTGCCTCCTCCCGTGTGGCAAGAATTTGTAGATGCTTTCATCCGCCACTATTTGCCACCTGAGGTCCGCCGAGCTAGAGCGAATAGGTTCTTAAATCTAAAGCAATAAAATATGAGTGCCCGGGAATATAGCCTTCAATTTAATTCATTGGCTAGATATGCCCCGACTATGGTGGCCGATATGGGAGATAGAGTGCACAGGTTTGTGAGTGGCCTAGGGCCGCATTTATTTAAGGATAGTTTGATGGCTTCGTTGCTAGATGGGATGGATATTTCCCGAATACAAGCCCATGCCCAGAATTTAGAAGGACAACGACATCCGCAAAGGGGTGATCGTGACATTGATAGAAGGCAAAGCAAGAGGGCCAGATCTGTCACACCCCGACTTCACTAGTGTGTGATGGGCACCCGACCCCATATTTAGAGCCGAGCGAACCCGCTGACCCTTGTTACATACAAAAACTCTTGAATCAATTAAGAAAGAAATACATAGTAAGCTCTCCCATATTTTTTTTTTCATAAGTAAAATCTGACATCATATAAGACTCGTGACATGAAATATAATAACATATCGGCTGCTGGAGCCGTTTACAGACTGACAACCCAATATCTACGACTCTGTCTGCAAAGCCTCTAACATCAAACAAACATCATGGCTCAGATACTCTGACTCGGCAGCACTCCAGAACAAGTGGAGCCTGCCAACTCCGCTGGAACATCTTCTATAATAGCTGTGGCTCATCTGGTGTACCTGCGCGGCATGAACGCAGCCCCCGAAGAAGAGGGGTCAGTACGAGTAATGTACTGAGTATGTAAGGCATGAATAGTGACATAATAAAGGAATATACAGTATGAATAATAACGGAATAGACATATGGAGCTTATCTTGGGACAGAAGTAACCTGTACATATGAATGCCTTTCAGGCACATGCCATGCATGCTTAGTTCCTTTTTCAGAAAACAGTACTTCTTATTTACATGTATAGAAAACAGAACATTTCAGAAAACGGTGTCCTTTATTTACATTCGCAGACGCCGAGTACATCGGCTCTCCCACCCCTCTCCCCAACAGTTTCCCAACATATTATATATATATATATATATATATATATATATATATATCATATATACAGACGCCGTATCCGGCTCTCCCATATCCCGCGTCCGGGCATCCCGCGTCCGGGACGAAATCCAGCTGAATCTGGTGGTGATATAACAGTGGCCCTTCCCCTTTCCCCATATACATATACATATACATATTCGCATTCATATACATATGTCATACAATTGGCATGCATGAGAGCCCAAAGAAAGTCATGTGTCCATCGGAGTGACGCAAGGTCGGTGACCTCCGATTACATTATGGAATAATCACGGTCACTTTGTCTCACCTTGAAGGGACGAGTATTTTAAGGCGAGACTACCAACGGAAAATATCCTTAAGAGAGAGCATAGAATGAAATCATGGACATTATAACCGCCAATTCATATGCTTTGAAGTCTTTTAGAAACTAGTGTCATAGCTAAGGAATAGAATTGAGGTTCAAGAACTAGTATAACACTTTCACATTCACATTAAATTCTTAGCTCAAGACTCTTAATCATGGAATCATTCTTATCGTACTTATCATAGGCATATTCTCTTTCTTAACATCATCATTATCATTGTCATCATAGGAGTATCTTCGTTAGCATAGTTACAGTACTTGTCATTCGATGAACGGAATAAGGATCAAAAGTCTTCTTTGGATTCTGCTTCAAAATAGGTCAAACGGAACAATAAGGAAAATCCGGGGACAATGGGCCCACCTCGGGTCAAATGAGGCAGCGTACCAAATTTACGTACATTACACTTCATGACGTCACTTGTGAGGGTTTTAGGGTAGTCGGATCTCATTGGTGCAATTTCTAGTTGTTTAGTTAGTTTCCCAACATTTGATAACATTTTGAATTCAATCTTACTGAATGAAAAAGGGCCAAATTCAATTTCGGATTTCTAGGGATAGGATCGTCCCCGAGGCCCATATCCAATCCTATTACATCTAAGACATGCCAAAGAAGGAAGGGTAAACCTTACATACCTTTTCTGCTTCTTATGCGATTCCAAATTCACGTTCCAAATCCGCCAAAATCTACAAATTGGTCATGTTTACCAAAACTTAATTAGGGCATTTAGAAGTTGATTCTTTAAAGTAACACTTTGTCTGCCGAAATTTCGGCAGCATTTCCCCTATAAATACACTAACCTCGAGAATACGGCTCGACCCCAAATCAACAACAACAATCCGGGAATTTGACCCGGCCGCAATATCAACAACAATGACAAGAAACATTCTAACAACATCGACCATTAAGGTAAACGCACTTTAACATCAACAACCTTCTTTTGCATAATGCGACGACATTCCAATTACGTTCAAATCAAGATATATAATCAATCCAAAACCATTCAAACATGCTTCCATAACATTTCCAACAATCCACAAAATTTTCCAAAACAACCGGACCCAAAACATAAGGCAACCCAAAATCTTCCAAGTCCAAGAAAATATCAACAACACACTTCTTTTTTTCCAAACTCATTAACCATACTAACAATCTACACATTAGCAACATTATTTTCATCAACACTAAAGACCACATTAAGATTATATTAGCCTCCAAACCAGCCCACACGATTACAACTTCAATTTACATCATAGAACTCACAACAACGACAACCAAAATACCGCATCACATTAGTCCACCATGCCTTCACCAAATCAGCCCATTTTCGGCCAACACCATAACATATATATTCCATGATTTTTATTCATTTTCTATACCTTATAACACCACATAATCATGGTAAATACACTTAATTCGTTATTCCTACACATTACACAATACACGGCCAAACTTGAACATGCAATATTTCATGAATTTCCATCATTTCCACATTCAATAACATACGTAAACCATTCATAATACATAAAAGAGAAGGTTAAACCTCACCTTCTTCTTCACCCTTTTTTCCTCTCGGCTAGCTTGATAAAACGCAACAACGAGCGGTTTTCTTGTTCTAACAACTACTCCACGTTGACGAGGACCTTCCAATTGATATGAAAGCTTGAAGAAGTAATTTTTTTATGATCAATATGATAGGGCTGGTTCAGCCAGCCCTCTTGGCCGTTTTTTTGCTCCTTCTTCATTTTTCTTCTAGTTTCTTGAAATTTCTAGGAAGTCAATTGATGAATTGTGGTCTTAGTTGGTCATCACACTTATTTATATACATAAAAATGGGCACATGGCTGGTCACATGGCCGGCAATGCCCGCCTATTTTTCTTCAATTTTCTCAATTTTTCTAAAGTTTTCTAGAATTCTCCTTAGTTAATAACTAATAAATATTTGTCTTCTCTTGCAAGTTTTGTCCACTCATGTGCATAATTAGTCCTCCATTAAATAAAATGTAGACATAATAGGATATGTCACACGGCCAAGGATTCTTCCAAAATTTTCTTGAACTCCTCGTGAAATTACCATTTTGCCCCTAAGTTCCCACATTATTTCCATTGATCATTTTGTGAATTTCTCCATTTTGCCCTTAACCTTTCTCAACATTTCCATACTAATAATAATCATAAATAATATTTTCAACCACTTGTACATTGAAATAATTTTTGAAAATGATCTCGCCCCTAACTTTCCACGACGACTTTGGAATTTCCAAACGTACAATATACGGGCTATAACATCCTCCCCCCTTTAGAACATTCATCCTCGAATGTTCAACTGACCTTATGGGGCCTCGTAGCACTTCGGGAGGGGGTTTCTTTTATAGTTGCCCGTTTCTCCATGCCCATTCCATATGGTCGAGCCTCTCCGTCCTTATATGGGCACTTATTCTGTGTCATGGGTCTTCTAATCTGCTGGACCGACACATATTCCTTGTCTTTCTCAGGTCATCTCTTTTCGGTTACTGTTTCATGACCAAAAGGCACATCTTTAGATTCTTACTACAACTCCTCTTTAATCCTTCCTCTCGTATTTCTCGATATAGGTATACTTATCTTTGACCTCATGTGTTGGTGCTCATTTCGTTCATCGTTATTCCTCGTAAGCCTAATATGACCTCCCCCCCTTTAAGGGGTTCCTTATATGCCAATAGTCCGTTATGAAGTCTGCGTTTATACCTTTATCCCTTATTCGTCCTTTCACTTGCTTAGCTCACTTGCCCGTAATTCTTTCTTAACTATATGTTCGTATTGTAGCTGTGTGCCCATATTCCTTGAGCGTTCCGCTATTTGTTTCTCTCAGCACGGAACCCTTACAACTTTCATTCTCCCTGTCCCTGTCTATCAAACCTCTAAGCATATTACTATAGCTACATACTTGTCCTTTTACAGATCTTTCACCTCAACACCATCACCATCCTGAGCATTCTTTCTCTTACTTCACATTCCTCTTCCCTGGTCACCATTCTCTTAGACTTACTTGTCGCAATCCACTCTCCACCTCCACACATTTCTCCTTGTTTCCTTTTTACCTCACTCTATCTTGTCTCACATGCCTACTTGAATTTTTCATCCTAGTGGTCTCGTACTTTTACCATTAATTCCTCGCGGGGGTTTCACTTACTAAGGTTTTCTTAACTTTCCCCTTTTCCGACATTAAAACTTCCTATCTTCCATTTACTCACACTCTCTTTCTTTTCCGAGTATCGTTATACTGGAATTTCCGACCTCAACCTATAGTAAAATAATAACAGTTCACTCCGCCGCACTTGTACCATTTATTCTTGTTGTCACTCGTACTTCGGCACCTTTGCGTGATCAATACCTTTCTCCCCGTAGTTTCGGTTGCTGGGGCTCGCACGCCACCGATACAATCATATGCGGGATATCTTACACATTCATATATACATACATATTCACTATCAACTGGTTCACAAAATACTTCTAAGCGATGTTCAAGCCTATCCTAATTCCAGGGCTATGATGCATTTTCTGTCTCTTTACCGAGCTAGTCTGCCTTGTTTCCCGCATCTTCTTACGGTCTCCCGTCATCTCATATACCGTAGTTTCACTTAGGCTATTCTAGTTTTCCATTTGTCTTTTATGTCAGAATATGTAAAATTCCTTACAAACTTCCCAGGGGGTCACCCATCATGGAATTGCTCCTACCTGAGCACGCTTAACCCAAAAGCTTCACTGAAATTCGGTGCCTTAATGCCGATATTTTCGCGTCAGCTTCCTCACATGACCTTTATTGCATGCTCTGGAGCAAGTCAAAGTCTTACAGTTCCCAAAATATTTTCGTAACACGTCCCTTCTTTTGTAATTACCGTTTTACCCTTTTGGTTCCCGATGTTCACCTTCCGCCTGTGTGTATGACTACCTCCCGTCCTGGGCTTCCAGATTCCCGATGGTAGCGACCTTACCTTTGTTGCCACGCCCAAATCCATAACCTTTCTGAACCAACGCATTTCACTTATTACCTATTCACAGTATTTCTTTCCCATACTTCTTCCTGTGGGGCGTACCCGTTCTGGCAGAACCTTCTTTACTGTTCCTATTATTCAAAACCTGTATGCGGCCAATGTCATCAAGGCCTCACAGAACGTACGACTATATGGCACATCCCCGCCATCCAATACTTCCAGGTCAGGTAACAAAACAATTACGTCGGGACTTACCTTTATAAGCTTCCGCAGCCTTGCTCGTTTTCTTTCGTCATACATATAGCTCATATAGGGAAATCATATTCCTTATGACTTGGCTCTATCGCACGATCTAAGACAGAAAGAAGGTCAATATTTCCTAGATGCCCCGCAGCCTCCTGTTTATAAATGTGGCCGGCTTCACACTCATAAACAGGACTCTACCGGACACGTCTTTGCAGACAACCACTTAGACCGACCTGCTCTGATACCACTTTGTCACACCCCGACTTTACTAGGGTGTGATGGGCACCCGACCCCATATTTGGAGCCGAGCGAACCCGCTGACCCTTGTTACATACAGAAACTCTTGAATCAATTAAGAAAGAAATACATAGTAAGCTCTCCCATATATGTTTTTTTCATAAGTAAAATCTGACATCATATAAGACTCGTGACATGAAACATAATAACATATCGGCTGTTGGAGCCGTTTACAGACTGACAACCCAATATCTACGACTCTGTCTGCAAAGTCTCTAACATCAAACAAACATCATGGCTCAGATACTCTGACTCGACAACACTCCAGAACAAGTGGAGCCTGCCAACTCCGCTGGAACATCTTCTATGATAGCTGCGGCTCATCTGGTGTACCTGCGCGGCATGAACGCAGCCCCCGAAGAAGAGGGGTCAGTACGAGTAATGTACTGAGTATGTAAGACATGAATAGTGACATAATAAAGGAATATACAGTATGAATAATAACGGAATAGACATATGGAGATTATCTTGGGACAGAAGTAACCTGTACATATGAATGCCTTTCAGGCAGATGCCATGCATGCTTAGTTCCTTTTTCAGAAAACAGTACTTCTTATTTACATGTACAGAAAACAGAACATTTCAGAAAACGGTGTCCTTTATTTACATTCGCAGACGCCGAGTACATCGTCTCTCCCACCCCCCTCCCCAACAGTGTCCCAACATATAATATATATATATATCACATATACAGACGCCGTATCCGGCTCTCCCATATCCCGCGTCCGGGCATCCCGCGTCCGGGACGAAATCCAGCTGAATCTGGTGGTGATATAACAGTGGCCCTTCCGCTTTCCCCATATACATATACATATACATATTCGCATTCATATACATATGTCATATAATTGGCATGCATGAGAGCCTAAAGAAAGTCATGTGTCCATCGGAGTGACGTAAGGTCGGTGACCTCCGATTACATTATGGAATAATCACGGTCACTTTGTCTCACCTTGAAGGGACGAGTATTTTAAGGCGAGACTACCAACGGAAAATAGCCTTAAGAGAGAGCATAGAATGAAATCATGGACATTATAACCGCCAATTCATATGCTTTGAAGTCTTTTAGAAACTAGTGTCATAGCTAAGGAATAGAATTGAGGTTCAAGAACTAGTATAACACTTTCACATTCACATTAAATTCTTAGCTCAAGACTCTTAATCATGGAATCATTCTTATCGTACTTATCATAGGCATATTCTCTTTCTTAACATCATCATTATCATTGTCATCATAGGAGTATCCTCGTTAACATAGTTACAGTACTTGTCATTCGATGAACGGAATAAGGATCAAAAGTCTTCTTTGGATTCTGCTTCAAAATAGGTCAAACGGAACAATAAGGAAAATCCGGGGACAATGGGCCCACCTCGGGTCAAATGAGGCGGCGTACCAAATTTACGCACATTACACTTCATGACGTCACTTGTGAGGGTTTTAGGGTAGTCGGATCTCATTGGTGCAATTTCTAGTTGTTTAGGTAGTTTCCCAACATTTGATAACATTTTGAATTCAATCTTACTGAATGAAAAAGGGCCAAATTCAATTTCGGATTTCTAGGGATAGGATCGTCCCCGAGGCCCGTATCCAATCCTATTACATCTAAGACATGCCAAAGAAGGAAGGGTAAACCTTACATACCTTTTCTGCTTCTTATGCGATTCCAAATTCACGTTCCAAATCCGCCAAAATCTACAAATTGGTCATGTTTACCAAAACTTAATTAGGGCATTTAGAAGTTGATTCTTTAAAGTAACACTTTGTCTGCAGAAATTTCGGCAGCATTTCCCCTGTAAATACACCAACCCCGAGAATACGGCTCGGCCCCAAATCAACAACAACAATCCGGGAATTTGACCCGGCCGCAATATCAACAACAGTGACAACAAACATTCTAACAACATCGACCATTAAGGTAAACGCACTTTAACATCAACAACCTTCTTTTGCATAATGCGACGACATTCCAATTACGTTCAAATCAAGATATATAATCAATCCAAAACCATTCAAACATGCTTCCACAACATTTCCAACAATCCACTGTCACACCCCATTTTAACCGGGTTGATTTAGGGAGTATGACGTATTGGTGATTCCTGTTTATTTGTTTCAAGGAGTCGCCACCTAATTAATTTAATGGTGAATTAGGACACCTAAATATTAACTAAGGTAAAGTTAAAACTAAACCTCCGTTAATGGTCTGCTAACCAGTGTGATTCTAGGTAAGGGCTCTATATTATCCTAAAGGGAAGGTGTTAGGCATCCTTTAGAATCCGTTAACTACGGCTATCCGGCCAAACTTAGGTTAATTAATTATATTGAAATATAATGTTTAAATTTTAAAATGATTCACAAATGTTTCTAAAATTTTAAAAGGAAAATAATATTAGTGAAAATAAGATTTACAAAAATTTAATATGAAAGAAAACTTGAAATTCCATTTTTTAAATAGGACTTATAAATACCGCTAAGACTTTAAATGAAAATACTAATGATATTATTTGAAATAATACTTGTAGAAAATATAATACTGTGCGTAAGAGAAGATTCTAAAAATTAAATGAAACTTGAAATTATCGACGAAGCCTTAAATAAAAAATAATATTTAATAAAATTTATAGGAAATGTGATAATTTGCATGAAATAAAACTTATAAGCATTGTTAAGATAAAAATGTCATTTAAAGAAGATTTATAAATGTGGCTAAACTTTTACATAAAATGTTACATAAGATTTGTATAAAATGTAATAGTTTGCATATAACGTGATAACTTTCAAGAAAGAGGCTTATCAAATTTGGATCTTTGAATAAGATTACGTCATATGAATATGGTGATAAACTTATCTTTGTAAATAGGATACAAAAGAAGGGAGTTTTATTTCTCTTTCTTTATCCGCTTTGTTTAGCCAATTTCAGTAAAAATATATATATAATTGAGTAAATTTTAAAAAATGTTTATAAAATATACTCGGATTCATATTTTGTGTATTAATGACATTTGAAATTTTAAAATAGTAAGGATAAAATATGATTCTTTATCTTAAGTATATAATCATGTTATTTTGCAAATTAATTGTTCCAAATAAAATAATATTAGACATTATAAACAGTTTTAACATAAAAAGAAGAGAATGAACTTATGGAATTGATTGTTAGCTTTCCTTAACTAGCTATCCCTTACTAAACTAAACCTATTAATTCATTAGGATTTATCTAGGTTAACAAAATAAAATAAACAAAGAGTTAGTGGCATAATACAAATTAATAAGCACAAAATAAGTGAGGAATCAATAATTTAAAATGGGCTCAGCCCATTAAAAGAAAATGCCGCAAATCTGTTGTTGTCGCAGAGACCACGGCTCAATATTTTTTGTCTTCTTTACTATGATCAGAAACTGGACAGAGGGGGATAGTATTTCGTTGGGCCTTGGCCCAACACCGAATGCAAAAGGAGATAAGTTCCTCGGACTCGTGTGCGAGGGTCATGCAAAAAAATGAAAAGAAGAGAAGGAATTAGTATCTAATCGAGTAATGAGGTCAAACATACAAAATGGAACTCAAAGTAGATCAGCGGGTGTGTATATGCTATGTATATCTAAACATGAAATGGAGACAAAGAGAAAAGAAAAGGGCTTAACAACTAGATAAATAAGCACACTATAAAAAAACTCGAACATGTTTCAAATGTATTTCTATACTTAGTGGACTGATCAGTTAAGAGATAAAGTGGAACAAGCCCGAACGCAACAGCAACAGCAAGCCAACAATATTGCCTGCTCAAACAAACACCTATGTAAACTAAACAACTATGACCAATACTAATGTATTACAGGCCAGCACATATTTCAAACAAGTTCCACATCCTTGGCAAATTAGGGTCATTTAAGATTAAACTTTCATCTAGATATATCTTCAGATTAGCATAAGAAAACAAATAATGAATGTTTATTAAGGGATCAAGACTCATCATTCAGTCTAAACAAACTTAGAACAGTTTCTATATCAAACCAAATGAAGACTCTTGGAAGTAGCACAATTCCTTACAATATCGAATTAAGTGTATATGGAAAAGTGTAAGGGCACATAAACATAAGGTAAACCAGCTTCAAGACATAGCATAATACAATAGAGAAGATCAACAGCTATGGCATTTTGCATAGATCATGTGGATTTATTCATACAAGACCTTCAAACAGGCTTAAGTAGCTTATGCACAGCCCAAGTAAGTGTTCTTGCCATTCTTTCCAAGCAAACAGTATTCTTTTTGAAAAACCTTTCCTCTTTCCAGTTTTAAGCAAAGACTACAAATCTTTCCAATTACCATATATCATCTAACTTAATCAATTCTAACAGGACAGTATATGGATCATAACTAAGCAGGTCGAAAAACAAAGTAGATTTAAACTGGATTCCATAAACTTTTAGCATATTAAACTAAATTACCCAGTTTAGGACAAACAACTTTTAAAGTTGAACAGGTAAAAAAAGAAACTTACACCAAACATATAATGAACTAAATTAGAGTGACTGAAGCAAAGTCTTTAGGGATATTTAATCTCAGGTTAAGGATAAGAGATTTTATTTCATAAGAGAGGGTAATTCATGACTAATTAGTAAGAAGATGTGATTTCAAATTAGGAGTACAAACACACCTTGTAGGAGGTCTATTCATATTCATCTAAACCAACCCTTAAACCACCTTATCTCTTTTAAACAATGCCTAGGATTAGATTTCACTGCATGGTCAGGCTCAATATTGTAACTAACAACTAACTAATTGGGCCCTTTTCAAGGTGGAAATAAAATCAGCAACCATATGTCTTAAACGTAAGTCATCATTCTTATCATAATACCAAACTGGATATGCTTTTCTCTATGTCACAATCTCAGCCTTCCATACTACTATATCATTACTGAATTACATTACACACCCTTATAGAGGTATTCTTCATTAACATAATCTGGAGCCAACAGAAATCAGTCGCAGATTTAGCTACTAATCATGCCTAATCTAACATCAATACTTAAACAAGATCGAATACCACACCAAGCTAATCATCCAGATTTACACGGCAATATACAACTAAAACATCTAACATGATTGACTCACACATAAGTATCCAAACATCATTTCAGACGAATAGAAACTATGAATTTTACCTCAACAACAGGTTTAATATACTAACGATCAAACTAATTCCACTCTCATGTTACATCGAACAAATAGATAACGAGTGAATAGAGTTGAACAAGAATGATGGTCTAACAACAAACTATCATGCCAAACCGAAATGGACTTACATTAACATACAAACATAAAGGGGATTGTTTACCTTCCTCGAGTGCAGCGAACTGAGTTTTAAATCTCCGATCTACACTCGATTACTATGAAATCTAAGCTTGAATCCACTCAGACCCGCAACGGTGACAAGGGCCAAAAATAAAAAAAATGATTTGGTATCTCAACTGAACCTCGAGAAATGTTTTTAGAGCAAAAAGAAGGTTGTTCTTCTCCTTTAAGGCAACTGGAAAACTTTAATTCTTGGGGGGATTTCGTGATATTCTCCAAAAAAAAACCCCCTCTTTCAGTCAACAGAAATGACCATTTATAGCTGATTTGTTAGGGTTTTCGTTTTTACCTAGAAGAGAGATGAGCGTGGGAGCAGGGCGAAATGGAGTGATGGTGAGGGTAGCGTGGGTGTCAGAGGAGTGGGTGTGTCAGGGTATGGGTGTGTCAGGCGCGAGTGGGGATGATGATGGTGGAGACAGGTATGGTGCGGCGTGGGGTGTGTCAGAGGTGTCGGTGATGAAGTGGAGAGTAACGTGGGGAGCAGAGATGTGAGGCGACGATGACGATGAAGGAGCAGAGTGGAAGAGGGAGAAAGGGAAAGGGAGAGAAAGGGAGGGGGTGCGGCGGTGATAAGGGGTGGCGACGAGGAGGAGAGGATGGTGGAGAAGGGGCGGAGATGGAAGGCGGGAAGTGATGGTGGAGATGACGATGAAAATGGGGAGGGAGACGAGGGAGTTGCGGCGGTGGGGCGAGGAAAAATGATAAGGGAACCCTAAAAGGGTTTCCCTTATCCTGAACGAAAATGGGCTGGACCCGGTCCATAAATGGACCGGGTCAATTTTTTTTAGACCGGGTATTAAGAGAATAGGCTAATAAATTAAAACACGAATTATTCTAAAAATTGAGATAAGAGATATGGACTAGTCCAAAAATATTAGGGATTAATCGGACTTTGATTTGGGGTCCGGTAAGTCACAATACGGACTGAGTGCAAGAAATAGTTTGACTTCTAAATTTGAATAAGAGACCCATTTTAATTAATGAACATACCGAGGGTGACAAAATATTACTTAATACCAAAAAATATGTGATTACTAGACTCGGGTAATAAAATCATATGTTATAATAGCCGTGTAATAATATATGTTACTTTTCTTTGAAAATCCGCACTAAATAAATACTATTATTTATTTATGCAAAGATAAATGCGTAAGCTGGTAAAATGCCGAAATGATAAGAATTGTGAATTATAATAATATTAATAAATAATAATAATAATAATAATAATAATAATGATAATAATAATAATTATTATTATTATTATTATAATAGAATAATAAATGTCGATATTGATAAGAGGCTAATAATTATAGTAACCAGAATGTATTTTTTTTATTTTTTTTCAAAATATTAGAAGCTTAAAAATAGGTATTTTGGCAGAGAGGCGGGACAAAATTGGGTGTCAACAACTTGTCCCTCTTTGCCCGATAATGATGAAAGAGTTGTCGGGCAAAGACGTTGACTCAGTAGCCTATTTTGTCCCAGCTAAAGGAAACTTGAGAGGATTATGACCGGACTCCGGTCTCTGAGTTGCCTACATATCTCGGGCTATACGAGAATCAGGTCGAGTGTAGTTCTGGGACAATTACGACACTTGAACCCCAATTGGCGCGAAACTTGCAAAATATTGTCTCAGTGCTGAATTATGATAACACTGGGTATTGTGATAGAAACTTGAGAATTCTGAAAATTGAATTGTTGGAACGCAAGAGAATACTTGTAATTAGAGACGAGTGTTCGAGGTAGATCTTTGACCCGTGTCGGGAAGTCTGATTATCCTTCCCGACAACTTGCCCCAGTTCGCTGCAGAAGAAATAGTTCCACGATTTGATGTGTGATGCCAACTTCGATATTTGTTCAAAGCCACCAGCTAAAAACAAATGTTAGCAATAAAGAAATATATGTGTAAGTAAGACAGGGTTGGAGAAGTTACACTTGCAACCCCTATTTCGAAAGTTGAATCCACATTCGGAAGTGGGCGCCTTAATTGAAATATAAAATACCCGCATTCGAAGGTGGGTGCCTGAACTGAAATATAAAATACCTGCATTCGGAGGTGGGAGCCTGAACTGAAATATAAAATACCCGCATTCGGAGGTGGGAGCCTGAACTGAAATATAAAATACCCGCATTCGGAGGTGGGCGCCTGAACTGAAATATAAAATTCCCGCATTCGGAGGTGGGTGCCTGAACTTGAAATATAAGATACCCGCATTCGGAGGTGGGTGCCTGAACTTGAAATATAATATACCCGCATTCGGAGGTGGGTGCCTGAACTGAACATTGAAATACCCGCATTCTAAGGTGGGTGCCTAAATTGAAAATTGACATACCCGCATTCGGAGGTGGGTGCCTAATTTGAACATTGAAATACCCGCATTCTAAGGTGGGTGCCTGAATTGAACATTGAAATACCCGCATTCTAAGGTGGGTGCCTGGATTGAAATTGACATACCCGCATTCTAAGGTGGGTGCCTAAATTAAATTTTGAAATACCCGCATTCTAAGGTGGGTGCCTGAATTGAACATTGAAATACCCGCATTCTAAGGTGGGTGCCTGAATTGAACATTGAAATACCCGCATTCTAAGGTGGGTGCCTGATTTGAACATTGAAATACCCGCATTCTAAGGTGGGTGCCTGAATTGGAAATTGACATACCCGCATTCTAAGGTGGGTGCCTGAATTAAATTTTGAAATACCCGCATTCTAAGGTGGGTGCCTAATTTGAACATTGAAATACCCGCATTCTAAGGTGGGTGCCTAAATTGAACATTGAAATACCCGCATTCTAAGGTGGGTGCTTGGATTGAAATTGACATACCCGCATTTTAAGGTGGGTGCCTAAACTTGAAAATTGACATACCCGCATTCTAAGGTGGGTGCCCAAATTAAATTTTGAAATACCCGCATTCTAAGGTGGGTGCCTAAATTGAAAATCGAAATACCCGCATTCTAAGGTGGGCGCCTAAATTAAAAATCGAAATACCCGCATTCTAAGGTGGGCGCCTATATTGAAAATTGACATACCCGCATTCTAAGGTGGGCGCCTAATCATGTCCACTTCCTATGGTGCAAAAATGTAAATCCATGCCCACTTTTCACGGTACAAAATATAAATCCACGTCGACTTTCACGCCTGTATTATACGGTGCAAAACAAACCTATATCTACTTTCACATCCGTATTATACGGCGCAAAATAAATCCACTTTACTTTCGAAAACGTAAATCTGTATCCACTTTCTACAATTGTAGGTATATTTTCCGTAATATAATTCTATTTTCACTTCCATGCTCGCATCCACAATGTAAATGTAAATCCACGTCCACTTTAGAAATAGTATTGTAAAAAGATATCCACATCTTAATCCCTGTCCCGTTGTGACGGAAATTAAATCTATAATTAACCCCACAATTTGATATACGATGCAATATTTAGATCTTGCTATCTTATTAAAATACCTCATTTTAAAAGAATTTGATAATGATTTGAATATGTATGAAATGATGTCGAAATTGAGGAATTCTAACCAATAACAGGTGATCAAGGTCAGTGTCCATGATTATATGTATTCGATCCATCGATGAATGTCACGAGCTAAAACAATTGTTAGTGATAAGAATAAATAGTTGGGTCTGAAAGAATTATACTTACAGCCCTTGGTTGAGAAGATGAACTTGTGTCCACTGTTGCAATTGAAATTTCGTGATGAGTGGAACGACGCCCACCGTTCGGCATAAGCTACCTTTGCATCCACGCTTAAGAGTATTTGCATTTTGAAGAAAGTTAACTTTTTGATCACGCCCATAATTTAATACATGCACCGTGTTCATGTTAATTGGACCTGTCTCAACAAAGAAAAATTATGAGTTTAAAAGAAAATTGGTTGACTTGTGCATGTCGGGGAACTTGGCCCTTGAATTGACTTTTGTCTCGGTCGCGTCCACGTTCTTCGATGTCTCACCATATATCTTGCTTTGCCGGGGAGTTTCAGTTATATAAAAAAAATGTATTTTGAAAATAAAAGTAATGAGATTTAGATGACTTTGAAAGGAAATACTTAGTGGCTCTAATATGTAACATGATTAAGAAGACTCGATTTTTGAATTTACTCACATTTTAGAAATATGGATGGACTTTTGTTTAAGACCACTTTTATGCTACTTCTAAAAATTTGTCCCAGTTTCAGTCTTAGAGATGCTTGATTCTGGACAATTGAAAAATAAGAACTTATAATGAAAGTTTTCGAAAGTGATTTGACCGACTTCGAAATTTGTCCCAGTTTCAAGTCCTGGAAACGCTTGGTTCTAAACGATCGAAAAGTGAGAAAATTGTAATGAAAATTTTTTGAAAGTGATTTGACCGATTTCAAAAATTTGTCCCAGTTTCAAGATACTAAGACACATGAATTTAAGCGGTGGGAAGACCAAGTCTTGTATAAAAATCCTTATGTATTTTATAGGAACCAAAATGTTTGGACAAACTGAAGATAAAAATTTTAAGATAGAAGGGCCGAACCCGCCTCGGGTTGCCTACGTATCCCAAAGGAATCAGGCCAGACGTAGTTCGTGATACAAATAAAGACTTTTGAGTTTTTTTTTTTTTTTTTTTTTTTTTTTTTTTTTTTTTTTTTAAAGGGGGGGCCGAACCCGATATGGGTTGCCTACGTATCCAAAAGGAAATCAGGCCACACGTAGTTCCACCCATACAACAAAACACTGAAATATTTTGAAAAAGTGGCCGAACCCGATGTGGGCTGCCTACGTATCCAACAGGAAGTCAGGCCAAACGTAGTTCGTTCAAACAAAATGACAGAATCTTAATTTAAAAAGGCCGTAACAAAACATAGAGGCAACATGACAAAAGGAACTAAATGTTCTAGTTGATACCTCCGGCCTACTACAAAAGGAAATTTAAACTGAAAATACTGAAACTCCCGACGAACCGGGGCTAAGATAGAAGTTCAATTTTGCAACTCAGGTCCTGGCTCAGCAGCCTATAAAGTCAATATTTCAGCAAAGTCTTTGATTATCGCAGCATGATCATTTTCATCTTCCACGAACAGGTTCTTGACTCCCTCCACGATATCATCATAGGCAACTTCAACAATCAGATCTGAAGGTTTTGAGAAAGTTTGATCAATGGTAGGAATAGGTTTTGGCAATGCAATCTCCTTCCTTTTATTCTTTCGTGCTTTCTTCACTTCTTCCTCAGTTGGCTCATATCCCAAACCGAATGTAAATTGTTGCGTAGGGAGAACGACTGGCTCAACCCGCCCATTTAGTGTTTTCCCTAGCCCAAATCCAGGTTGGTACCCATTTCTCACCATTTCTTTTGCAACCATAATTGCGGCACATGATCTTTTGAACTCTTGAGTTTGACATACTTCACTCTCCTTAGTGACATTCACAACCTCCCAAGCGTGGTAAGCTGCTCCGTCGAACCCTCCTTCTGCCTCGACGAATGGGGTGGATTGCTCTAGATAGAAAGACGTGTCTCCTTCTCCGTGTATACATATTTGTTGCTGATCCCACTCGAATTTGACAGTTTGGTGCAAAGTAGATGGTACGGCCCCAGCCAAATGGATCCACGGTCTACCTAACAGCATGTTGTATGTCGTGGAAATATCAAGTACTTGAAAATCCATAATGAATTCAACAGGGCCAATCAACACTTTCAACTCTATTTCCCCAATAGGGCACCTTTGAGCCCCATCAAATGCTCGAATATTCATATCACTGGTCTTGAGCTCACTAACATTATATCCGATCTTCTTCAGACTTGCTAATGGACAGATGTTGAGTCCAGAACCCCCATCAATCAATACTTTAGCCACAAACATGTTACGACACTTGACAGTTATATAGAGTGCTTTGTTATGCATACATCCTTCTGGCGGCAGTTCTTCATTATCGAAGCTGATTCGATGGCTGTCAAGTACGCGCTCAATCATCCCAGCTAACGCCTCACTAGTTGTTTCGCTTGGAACATACGCTTCATTCAAGATCTTCAACAATGCATTCCTGTGCATATCTGAACTTAAAAGCAAAGAGAGAATAGGAATTTGAGCATTGGTCTTTTTCAACTGATCCACAACTGAGTACCCACTAGCCTTGATCTTCCTCAAAAATTCTTCTGCTTCGGTTTCAGTCACGACCCTTTTGGGAGGTACATTGGCTTCCTTAACTTGCCCCAATCTAACTAGCTCTTCTGGAGAATAGCATCTTCCAGACCTTGTCATTCCTGATGTCTTAACCTTGTCAGTGATCGTGTCCTTTCCTCGACATTCCATCACAGTTTGTTGATAATTCCATGGTACGGCTTTTGTATCGAGCACTGGTAACTGATTTGGTGCTTGAACTACTTCCACAGGCGTTGATGAAGCTCCTAATATCTCGACAGGCACACAACCCCTTATCACTACAGCCGGAGAAGCAACGGCTACAAAATCATGATCCTCCACACGATCCACAGGCACTATAAATTCGGCTGGGTCGTCAACATTTTCATCTATTCCAATCATATTTATCGTGGCCCCATCATGGGTCGGGAGTGGATTGTTAACCACATTTGGTGTTGGTGGTTTGACCGTGATCTGTTTTGCTTCAATAAGATCCTCAACCTTATGCTTCAATGCGTAACAACGATCAGTGGAATGGCCTTTTACCCCCGAATGATATGCACATGTTTTAGTGGGATCAAAGCTTCTGGGTAATGGATCTGGAATTCTACCTTCCACGGGATATACTAAGCCTGAAGCTTGCAGTCTTTCGAAAACAACGCTCAGTGGTTCTCCCAATGGTGTGAAATTGCGGAACGGTTTATTTGGGCGAGGTGCGGATGCATTGTTTGGATGATGAGTTTGTGATGGTGGAGCTGGATATGTTGGTGGTCGTGGAGCTCGATATGCTGGTTGTGTGTTGTAAACAGGGTAGGATATTTGTGGTGATTGAGGTTGGTAAGATGACAAAGTTTGGTCGTATGTATATGGAGAATATTGGAAATACTGTGAGTGAGGAGCGTTAGGCTGGTATTGTGGTGGTCGTTGATGGCGGTATGATGTGTTTCCCAAGGCCATCACCGATGCTGCTTCTTTCTCTTTTTTCTTTCCGTTTCCGAGAGTACCTGTTTGTATAGCCCTACTAGTAGACTGCAAAGCCGCAAGACTCGTTATTCTCCCTGTCTTAATGCCATCTTCGATCATGTCCCCAGCTTTGATCACTTCTGCAAAAGTTTTTCCACTCATTGTCACCAAACGTTCATAGTATTCCGGTTCTAGTGCTTGAATGAAGAAAGTAACCATTTCTGTCTCCTCCATGGGTGGGTGTACTCTAGATGCTTCTTCCCTCCACCGTATAGCATATTCTCGAAATGATTCGGTGAACTTCTTCTTCAACTTTGTAATTGAGATTCTGTCAGGAGCGATCTCAACATGAAACTTGTAGTGATCCACAAAAGCATTTGCCAAATCATCCCAAGTACGCCATTTGGTTGTATCTTGCTTAGAATACCACTCCAAGGCTTTTCCACTCAAACTCTGATTGAATAGTTTGACTCTTATCCCTTCATTCTTTCCTACGCCAATCAACTTTTCACAATAAACTTTCAAATGAAAGAAAGGGTTTCCCGACCCATCAAACTTCTCAAATTTTGGGATCTTGTAACCTGGTGGCAATTCTACCTCAGGAAATGCACATAATTCTTCGTATCTTACGCTTTGGTTACTACCAAGTCCACGCAAACTTCTCATGGCATCCTCCAAACTTTTGAGCTTCCTATTTATAATTTCATCATTAATTGACCGTGCCTCATTTTCAACTTCGACATAATGATCAACATCTGTGCGACATTGTCCTTGAATCTGTGTCATGGGTGGAGCTGTGGTATAAGTATACACTGGCGGAACTTGATGCGTGTCATGTGCTGGCGGTATGAATTGAGCTTTTGAAGAGGTGGTTGTAAATAAAAAGGGAGCATTTTGAGTGAGGTGTTCGGAACGAACTGGCTGAGAAGTGGTGAAATAATTTGCTTGGTTAAATTCGTCCAAATTTGGGAATGGATGTGGCACAGGCAAAGTCTGACGAACTCCTTGGGATGGAGTCATATGTGGTGGCGTTTGAGAAAATGACCGGTTATGAAGTACCATATGACTTAGTTCGGCAACTCGTCGCTCCAGACGAGCAATGATCTCCAAATGTGTTTCTGGTTGATTAGAAGATGTGGGATCACTCGTGATCGGCAAACTAAGAGATGGCTCAGATGAAGTGGTTGCATTGATCAAACTTTGCTCCATTTTAGAACGAGTCCTTTTAGTTAACCAGGTGATTAGTGATGAGTCAGAATCTGATTTTTTGGCTTTAGACCGTGTGAAATATGGATGCTCCGCCAGTTCCCTTTTAGCACAAGTCAACCTTTTATTTTGAAAATAAATTTTAAGAAGGAAAAAGATAAAACAAGAAAAAGAAAAAGAAAAAGAAAATGAGTCAGTATACGGTAAGGACATATTATTGCATATAAACACATTATTGCACATAATACATCGCGTTTTATAATGCAAGGGACCTCTTTATGCCAGAGGTAGGCCTAACGAATATTTGAAGGACAATCATGTCTTTTATGTATCATTCCACAACTCCTCCTAAAAGTAATTTGCAAGAATAAAAATTATTACATGCCAATAATACATCTCAAAATCAACCTAAGATATCTAATACTTCAACTTCACTAATTTCCTTCGGTTGTCTTCAACCTCCGGCATTAATTAATGCTCCACGGCAACCTGCAACAAAATGTCAGTTTCCTTGAAATATTTATCTATAGAGTATTAGGTCCACATATTCCACATATTTGTCCTTCAAATAATGCACATAGATAGTGAGTAGTGTCACTTAGAGTCATAGACTCATTTCGACATTTGGTAAGGTTGACTAATGAACTTAATACACCAAGGGTATTAAGCTTCCTAGGTTTAAAATGATGCATGTCCTTACAAGGTTTTGGTTTCGCTCTACCCTAGGTAGACTAAGAATGGTTTTCCTATGACACAAGGCTCTCCCAAGTGGACAACTTGGAAGTGGAAAGTCCGTGGCCGTCGACTGCACCGCCGATCGACTAAATCCACAAGACAAATCCAACTAAAGGGGTAATTTAGTAGTGCACGGGCGCAAACTGCGAAGCCGCTTTAAGTGTGTGAATATGTGTGAATTTTCCAGGAGTGGAGGAAATATGAACGGAATGCCAATTTAAGGAAAGCAGTAATATACATATTACATAGAACAAAAAAATGCATATAAGGAATGGAACAATAATACTTGAAATCATATAAAACTACAATACAGGCAAAATAAAATAAAACAAACAAAATATCTCACAAATTATTTATTAACCTAAGTTGTTATGGTTAGAGCCTAAAGTCCCCAGCGGAGTCGCCAAGCTGTCACACCCCATTTTAACCGGGTTGATTTAGGGAGTATGACGTATTGGTGATTCCTGTTTATTTGTTTCAAGGAGTCGCCACCTAATTAATTTAATGGTGAATTAGGACACCTAAATATTAACTAAGGTAAAGTTAAAACTAAACCTCCGTTAATGGTCTGCTAACCAGTGTGATTCTAGGTAAGGGCTCTATATTATCCTAAAGGGAAGGTGTTAGGCATCCTTTAGAATCCGTTAACTACGGCTATCCGGCCAAACTTAGGTTAATTAATTATATTGAAATATAATGTTTAAATTTTAAAATGATTCACAAATGTTTCTAAAATTTTAAAAGGAAAATAATATTAGTGAAAATAAGATTTACAAAAATTTAATATGAAAGAAAACTTGAAATTCCATTTTTTAAATAGGACTTATAAATACCGCTAAGACTTTAAATGAAAATACTAATGATATTATTTGAAATAATACTTGTAGAAAATATAATACTGTGCGTAAGAGAAGATTCTAAAAATTAAATGAAACTTGAAATTATCGACGAAGCCTTAAATAAAAAATAATATTTAATAAAATTTATAGGAAATGTGATAATTTGCATGAAATAAAACTTATAAGCATTGTTAAGATAAAAATGTCATTTAAAGAAGATTTATAAATGTGGCTAAACTTTTACATAAAATGTTACATAAGATTTGTATAAAATGTAATAGTTTGCATATAACGTGATAACTTTCAAGAAAGAGGCTTATCAAATTTGGATCTTTGAATAAGATTACGTCATATGAATATGGTGATAAACTTATCTTTGTAAATAGGATACAAAAGAAGGGAGTTTTATTTCTCTTTCTTTATCCGCTTTGTTTAGCCAATTTCAGTAAAAATATATATATAATTGAGTAAATTTTAAAAAATGTTTATAAAATATACTCGGATTCATATTTTGTGTATTAATGACATTTGAAATTTTAAAATAGTAAGGATAAAATATGATTCTTTATCTTAAGTATATAATCATGTTATTTTGCAAATTAATTGTTCCAAATAAAATAATATTAGACATTATAAACAGTTTTAACATAAAAAGAAGAGAATGAACTTATGGAATTGATTGTTAGCTTTCCTTAACTAGCTATCCCTTACTAAACTAAACCTATTAATTCATTAGGATTTATCTAGGTTAACAAAATAAAATAAACAAAGAGTTAGTGGCATAATACAAATTAATAAGCACAAAATAAGTGAGGAATCAATAATTTAAAATGGGCTCAGCCCATTAAAAGAAAATGCCGCAAATCTGTTGTTGTCGCAGAGACCACGGCTCAATATTTTTTGTCTTCTTTACTATGATCAGAAACTGGACAGAGGGGGATAGTATTTCGTTGGGCCTTGGCCCAACACCGAATGCAAAAGGAGATAAGTTCCTCGGACTCGTGTGCGAGGGTCATGCAAAAAAATGAAAAGAAGAGAAGGAATTAGTATCTAATCGAGTAATGAGGTCAAACATACAAAATGGAACTCAAAGTAGATCAGCGGGTGTGTATATGCTATGTATATCTAAACATGAAATGGAGACAAAGAGAAAAGAAAAGGGCTTAACAACTAGATAAATAAGCACACTATAAAAAAACTCGAACATGTTTCAAATGTATTTCTATACTTAGTGGACTGATCAGTTAAGAGATAAAGTGGAACAAGCCCGAACGCAACAGCAACAGCAAGCCAACAATATTGCCTGCTCAAACAAACACCTATGTAAACTAAACAACTATGACCAATACTAATGTATTACAGGCCAGCACATATTTCAAACAAGTTCCACATCCTTGGCAAATTAGGGTCATTTAAGATTAAACTTTCATCTAGATATATCTTCAGATTAGCATAAGAAAACAAATAATGAATGTTTATTAAGGGATCAAGACTCATCATTCAGTCTAAACAAACTTAGAACAGTTTCTATATCAAACCAAATGAAGACTCTTGGAAGTAGCACAATTCCTTACAATATCGAATTAAGTGTATATGGAAAAGTGTAAGGGCACATAAACATAAGGTAAACCAGCTTCAAGACATAGCATAATACAATAGAGAAGATCAACAGCTATGGCATTTTGCATAGATCATGTGGATTTATTCATACAAGACCTTCAAACAGGCTTAAGTAGCTTATGCACAGCCCAAGTAAGTGTTCTTGCCATTCTTTCCAAGCAAACAGTATTCTTTTTGAAAAACCTTTCCTCTTTCCAGTTTTAAGCAAAGACTACAAATCTTTCCAATTACCATATATCATCTAACTTAATCAATTCTAACAGGACAGTATATGGATCATAACTAAGCAGGTCGAAAAACAAAGTAGATTTAAACTGGATTCCATAAACTTTTAGCATATTAAACTAAATTACCCAGTTTAGGACAAACAACTTTTAAAGTTGAACAGGTAAAAAAAGAAACTTACACCAAACATATAATGAACTAAATTAGAGTGACTGAAGCAAAGTCTTTAGGGATATTTAATCTCAGGTTAAGGATAAGAGATTTTATTTCATAAGAGAGGGTAATTCATGACTAATTAGTAAGAAGATGTGATTTCAAATTAGGAGTACAAACACACCTTGTAGGAGGTCTATTCATATTCATCTAAACCAACCCTTAAACCACCTTATCTCTTTTAAACAATGCCTAGGATTAGATTTCACTGCATGGTCAGGCTCAATATTGTAACTAACAACTAACTAATTGGGCCCTTTTCAAGGTGGAAATAAAATCAGCAACCATATGTCTTAAACGTAAGTCATCATTCTTATCATAATACCAAACTGGATATGCTTTTCTCTATGTCACAATCTCAGCCTTCCATACTACTATATCATTACTGAATTACATTACACACCCTTATAGAGGTATTCTTCATTAACATAATCTGGAGCCAACAGAAATCAGTCGCAGATTTAGCTACTAATCATGCCTAATCTAACATCAATACTTAAACAAGATCGAATACCACACCAAGCTAATCATCCAGATTTACACGGCAATATACAACTAAAACATCTAACATGATTGACTCACACATAAGTATCCAAACATCATTTCAGACGAATAGAAACTATGAATTTTACCTCAACAACAGGTTTAATATACTAACGATCAAACTAATTCCACTCTCATGTTACATCGAACAAATAGATAACGAGTGAATAGAGTTGAACAAGAATGATGGTCTAACAACAAACTATCATGCCAAACCGAAATGGACTTACATTAACATACAAACATAAAGGGGATTGTTTACCTTCCTCGAGTGCAGCGAACTGAGTTTTAAATCTCCGATCTACACTCGATTACTATGAAATCTAAGCTTGAATCCACTCAGACCCGCAACGGTGACAAGGGCCAAAAATAAAAAAAATGATTTGGTATCTCAACTGAACCTCGAGAAATGTTTTTAGAGCAAAAAGAAGGTTGTTCTTCTCCTTTAAGGCAACTGGAAAACTTTAATTCTTGGGGGGATTTCGTGATATTCTCCAAAAAAAAAACCCCCTCTTTCAGTCAACAGAAATGACCATTTATAGCTGATTTGTTAGGGTTTTCGTTTTTACCTAGAAGAGAGATGAGCGTGGGAGCAGGGCGAAATGGAGTGATGGTGAGGGTAGCGTGGGTGTCAGAGGAGTGGGTGTGTCAGGGTATGGGTGTGTCAGGCGCGAGTGGGGATGATGATGGTGGAGACAGGTATGGTGCGGCGTGGGGTGTGTCAGAGGTGTCGGTGATGAAGTGGAGAGTAACGTGGGGAGCAGAGATGTGAGGCGACGATGACGATGAAGGAGCAGAGTGGAAGAGGGAGAAAGGGAAAGGGAGAGAAAGGGAGGGGGTGCGGCGGTGATAAGGGGTGGCGACGAGGAGGAGAGGATGGTGGAGAAGGGGCGGAGATGGAAGGCGGGAAGTGATGGTGGAGATGACGATGAAAATGGGGAGGGAGACGAGGGAGTTGCGGCGGTGGGGCGAGGAAAAATGATAAGGGAACCCTAAAAGGGTTTCCCTTATCCTGAACGAAAATGGGCTGGACCCGGTCCATAAATGGACCGGGTCAATTTTTTTTAGACCGGGTATTAAGAGAATAGGCTAATAAATTAAAACACGAATTATTCTAAAAATTGAGATAAGAGATATGGACTAGTCCAAAAATATTAGGGATTAATCGGACTTTGATTTGGGGTCCGGTAAGTCACAATACGGACTGAGTACAAGAAATAGTTTGACTTCTAAATTTGAATAAGAGACCCATTTTAATTAATGAACATACCGAGGGTGACAAAATATTACTTAATACCAAAAAATATGTGATTACTAGACTCGGGTAATAAAATCATATGTTATAATAGCCGTGTAATAATATATGTTACTTTTCTTTGAAAATCCGCACTAAATAAATACTATTATTTATTTATGCAAAGATAAATGCGTAAGCTGGTAAAATGCCGAAATGATAAGAATTGTGAATTATAATAATATTAATAAATAATAATAATAATAATAATAATAATAATGATAATAATAATAATAATTATTATTATTATTATAATAGAATAATAAATGTCGATATTGATAAGAGGCTAATAATTATAGTAACCAGAATGTATTTTTTTTATTTTTTTTCAAAATATTAGAAGCTTAAAAATAGGTATTTTGGCAGAGAGGCGGGACAAAATTGGGTGTCAACATCCACAAAATTTTCCAAAACAACCGGACCCAAAACATAAGGCAACCCAAAACCTTCCAAGTCCAAGAAAATATCAACAACACACTTCTTTTCTTCCAAACTCATTAACCATACTAACAATCTACACATTAGCAACATTATTTTCATCAACACTAAAGACCACATTAAAATTATATTAGCCTCCAAACCAGCCCACACGATTACAACTTCAATTTACATCATAGAACTCACAACAACGGCAACCAAAATACCGCATCACATTAGTCCACCATGCCTTCACCAAATCAGCCCATTTTCGGCCAACACCATAACATACATATTCCATGATTTTCATTCATTTTCTATACCTTACAACACCACATAATAATGCTAAATACACTTAATTCGTTATTCCTACACATTACACAATACACGGCCAAACTTGAACATGCAATATTTCATGAATTTCCATCATTTCCACATTCAATAACATACGTAAACCATTCATAATACATAAAAGAGAAGGTTAAACCTCACCTTCTTCTTCACCCTTTTTACCTCTCGGCTAGCTTGATAAAACGCAACAACGAGCGGTTTTCTTGTTCTAACAACTACTCCACGTTGACGAGGACCTTCCAATTGATATGAAAGCTTGAAGAAGTAATTTTTTTATGATCAATATGATAGGGCTGGTTCAGCCAGCCCTCTTGGCCGTTTTTTTGCTCCTTCTTCATTTTTCTTCTAGTTTCTTGAAATTTCTAGGAAGTCAATTGATGAATTGTGGTCTTAGTTGGTCATCACACTTATATATATACATAAAAATGGGCACATGGCTGGTCACATGGCCGGCCGTGCCCCCCTATTTTTCTTCAATTTTCTCAATGTTTCTCAAGTTTTCTAGAATTCTCCTTAGTTAATAACTAATAAATATTAGTCTTCTCTTGCAAGTTTTGTCCACTCATGTGCATAATTAGTCCTCCATTAAATAAAATGTAGACATAATAGGATATGTCACACGGCCAAGGGTTCTTCAGAAATTTTCTTGAACTCGTCGTGAAATTACCATTTTGCCCCTATGTTCCCACATTATTTCCATTGATCATTTTGCGAATTTCTCCTTTTTGCCCTTAACCTTTCTCAACATTTCCATACTAATAATTATCATAAATAATATTTTCAACCACTCGTACATTGAAATAATTTTTGAAAATGATCTCGCCCCTAACTTTCCACGACGACTTTGGAATTTCCAAACGTACAATATACGGGCTATAACAAGATCTATGGGGGCAGGTAGCGATTATAGAGGGGGATCGAGGCAAACTTATTCCAGACATTCAGGCCTGTCGGTGACTAGTGCGCCTCCACAATTTGCAGATAGGAGATTTGATCTCTGTTTTCCTTCAGGACAGGGTCAGAGTTCGAGATCTTCGGGTTCTCAGTTTGGGGGTGATTATAGTCAGAGGAAACCACCAGTTCCACGATGTAGCCAGTGCAGGAAATTACACTCGGGGCCATGTCGCCAGGGCACGGATGCTTGGTATGTTTGCGGACAGACTTGGCACTTGATGCGAGATTGCCCCTCGAAGTATGGCAGAGGTGGGGCTCCGCCCATAGGATCAGCAGCTGGTTCCTCTTCAGTACGCCCGGCAGGACAGACTCCCCAGATTTCAGCAGGTCGAGGTAGAGGCAGAGGGGGAGCATCTACTTCAGGTGCCACTCAGCCTCGTATGTACGCTTTAGCCAGATGACAGGATCTTGAGTCCTCCCCGGATGTGGTTACAGGTACATTATCCATATTTTCCCACGGTGTATATGCACTGATAGATCCGGGTTCTACTTTATCTTATATTACTCCGTATGTTGTTGGTCGTATTGGGGTAAAACCTGAGCCAATAAAGGCTTTTGAGGTATCTACTCTGGTTGGTGATCCCGTGATGGCTAGACAAGTGTATAGGAATTGTGTAATTGTGATAGGCGACCGCCAGATTAACGCTGATTTAATTGAGCTAGAAATGTTAGATTTTGATGTGATTATGGGTATGTATTGGTTGACCTCATGCTATGCTAATGTTGATTGCCAAATGAAAGCAGTTCGATTCCAATTTCCGGGAGAGCCCGTGCTTGAAGTGAAGGGTAATACAACATCTCCAAAAGGTAGGTTTATTTCCTACCTTAAGGCAAGCAAGATGATAGCTAAGGGCTATATTTATCTCTTAGTCCGAGTACATGACACCGAAGCAAAGTCACCAACTTTTGAATCCGTTCTGGTAGTGAATGAATTTCCAAATGTATTCCTAGATTAACTTCCAGGCCTTCCTCCAAAAAGAGAGATTGATTTCGCCATTGATGTGTTACCGGACACCAAGCCTATTTCTATTCCTTCTTATCGAATGGGTCCGGCAGAATTGAAAGAGCTAAAGGCACAGCTGAAAGATTTGCTTGAGAAGGGGTTTATCAGACTCAGTTCATCACCGTTGGGAGCACCAGTCTTGTTCGTGAGAAAGAAAGATGGTTCCCTACGAATTTGCATCGATTATAGGCAGTTGAATAAGGTGACGATAAAGAACAAACATCCTCTCCCAAGGATTGATGATTTGTTTGATCAACTACAGGGTGCCAAGTGGTTTTCTAAAATAGACTTGTGGTCGGTTATCATCAAGTGAGAGTTAGACAAGAAGATATTTCCAAAACAGCTTTCAGAACGAGATATAGCCATTATGAGTTCCGGGTAATGTCGTTTGGGTTGACTAATGCTCCGACAGTGTTTATGAATTTGATGAATAACGTATTCAGTCCACTCTTGGACTTATTTGTGATAGTATTCATTGATGATATTCTGGTATACTCTCGCACATAATCAGAACATACAGATCATTTACGTATTGTTCTTGGAATTCTTCGAATCCGAGAATTATATGCCAAATTTTCAAAGTGCGAGTTTTGGTTGAATTCCGTGACATTTCTGGACCATGTTATTTCAGATGATGGTATTCAAGTCGACACTCAGAAAATTGAAGCTGTGAAGACTTGGCCAAGACCTACGACGCCTACAAAAGTCCGTAGTTTTCTGGGATTGGCAGGTTACTATAGAAGGTTCGTAGAGAGATTTTCCTCTATTTCAGCTCCATTGACGAAGCTAACCTAGAAGTCAGTTAAATTTCAGTGGAATGATGCTTGTGAATGCAGCTTCCAAGAGTTGAAGGATAGATTAACCTCGGCTCCAGTCTTAACACTTCCAGAAGGGCCAGATGGTTATGTTGTGTACTGTGATGCTTCCGGTGTTGGAATAGGATGTGTGTTAATGCATCACGGTAGAGTCATTGCTTATGCTTCAAGACAGCTGTAGATACATGAAAAGAACTATCCAACTTATGATCTCGAATTGGCTGCAGTCATTCATACATTAAAAATATGGAGACATTAGTTGTATGGTGTGCATGTTGATATCTACATAGATCACAAGAGTCTTCAGTAAATTTTCAAATAGAAGGAGTTAAATCAGCGGCAGAGGCAGTGGTTAGAGTTATTGAAAGATTATGATGTGAGCATTTTATACCACCCCGAAAAAGCAAATGTAGTAGCAGATGCGCTTAGCCGCCGATCAAAGGGCAGCCTATGTGAAGTTCCTCCGGGAAAGAAAGAGATGGTTCATGAGCTCCATCAACTAGCTAATCTTGGAGTACGTTTAATTGATTCGGGTGGTGCAGGAATCGACATTAATGATCCCACAGTTTCATCTCTGAATATGGAAGTGAAAGAGCGTCAGTATGAAGATCCTCATTTGTGCCATTACAGAGACACATCTCATGAAAAATAGAAGTCCCTATTTGAAATTCCTATGGATGGAATTCTTACATGCCGAGGCAGGCTATATGTGCCGAATGTCGCATAATTGCACCGACGAATTTTAGAAGAAGCCCATTATTCTCAGTATTCTATTCACCCAGGTGCAACAAAGATGTATCCCGATCTCAAGTTGATATATTGGTGGGATGGCATGAAGAGAGACATAGCAGAATTTGTAGCCCAATGTCCAAATTGCGAACAAGTGAAAATCGAACATTAAAAGCCAGGAGGATTTTTGCAAGCAATGGAAATCCCTATGTGGAAATGGGAAGTGATCAACATGGATTTTATTGTGGGATTAACCCATTCCCGAGGCAAGTATGATTCCATATGGGTGATCATGGACAGACTCACGAAAGCGGCTCATTTTCTTCCAGTCAGAACTACATACTCAGTAGAAGACTATGCAAGGTTGTATCTCAAAGAAATTGTGCGACTCCATGGTATTCCAATATCCATTATCACAGATAGAGGAGCGCAAATTAAAGCCAAGTTCTGGAAATCCTTCCAAGAAGATCTAGGTACCCAAGTAAAGCTTAGCATGGCATTTCATCCGCAGACTGATGGGCAAGCCTAACGTACTATTCAGACTTTGGAAGATATGCTACGGGCACGTGTACTATATTTTGGTGGTAGTTGGGATGATCACTTACCTCTGATTGAGTTCGCATATAACAATAGCTATCATTCCAGTATCCAAATGGCTCCGTATGATGCTTTATATGGAAGGAAGTGTAGATCCCCAATTGGATGGTCTGAAATAGGAGAAGTACAGCTAATAGGCCCTGAATTGATTCAGCAAGCGGTATAAAAAGTCAAGATGATCCGAGATCGATTGTTGACAGCCCAAAGTCGCCAAAAATCTTATCCGGACAACCGCCGGTGAGACTTGGAATTTCAAGTTGACGATTGGGTATTTTTGAAAGGGTCGCCAATGAAAGGGGTGATGAGGATTGGCAAGAAAGGGAAATTAATTCCTCGATATATTAGACCTTTTAAAATTATCCGCAAGGTGGGTCATGTAGCCTATGAATTGGACTTACCTTCAGAGATTGAATCAGTCCATCCAGTTTTTCATGTCTCGATGCTCTGCAAGTGTGTTGGAGATCCCACGAGGATTGTTTCGATAGATGATGTTCAAGTGACGGAAAAGCTAGCATATGAGGAAGTGCCCATTGCCATCTTAGACATGCAAGTACGAAGACTTCGAAATAAGGAAGTAGCTTCAGTCAAAGTCTTGTGGCGAAACAACAACCGTGAAGAGATGACCTAGGAGGCGGAAGAGAAAATGAAATCCACATATCCGCACATATTCCAACCCCCAGGAGAGATTCAAGATGAAACACTAACATTATGAGGTATGCATGCTTTCTTTTCATGCTTTTGGTCGTGTGTGGCCAATTTATATTGCTACAGTGTTGTGGCCCTGTGAGGCAATATTATTATGAGTTGTTGTGACAAGATGGTAGAGCCATATTACAGGGGAAACTTTGGTGAAATATTTGTAGAATTCTCGAGTGTTTAACATTCGAAGACGAATGTTCCAAAAGGGAGGAAGAATGTTACACCTTGGAAAATTTCCTAATTAACGCACAGTGAATAGGCTAGCGAAGGGCACGACTTATACGATGTTTTTATAAGTGAGAAAATAGAATTTGATGATCCTAATCGAGATTCAAAGACATTTGACGTAAGGGAAGAAGGTTGTAAAGGAAATTAAGGGATATGTTGCGTGTCGAGTAAGAATTATGAGCGACGAGTTAATGATGGTGTAATGATGTCTTGGAGAAGAGTGATAATGTCCCTTAGATTTGTATTGGGGTGTTAATCAAGTGTCAAGAAGGTTTCATAAGAATTGGAGATCAAACGAGTCGACGAGAATGAGCTTCGGAGAACTGGGAATTATACAGCCAGACATAATTGCCGTATAAAACATACGGACCGTATGTCCAGCCATATGTCTTGCCCGGAATAAGGATCCTCACTGGACCAAACATACGGCCAGACATACGGCCCGTATAAAATCTACGGACCGTATGTTCCGGTCGAGAAAGATTTTAAGTGTTAATATAAGGACCCACTCTCATTAATTCATTTCATTTTCCACTCACCACACCTCAAGAATTCTCTAGAACTCTCTCCATTATTTATCCACAACAAAACAAGAGAAATCCATGATCAACTTAATCAAACCCACAAAATCAAGTGTATGAAACCTATTAAAAGTTCATCTACATCAAGAAATCTCAAGGGAAGTGAGTTAGGGTTTTTGGTGCAAGAAGAGAAGTTCCACTCAAGGTTTATTAATCCATCATCTAAGGTGAGTTTTATGATCATTCCTTGTTGTTTAAGGTGTTCAAGGTTAAAAACACTTGGATTGTAGAAAGATATAGGAAATGGTTCATGAATGTGTGAATAGTGTCATTTTTTAGTAGTAGTTTGGGGTGAATGATGAATATTGGTATGTTGTGATTGTAAGTATGTTGTGAATGACATTTAGAACATGGAATAAGTATTATATGTGAGAAAATGTAATAATGAACTATAACTATGATTATGGAGAAATTGGAGTAAAATGGTGAAATGTGGGTAATGTAGACGAATGATGATTGTTGTTTGCGATATTGTGAATGTTGTTATGAACGTTTGGGAGTGGATATAGAATATGGGGAAAGTAGTGTAAACAAAGGAAATGCTGCCCAATTTTCTTTAGCTTTAGTAAGCATGTTCTAGTAATCGATTAGCTAACGTTAATGTGGATTCTCTTGAAGGTAAAAACGTGGGCATTGAAGGAGAATAAGCAAGTGATAGATTAATTAAACGGAAAGGTATGCGAAGCTAGTCCTTTCTTTCTATGGCATGAATCCTATAACATGATTTTTCCTTCTTCTCCATGAATCTTCTACATCCCGGAAAGCTAAGAGCCTATGTTCATGAATAGCCACATGAGATAAGAGATACATTACGAGCCCAATAATGATGATGATGAGCTAAAGTCTAATGATTCTAGAGTTCATGATATGATGTTCTTATATAGTTAATGAAGTCGGTTATTGTATGCACTCACCTTATATACTATTTCCTTCAAGGTGAGGCAGAATACTTATAAATCCTCCATAATAGAATAGGGGGTTCATGACCTTATGTCACCCCGAAATAGCCATGGTTGCATTCAAGTTCTAATATATGTTTTTAATGATAAATGTATAATGATGCTAAGTTATGATATGTCTATGAGATGATCAATAATGTAAGTTTATAACATGCCTATGCCATGTATGAAAATATTGAGTTACGATGGGTATATGACGATGCGATTCCACCGTTCCCAAGAGGCCGGACATGTCACCGCTAAGGCGGGCTGCTTATGATTCCACCGCGCCTAAATGGCTGGGCATGTCACCGCTAAGGCGGGCTGCTTATGATTCCAGCACGCCTAAAAGGCCGGACATGATCACCACTAGTGGGCGACATATGATAGTTACCCGGACGCGGGTTAACGATGATGATGATGATGTGATAACATATGCGCTATGATGATACTTGTACTACTATTATATAAGTACACAATATATGTATGAAATGTATTCACCTATAAAGCTCGTGCAGGTTATATCTTCCTTCTATGTCTTATGATTCTTCTATTATGCTCATTTCATTCATTTCTTACATACTCAGTACAATGTTCGTACTGACGTTCGTTTTCGTTGGACGCTGTGTTCATGCCCACAGGTAGACAGGGAGGTGAGCTTGATCCAGATTCGTAGGAGCTGTTAGTTGACTTGAGAGCACTCCATTGTTCCGGAGGTGCCTTCGATTATTCTTTTGTGTACATATGTATATTTTGGGCACGACGGGGTCCCGTCCCGTCCCTATGTCTAGCACTCTAGTAGAGGCTCGTAGATACGCAGGTGTGGGTTATATGGTCTCACGATGTTGCTATTGTATATGTATCTCTCTCTCTCTCTCTCTCTATATATATATATATATATATATTTTATTTTGATAGCCGAAGGGCTTATGTATATCAAAATGGTTATATTTCCAAATGAAAAATGATTCTCTTATGATTTGAGTATGAATTTTATAAAAGAACGCTTAATGAGTATGATGAGTAGTAGAATGAGTGGTGCTCGGTGGTTAGCCCCGGGTACCCGTCACGGCCCCTAGTCGGGTCATGACACAGTCCTTTGTCCAATCCCACTAGTCAACCTCCACCATCACCAACTTTACCATCCAATAGTGATCAACATTCATGACAACCTGATTCACTCATCAATCATCAGAATCAAATTGTAGTAGAGACTCCTGCTCATACTTCACCACATTCACCAAACCAACCCACTCCACCTAATATAGAATTCAGAAGATCCTCAAAAACCCATACTACCCCTGCTTATCTAAAATAGTACGAATATAGCCTACCCAACTTACAACCACACTCATTAAATAGTACTTAGTCTAATCCATCACCCCTTCTTGCTATTTTCTCTCAAAACCAACAGGTAGCATTCACTACTCTGGATTCCAATAGTCAGCAGTTAATTAGAAACATTAAGAAGCAGCCTTAAACCTTGCCTAGCAAGACACTATGATACAACAGTTTGAAGCTTTATATGCTAATCACACTTCAGATCTAGTGGTTTTACTTGCAAGAAGGCAAGAAATAGGTTGCAAGTGGGTATACAAAATGAAACACAAGGCAAGTGGGAGTGTGGAAAGATTCAAAGTAAGATTTGTAGTAAAAGGTTACACATAACAAGCAGATATAGATTACACTGAAACCTTTTCACCTGTTGTGAAAATGACTACTGTCAGGACCCTCATTAGTCTATCCATCAAGAAGAGGTGGGATTTGTTTCAATTCGATTTCAACAATGGATTCCTTTGTGGTGACTTACATGAAGAAGTGTACATGCAAACACCCCAAGGCGTGGATATGCTCAACAAAACCTTGTCTGCAGACTGAGAAAGTCTCTTTATGGTCTAAAATGGGCTAGCAGACAATGGCATGACAAGTTGGCTAATTCTTTGTGTTCCATAGTGTTACACCTGGAATTTTCAGAACATGAGAATGCCACGTTCTTTACCGTATTAATGAAGTATCGGAGACGTCCTATGAAGTTTTGGAAGGTACAAGCAATGGGAAGTTCGTAACAATGAAGTAAAGGATAAATTACGATCTCGTAAGTCATAACCGGGAAGGACAACCTTGAAACCAAAGGACATGACCATTATCAAGTATGATTAATTATAAATATCATGTGTGGAAAGTTTCAAAAGATTCAGGGACCAAACAAATCGAAGAAAATAAGTTTGTCGAAAATTTAAAAAACAGTTGGCAGAATTTTGGACTGAATTTTGAATCAACTTTGGAAGGGTACATCTCAAGGTATATTAGGAGTTTTAAGGTGTTTCAAAATCCTAAAATGAATTTCGTCGAGTCTAGTTTCCAACACAATAAACCGCTCGTCAAAATGACAACGGAGTAAGGAGTTATGGCCATTTTAAGATAACCCTCAAAACTACCAAATGGCTTCCGCGGGTCCCACTTGGGAAAGTCGGTTCCACCGACTTTCAAGGGGTATAAAAACCCCCCATAAACCCCATTTTTTCAGAATATTACATTCTCATGAGTCCTAGAAACCTCCTAGCACATCCCCCAAAGATTTATAGCCCATTAAATCAAGGATTTAACAAGATTACACCAAACTAGTCCATGAAAGGTGATTGTTCTTGCTTCTACTTGATGTTGTGGTGAGTTTGGTCTTGAAGAAAGTTGGCGTCGCTAAAGTTCTTCAAGTATGAGGTATGTTCTTCATATTATCACTTATGTTGAGTTGATTTGAAGGTTTAGCAAGTCTTAAAAATGAAAATAGTTATAGAGGAAAGGTCATAAAGTGTTGTGTTGTAGTTGTTGTTTTTATGGACTGTTTTGAGCATGTTGTGGCCATGTGGTTGGGATAATTTCCATGTGTATAGATAGTATCTAATGTTGTTGGTGTGTTGATGAGATTATGCTCCTTGATTGGGAAGAAAGGAAGTGTATATTGTTGTTGCAGGTTGATAAACATCGTGTGGGATGTTTTATGGAATATTTTGGTATTGATGATGACGTTGTTGATATTAGTATTGCTATTGTGGTTTTTTTGTTGGTATTGTGATTTCGGTCTGGGGATGTAAACAGGGGATATGCTGCCCGAATTTCGGCAGATTTTAAAAGGAATTAATTTTAGGGCTTAAGACAAGCATATGACGATAAGCCTAACAATAATATGAATTCTCTTTAATGTAGATTTTCAGGCTTGGGAGGATAAGCGTTAAATTGTTAAAGTTAAGGCGACCGAAAAGGTATGTAAGGCTAAACCCTTTCTTTCTAAAGGCACGATTCTTTTCTTATGAATCCATATATGTTTTCCATAGCATCCTTATTCCCAAAAGCTAGAAGTTCATGATTCTTAAAGCTTCTTATGATACTAAAGATGAGATGTTTTCTATGATGAACATGATGATGGTGATCCTATTTCTAGAAATTCCAAAGCTTATGGATTTGATGCTATTATAAGATTATTGAGCTTATTTCATGATTTTCTTGATTTTATTCATTGTTGTTGATCTAACCTTATGATAGTTGTTCCTTCAAGGTGAGATATAGTGATGATGATTGTCCCATAATATAAATCGGAGGTTACCGGTCTTCCATCACTCCGATAAAGTGGTAGCTTTTAATTGAGCTCTCATGCATGCTATGTATTTATATATGTAACTTTTACATACCGCGCCTTAACAGCCGGGCAAGATACTATACACATATTACCGCGCCTTAATGGCCGGGCAAGATACTATATATATATAATACCGCACCTATACGGCTGGGTAAGATAACACCGCTCCTATATAGCTGGGCAAGATAACACCGCGCCTACATGGTAGGGAAAGATAACACCGCGCCTCTATGACCGGGCAAGATAACACCATACCTATATGGTCGGGTAGTGTACTTCTATATATATTTTTAATGTTGCTTTAAAAAGTTAAATTTAGCATGCATGGTATCCGCCTTAAGAGGCAATCAGATGTACAGGTTATCTTTACCTCATGTTATGTTCCATATTTCTTGTTATGTTGTTATTCATGCCTTACATACTCAGTACACTATTCGTACTGACGTCCCTTATTGTGGACGCTGCGTTGATGCTCGTAGATAGACAGGTAGACAGATCTAATCCTTAGGAGCTTCATCAGGAGAGTCTCAAGAGCGCTCCATTTGCTTCGAAGCTATAGTCTATTGGTATTACTCTTTTGTGTATATACTCGGATATGGCAGAGTCTTGTCCCATCCTTATGAATTTCTGTATTCTATATAGAGGCTCGTAGACAGATGTACATAGCTAGACGTTCCATATTGTTGTATAATATTTTAGTAGCCTTGTCGGCTAGTGATGATGGACATAACTGTTTAAGATTATATAGAGATGTCCCGTTATATTATGATATATGTCCTTACAGATCATGATATACCAGAGCTATCTTTATGTTCCACCCAGAAATGTTTACGAGATGTATGTTTAGAGGTGCTCGGTGTGTTAGCTCCGGGTGCCCGTCATGGCCCTCTGGTTGGGTCGTGAAAAAAGTGGTATCAGAGTAGTTCGTCCTAAGGTATGTCTATGAGTCGTGTCCGGTAAAGTCTTATTTATGGGTATGAAGCACGCCATACTTATAAACAAGAGGCTGCAGGGTGTTTAGGAATGATTGACCTTTCTTTCTTATCCTAGATCGTGCGATAGAGCTATGTTATCAGGACCCCTTTTTCCTAATTATGTGTTATGATTTCAGTGATCCCTATAAAGAGAAAAGCAACAGCGGCCCAGAAGGGCAAGTCAGTAGCCGGAAGGCGGACTAAATGGGAGCCACCAGCAGATATGGAGGAAGGTGAGTTCTACAATAAGATTCCATCTCGAACCTCTCCTACTTTACCCATTTCAGAGGAGCAAGAAGGGGCCTCAACTCCAACTCTAATAACCCTAGTTCCCTCACAAAATGCCACCGGCCAGGAGGTGAAATAGGCCATTCTTTTGCTGACTCAGTTAGTCACCGCTTAAGCCCAGCAGCAAAGTACGGGACATGGTGACAGGGCTGTCAGTGCAAGAGCCCGTGATTTCATTAGTTTGAACCCTCCGGAGTTTTTTGGGTCAAAACCGGTTGAGGACCCGCAGAGCTTCATTGAAGAAATATCGAGAACCTTGTGAATAATACATGCTTCGGAGGTGGAGTCGGTAGTGTTGGTCTCCTATAGATTACGGGATGTTGCGGTTCATTGGTATACGGTTTGGATGTCTTCAAGAGGAGTCAATGCTCCTCCACCGGTATGGCAAGAGTTTGTGGATGCTTTTCTCTGACATTAGTTGTGGCCAGAGGTTTGACGAGCCAGAGCTGATGAGTTTTTTAATCTTAGACAACGGAATATGAGTGCTCGAGAGTACAGTCTTCGTGTTAATTCCTTGGCAAGGTCTTCCCCAGCCATGGTAGCTGATATAGGAGATCGTGTAGATAGGTTGGTGAGTGAGTTGGGGCCACATTTGATTAAGGAGTGCTTGACAGCCTCACTCCAGGAAGGAATGGATATCTCTCATATTCAGGCCCATGCCTAGAATTGGGAAGAATAGCAGCAGCCGCAAGGAGATGAGCGTGATTTTGATAGAGGTTATAGTAAGAAGGCAAGATCTTCAGGCGCCGCAAATGAGTTCGGAGAGAGTCAGCAGCAGCAAAATTCTAGGCACTCCGTCCATTCAGTGGCTAGTGCAACTCCTCGATTTTGTCACGACCCAACCGGAGGGCCATGACGGGTACCCAACGCTAACCCACCTGGGCACCTCTTATCGTACATTCATATTCACATCTAGGTGAGCCACATGGCCTACTCATGATTTCAATACATCAATAATACTAATCTCATTAGGCAACGACACATTTATATCATTATCAACAACAATGCCCATATCCATATACGCAAGCCGACGAGGCTAACACAATAATATACAAAATATGAGCCGACAAGGCCAAAGGACATCTAGCTATACACAACTGTCTACGAGCCACTAAAGAGAGTATGTAACATCATATTGATGGGGCAGGACCCCGCCATGCTCATATGTATGTACACAAAAGAATAATACCAACAGTTGCAGCTCCGGATGAAACGGAGCTCCTCTAAGCAGTCCCTGAACAAGTAATCTATGGATAGAGTCTGTCTCCCTGTCCACCTGCGGGCATGACGCAACGTGCACAAACAAAGGGACGTCAGTACGAATAATTTACTGAGTATGTAAAGCATAATCAATAACATAATGGAAGCGTAATAATTAGCATAAGATGGACGAGTCATGGAATGAAAGAGCCATGTATACCTTTAGCGACGTTCATAAGATTTACTTACCTTCTTTCTAATGGAAAACTTCTATTTCATACATTTATAAATTTAGCAGTATCATACCCGACTATAGAGGTTCGGTGTCTTACATACCTGACCATGATAAGGTTCGGTGTTATGCATACCTGGCCCTATCAAGGCTCAGTCTTATCCATACCCAACTGCAGTGGTGCGCGCGCGATAGACGTCATACCTGGAATATAAGTATCATCAACATCATCATCATCATCGTTTTCGTTACTTCTTTCCTTAAAGGATCAACTATCATATAAAGGAGGCAATAGCATCGTGAAAATATCGAGAATCATGAGCTTTAGTAATTCTAGGGATGGAGTCATTTAGAAGACATTTTGGAACCCATTAGGAGGTATATAGCAAAGGAATCATGCCTTAATGAAAGAAGGGTTAGTCTTACATACCTCGTCGTCTTCTTATCTACTTAATGTTCACCGTCGAAGCTTAAGAAATCTACATCTTGAAGGATTCATACCATGGTTAAGCCTTAATGATACTCTTAAACCCAAACTAGAATAATTCATGATCTAACGAAAATTGGGAAGCATTTCCCCTATTTCATCGACTTCCACTATATTAACAACTCTCAAACATCCATAATAACATCGATAATATCATAATCAAGTAATCACATTCCATTAAGTCTTCAATATTCACTCTCATATTCAATTCATACTAGCAACTTCATACCAACTTTTGCACATTTTCATACAACGCTTCCTCATCACCATTATTACCTTTCATAACAAGAACATATCTATATCATACTAAGAATCATGACTCAAATTAGTTTACCATCATAAACATCACGAAATCCACATTTAGAACTCACCCTCTACATTTCACATTTCCTCCAAGTTTGTTACAACCAACCATACTTAATAACATGAAATAAGCACGAAAACTAACCTTTTTATCTCATAGTAACATGCTTTGGAGCAGCTATCAACTTGTGCAAAAACCCTAGCTACAATACCCAAGTAAATCTTGAAATCTACCAACCCTATGGACCCTTCTAACACATGAACACCTCAATTCTTGCTATTTGATCTTTGTAATCTGTTCGGTTTGAGTGAAATATGTTGCGAGAAGGGTTTTGGGAGCCCTCAAGATTGGAGAGAAGGTGGGAAATGAAATAAAAGAACAACGGGGCCATATATAACAAAATAAAATTCCGGCCCGACCCAGATATACGGCCAATTATACGGGACGTATAATTTATACGGTCCATATAATTTGACCGTATAATCTCATCATGCAATAACCCCTCTCTGGAAGTAATCCACGGACCATTATAGGGGCCGTATAATTAATACGGTCCGTACAAATGGCCGTGCAGCTGGAAATTCCCGAATTTCACTCTTGTCGACTCGTTTGACTTCCATTCCTTGTGGAATCTTCTTGGCACTTATGTAACACTTTATTAACCATACAGTAGGCCCTATAGCAGCCCGTCAAGACATTACCAAATAAATATTAGCTCTATCATAGCGAAAACCTTTTCGAACGTGACTTACATTTCACTTCCTTCAACAACTAGATTTCAACTACTCATATAACTTCAAAATCTTATAACATGCACTTTAAGCTATCAAATACTTTCCTTAATCTCGTAAGGGTTTCATAATCACCTTAAGCTCACTCTATCCTACTCACAAGGCAACAAATTCGAAATTTCTGAGATGTAACATTATTCCCCCCTTAGGAACATTCGTTGTTACACCTCTCGTTTTATTGCAAGGAGATTTTGGCTTATTGGTGGTGTACACCTTCAGTACGGTAGTCCACACCAGAGCTTTGGACACGAGATATTTTACTTCGTATGTATGTAGGAGTATAAGTATGTAGTCTTGACATTATGAGGGAATTAGAAGTGAAACGAATCGAATCGGAGCAAAACGGAGCAGTTCATAAAAACTGCTGAAACCAGTCAGTGTCGACGGCCTAAGGGACGAACCATCGACACATAGATGAGTCGTTGCCTGTCACCGTCGACAAGGTTTTGCAATCAGACATCTCAGGCGGAGAATCGACGGCGTATGTCGACGGACCGTCGACACGTAGACGAGTCGTCGACCCGCGGATCTGGAAGTTTCCAGCCCTGGTTATAAATATAAGCTCCCATGTTTTAATTCATTATTTCTCCCTAAAAAAAACTCTATATCTCTATAGAACCCTCTAAAACCCTCTCTTTATTTCTACAACAATTTATACCATGAAATCAAGATCAAAAGCCATGATTTAAGAGATTTATATACTAGGAAGCCTATTAGGGTTTGTGGAGAGTAAGAATTTCTTTGGCATGCAAGTGGAGGATTTCATTCTAATGGAGTAAAATGACTCAAGGCTTGTTCCCAAGTGCTTAAGGTGAGTTTTATGTTTATTTCCTATTATTGAGAGTATTGAGGGGTGGAAAGACTTGGATTATTGAAGAAAATAGAATATACAGCTCAAATGTGAAAATAATGGTATTCTTAAATAATAGTTGACATGAATCATGAATCTTTATGTATTACGAATAGAATCTCGTTACAAATTGTATTAAGAACATGGGAGAAACATAATAGGAGGATGAATGCAATATTGTATTATGACCATGGTATGGATGCCCTTGAAATGGGAGTAGGAGAATTGAATGATGTATGGTTGACCAAGATGGTGGATTATGAGATTATGAATGTTCTTATAAGTGTTTGGGAGTTATTATAACATGACACCACTAGTCGGCGGCGTATGATGGTTACCCAGACGCAGGTCAACAACGATGGTATATATATATATATGATATGCATGCATGCGTTCCTTTAAAGGTTAAGGAGGCTATATCTCCAGCTCATATTTCATTGTTTCATTATTATGCTATTATTATTCATGCCTTACATACTCAGTACAATGTTCGTACTGACGTCCTTTCTTTTTGGACACTGTGTTCATGGACACAGGTAGACAGAGAGACGGTACGGATTCGTAGGAGCTTATCAGCAGATTCACAGGAGCACTCTATTATTGTGGAGGTGCTACTTTTGATTACATTATTTTGTGTTTATATTTTTGGTACGACGGGGTCCTGTCCCGTCTTTATGTCTAGTACTCTAGTAGAGGCTCGTAGATACGTACGTGTGGGTTGTTGGTGTCCCATGACAATGACAATGTACATTTTTGTACATCATTTTTGGTAGTCGTACAGGCTTATGTATATATATGTACAACCTTGGGGTATTTATATATATATGTGTCCAGGTTGAGTATGATGAATACCAATATGAGCGGTGCTCGGTAGTTAGCTCCGGGTACCCGTCATGGCCCCTAGTTGGGCTGTGACAAAAGTGGTATGAGAGCAGTTCATTCCTAGGAATTGTCTACGAGCCGTGTCTAGCAGAGTCTTGTTTATAGTGTGTAGCGCGCCATAGTTATAAACAAGAAGCTGGGGGGCATTTAGGAAAAATGACCATTCTTCTTCTTATGAGATCGTGCGATAGAGCCATGTTATAATATTTTCTCCTCCCTAATGATGTGTTTTGATTTCAGTGTTGCCGTCAAAGAGAAAAGCTACAGTCGCCCAGAAGGGCAAGACTACGATGGAAAGGCGAATAGAAAGGGAGCCGCCAACTCATGTAGAAGAACGTGAATCCCATAATGAGGCTCCATCTAATACCTCACACACTCCGCCTATTATAGAAAAGCAAGAGGGGGCTTCAGTTCTGCTCCTATGCCTCTAGTCCCTCCACCGGCTGCTTCGGGTCAACAAATGACCGAAGCTATTCAGCTACTGACACAGTTAGTGGCTGCCCAGGCACAGCGCCAGGGTACAAGTTCAGGTGATAGGGCGACTAGTACTCGAGCTCGGGATTTTATGAGTTTGAATCCTCCAGAATTTTTCAGGTCAAAGCCGGATGAAGACCTGCAAGGTTTTATTGATTAGATGTTGAGAACATTGAAAATTATTCATGCCTCCGATACTGAATCCGTGGAGTTGGCATCTTATAGGCTCTAGGAGATGGCGGTTCTTTGGTATAATAATTGGGTATCCTCAAGGAAGGAAAATGCACCTCCTCTAGTATGGCAAGAATTTGGTGGATGCTTTCTTTCGTCACTATTTGCCACCCGAGGTCCGTCGAGCGAGAGCGGATAGATTCCTAAATTTGAAGCAAGGGAACATGAGAGCTCGGGAGTATAGACATCACTTTAATTTATTGGCTAGATATGCTCCGACTATGGTGGCTGACATGGGAGATAGAGTGCACAGATTTGTGAGTGGCTTAGGGCCATATTTATTCAAAGATTGCTTGACAGCTTCATTGCAAGATGGGATGGATATTTTCCGTATTCTGGCCCACGCCCAGAATTTAGAAGAACAGTAACAGCCGTAGAGGGGTAGGCGTAATATTGATAGAGGGCAGAGTAAGAAGGCCAGATTTATGGGTACCGGTAGCGACTATAGAGGGGGATCGAGGCAGCCATATTCTAGATACCCAGGCCAGTCGGCGACTAGTGCACCTCTCCGGTTTGCAGGCAGGAAATTTGACCGCTCCGTTCATTCAGGACAGGGTCAGAGCTCGAGAGCTTTAGGTTCCTCGTTTGAGGGTAATTATATTCAGAGAAGACCACCGGTTCCGCAATGTAGCCAGTGCAGAAAGTTACATTCCGGCCCGTGTCGCCAAGGTACAGATGCATGTTATGTTTGTGGACAGACTGGGTACGTGATGCGTTATTGTCCCTCGAGGTATGGAAGAGGTGGGGTTCAGCCCATAGGGTCAGCAGCTAGTTCTTCTTCTTCATCAGTGCGCCCGATAGAGCAGACTCCCCAGATTCCAGTTGGTTGAGGTAGAGACAGAGGGGGAGCGTCCAGTTCAGGTGGTACCCAGCCCCGTATCTATGCTTTAGCCGGACGACAGGATCTTGAGTCCTCTCCGAATGTGGTTACAGGTATATTGACTATATTCTCTCATGATGTTTATGCGTTGATAGATTCGGGTTCTACGTTATATTATATTACACCCAATATTGCTGGTCGTATTGGGGTGAAACTCGATCCAATTAAACCTTTTGAGGTATCTACTCCAGTTGGTTATCCCGTGATAGCTAGACGAGTATACCAGAATTGTGTAATTGTGATATGTGAACACCAGACTAAAGTTTGATTTAATTGAGCTGGAAATGCTAGATTTTGATATGATTATAGGTATGGATTAGTTGGCCTCATGTTATGCCAATGTTGATTGCCGAATGAAAGTAGTTCGATTTCAGTTTCCAGGAGAGCCCGTGCTTTAATGGAAAGGTAATACAGCATCTTCTAGAGGTAGGTTTATTTCCTACCTCAAGGCAAGGAAGATGATAGCCAAATGCTACATTTATTACCTAGTTCGAGTTCATGATACCGAATCAAAGCCATCGACTTTTCAATCAGTCCCGGTAGTGAACGAATTTCCGGATGTATTTCCAGATGAACTTCCAGGCCTTCCTCGGGAAAGAGAGATTGATTTTGCTATTGATGTATTACCGGACACCAATCCTATATCTATTCCTCCTTACCGAATGGCTCCAATAGAATTGAAAGAGTTGAAGGCTCAATTGAAAGATTTACTTGAGAAGGGATTTATTAGGCCCAGTTTGTCACCGTGGGGAGCACTTGTCCTATTTGTGCGAAAGAAAGATGGTTCCTTATGAATGTGTATTGATTATAAGCAGCTGAATTAGGTGACGATAAAGAACAAATATCCCCTTCCAAGAATTGATGATTTGTTTGACCAATTACAGGGTGTCAAGTGGTTTTCCAAAATCGATCTAAGATCGGGTTATCATCAAGTGAGAGTTAGAGAAGAAGATATTCCTAAAACAGCTTTCAGAACGAGATATGGCCATTATGAATTTTGGGTCGACTAATGCTCCAACGGTGTTTATGAATTTGATGAAACATGTATTCAGACCTTTTTTAGATCTGTTTGTAATCGTGTTCATCAAAGATAATCTTGTATACTTTCGGATAGAATCTGAGCATGCAGACCATTGGCGTATTGTCCTTGGAATTCTTCAGACTCGAGAACTGTATGCAAAATTTTCAAAATGCGAGTTTTGGCTAAATTCTGTGACTTTTCTCGGCCATGTTATTTTAGCTGATGGCATTCGATTTGACACTCAGAAAATTGAGGCTATGAAGACTTGTCCAAGGCCCACAATGCCTACAGAAGTTTGTAGTTTCCTGGGATTAGCAGGTTACTACAAAAGGTTCGTAGAAGGGTTTTCCTCTATTTCAGCCCCATTGATGAAGCTAACCCAGAAGTCAACTAAATTTCAGTGGAATAATGCTTGTGAACACAATTTTTAGGAATTGAAAGGTAGGTTAACTTCGGCCCCAGTCTTGACCCTCCCAGAAGGGCCATATGGTTATGTTGTATACTGTGATGCCTCTGGTGTTGGGTTAGGATATGTGTTGATGAAGCACGGTAAAGTCATTACCTATGCTTCAAGGCAGCTGCGGAAGCATGAAAAGAATTATCCGACCCATGACCTTGAGTTGGCTGCAGTTATTCATGCATTAAAGATATGGAGACATTACTTGTATGGTGTACAGGTTGATATCTATACATATCACAAGAGTCTCCAGTATATCTTCAAGTAGAAGGAGTTAAATCTATGGCAGAGGCGATGGTTAGAACTCCTAAAAGATTATAATTTGAGTATTTTATACCACCCCGGAAAGGCAAATGTAGTGGCCGATGCACTTAGCCGCAAATTAATGAGAAGTCTATGTGAAATTCCTTCGGAGAAGAAAGAATTACCCTGTGAGCTTCCCCAACTAGCCAACAGTTCGCCTAATTGATTCAGGCAATGCAGGAATTGGTATTCACAACCCAACTGTTTCATCCTTAGATATGGAGGTGAGAGAGCGCCAATATGAAGATCCTCAGTTGAGCTATTATAGAGATACATTTCATGAGAAAGAGAAGTCGCCATTTGAAGTTTCGATAGATGGAGTTCTTAGGTACCGACACAGGCTATGTGTCCCAAATGTTGCAGGGCTACATCGTCAAATTCTAGAAGAAGCTCATTATTCCCGGTATTATATTCATCCAGGAGCGAGAAAGATGTATCACGATCTTAAGCTAATGTATTAGTGGGATGGAATGAAGAAGGATATAGCAGAATTTGTAGCTCAGTGTCCAAATTGCCAATAAGTGAAAATTGAACATCATAAGCCAGGAGGATTATTACAAGCAATGGAAATTCCAACATGGAAATGGGAAGCGATAAACATGGATTTCATTGTAAGGTTGCCCCGTTCCCGAGGCAAGTATGACTCCATATGGGTGATCGTGGACAGACTCACGAAATCAGCTCATTTTCTTCCAGTCAGAACCACATATTCAGCTGAAGATTATGCAAGGTTGTATCTTAAGGAAATTGTGAGACTTCATGGTGTCCCGTTATCTATTATCACAGATAGAGGAGCACAATTTACAGCCAAATTCTGGAAGTATTTTGAAGAAGGATTGGGTACTCAAGTGAGATTTAGCACCGCATTTCACCCGCAGACAGATGGGCAGGCCGAGCGCACTATTCAGACCTTGGAGGACATGTTACGGGCATGTGTGCTAGATTTTGGTGGTAGATGGGATGACCACTTACCTCTCATTGAGTTCGCATACAACAATAGCTATCATTCCAGTATTCAGATCGCCCCATATGAAGCTCTATATTGACGGAAGTGTAGTTCCCCAAGTGGGTGGTTTGAAGTAGGAGAGGTACAGCTAATAGGTCTTGAGTTGATTCAACAAGCGGTGGAGAAGGTCGAGGTTATCCGAGATCGATTGTTGACAGCCCAAAGTCGCTAGAAATCCTATGAGGACAACCATCGGTGAGATTTAGAATTCCAAGTTGATAATTAGGTATTTTTGAAGGTATCACCGATGAAAGGCGTGATGAGATTTGGTAAGAAAGGGAAATTGAGTCCGCGATACATTGGCCTTATAAGATTGTCCGCAAGGTGGGTCAAGTAGCTTATGAATTGGACTTACCCTCAGAACTTGAATCAGTCCATCCAGTTTTCCATGTCTCAATGCTCTGAAAGTGTGTCGGAGATCCTACTAGGATCGTGCCGGTAGATGATGTTCAAGTGACAGAAAAGTTGGCTTATGAAGAAGTACCTATGGCTATACTAGACAGGCAAGTACGGAGACTTAAGAATAAAGAAGTAGCTTCAGTCAAAGTCTTATGGAGGAATAATAACCGAGAAGAAATGACTTGGGAAGCAGAAGAAAATATGAAGTCCAGGTACCCGCACTTATTTTTATCCCCGGAAGATATTCAAGAGGCAACATCAATATTATGAGGTATGTATGCTTTCTTTTCATGATTTTGGTCGTGTGTGGCCATAAAAATATTGCTATTGTGTTGTGGCCCCGTGAGGCATGTTTATTGTAGGCTGTTGTGACAGGGTGATAGCACTATGTTACAGGGGAAACTTTGGCGAAATTTTCGTAGAATTCCCGAGAACTTAACATTCGAGGACAAATGTTTTTAAAGGGGGGGGGGGGGGGGGAAGGATGTTACATCTCTCGTTTTATTACAAGGAGATTTTGGCTTATTGGTGGTGTACACCTTCGGTACGCTAGTCTGCACCAGAGTTTTGGTCATGAGATATTTTACTTTGTATGTGTGCAGGAGTATAAGTATGTATTCTTGACATTATGAGGGAATTAGAAGTGAAACGAATTGAATCAGAGCAAAACGGAGTAGTTCAGAAAAACTGCTAAAACCAGTTAGCGTCGACGGCCCAAGGGATGAACCGTCGACACGTCGACGAGCCGTCGCCTGGCACCATTGACGAGGTTCTGCAATCAGACATCTCAGGCCAAGAATCGACGGCGCAGTCAACCCTACTCGTCGACCCGTGGATCTGGAAGTTTTTAGCCCTAGTTATAAATATAAGCTCCCATGTTTTAATTCATTATTTCTCCCCAAACAGACTCTATATCTCTCTAGAACCCTCTATCTATTTCTACAACAATCTATACCAAGAAATGAAGATCCAAAGCCAAGATTTAAGAGATTCATATACTAGGAAGCCTATTAGGGTTTGTGGAGAGTAAGAATTTCTTTGGCATGCAAGTGGAGGATTTCATTCTAATGGAGGAAAATGACTCAAGGCTTGTTCCCAAGTGCTTAAGGTGAGTTTTATGTTTATTTCCTATTATTGGGAGTATTGAGGGGTTGAAAGACTTGGATTATTATCACGACCCGACTAGGGGCCATGACGGGTACCCGGGGCTATCCACCGAACACCGCTCATTCTGCTACTTATCATACTCGTTAAACGTTTATTCATCAAATTCATACTCAAATCATAGGAAAATCGTTTTTCATTTGGAAACATAATTACCTTTATATACGTAAGCCCTTCGGCTATCAAATAATACACATATACATATATATATTTATACACTTATCAAAATCGTGAGACCATACTACCACACATACGTATCTACGAGCCTCTACTAGAGTACTAGACGTATGGACGGGATAGGACCACATCGTGCCCAAAACATATATGTACATAAAATAGTAAATCTCTAGAACCTTCAGAATAATGGAGTTTTTTCAAAACTCTGCTTATCGGCTTCTACAAATCTGGATCGCCTACCTGTGGGCATGAACACAGCGTCCAAAGAAAATGGACGTCAGTACGAATATTGTACTGAGTATGTAAGGCATGAATGAAATAAACATAATAAAGAATCACAAGACGTAACCTGCAGAACTTTTAAGGGAGGATACATTTCGTGCCTATATCATATATTATCACGGTACATGCATCATCATAGCTCATACATCGTCGTATCATACATATATATATCATAACACCGCATCTGCTCATACATATTAAAATTTATCCGTATACGGCCACGTAGAGGCTTGACAATATCACATACATATCCTCCGAGCTTTTCCTACATATATCATATTCATGCCTATATCCTGTACATATTCATATCATATACGTATCCATATCATATATCATATACATCATATACATATTCACATCATATACATACCTGGCCAACCAAGGCTTCAGGGTTACACATACCTGGCCAACCAACGCTTCAGGGTTATACATACCTGGCCAACCAAGGCTTCAAGGTTATACATACCTGGCCAACCAAGGATTCAGGGTTATATATACCTTGCCCTACCAAGGCTTCAGGGTTACATCTACCCAACTGCAGTGGTGCACTAACGTTACATAAATATATACATATTCTACCCAGCCTTATAAGCTCGAGGTTTCATAAGAGCCATACATAGGCACATATATACATATATACATATATACATAAAAGCCCATAATTATCTTTAGCGTCATCACTATTATCATCGTCATCATTATCATCATCACTATCAACATGGTCATCATTATCATCACATATGTCTCATAAACTTATCATAACCTTTCATGGAGCATACATTTGGATTTAATGACAATCTATGAGAATCGCATCGTATTCGTAGCATGACCTTCTTAATAACGTCGCATAATAAACTTTATAATCTCTAACTCAGGCTCATCATTACTATCATCGTATCTATGGCATATCTCTTTCCTTAATCTCATATGGAACCCCTTATGAACATACACTCGTAACGTTTCGGAACATTGGTCATAGGACACGTATTAGAGCTTGTAGACAACCTATAACAATGTCGGGGTGACATAAGGTCGAGAGCCCCCGATTCCATTATGGAGCATTCATAAGCATTATGTCTCACCTTGAAGGAATTAGCATATAAGGTGAGTGTAGTCAATGAACAACATCAATGGATCGTAATATGGATCATTAGCCTTGTAGAACCATAATAGTATAGGCCTTAGAATCCTTAGACTTAGACTCATCATCACCATTACCGCATTCATAACATACCTCTTATCTTATCCCATATGGCAATTCATAAACATAGGCTCTTAGTTTTCCGGAAGGTAGGAAAGTCATGGAGAGGTTAGGGAAATACTATCATAAGAATCATATAAGGATCATTAGCTTCGTAGGAATATCATATCATAAGCTTTATGACTTCTCGACTTAGATTCATCATCGGTATTGTCTTATTCATAACGTATCTCTTTTCTTTGTCTCATATAAAGTTCTTTATACTCGTAGATTCATAGTTCCAAATATGTAGGAAAATCATAGGGAGATAGGAGGATTCATACCATATGATTCATGCCTTAGAAAGAAAGGACTAGCCTTACATACCTCTTTCGTTTAACAATTTCCATCGCTTGGTTGTTCTTCTTCAATGCTCACGTTTGTACCTTCAAGAGAATTCGCATTCACATTAGCTAATTGATTACATGAACGTGCTTACTAAAGCTAGAGAAAATTGGTCAGCATTTCCTTTGTTTATACAACCTTTCCCGTATTGTATATCAACTCCCAAACATTCATAATAACGTTCACAATATCATAACCAACAATTTTCATTCATCTACATCACCCTCGTTTCACAATTCCACTTCAATTCATCCATAAGCATGGTCATAGTATACTAGTGCGTTTTCTTGCATATAATACTTATCCCGTGTTCTCAGTATCATTTATAACATACTTATAATCACAACATATTAATATTCACAACTCATTCCAACCACTACTCAAAATCTCATTATTCTCTTGTTTATGACCCATTTCCTATATCCTTCTACAATCCAAGTGTTTCAACTTTCAAATACCTTAAAAAACATGTAAATATCATAAAACTTACATTAGATGGTGTGAGAATGAACGTTGAGTGCAAATACTTCACTTGAGCAAAACCCTAGTTTCACCTCCACTTGGATTCCTTGTCTTGGATGAACTTTAATGAATTTCTTACACTTGATTTCCTTGGTTTGATGAAATTGATCACAAATACCCCTTGAATTCTTGTTGGAGAAGTGTAGAGAGATGTTTTAGAGAGAAGGGGTGTGAAGGGAAAATGAAATGAAATGAACTTGGATCCCCTTTTTAATACACAAAATCAGTCCCGACCCATTTATACGGACACACATACGGTCCTTACAATTTATACGGTCCGTATGTGTGACTGTATAATGGTTCCAGTGGAGTCTCTTCTCTGGACAAGTTATATGGCCAGATCTACGGTCCGTATCTTTTGTACGGTCCGTATAATGGACAGTACAATTCACAGTTTTCCGAAAATCATTTTCGTCGACTCGTTTGATCTCCAATCCTTATGGAACCTTCTTGACACTTGTTTATCACTTCATTAAAAATCTAGGGGTCATTATAAATCTTCTCTAAATCATCATTAATTCATCGTTAACTCGTTATTCGTAAATCCTTTCCGATACATCTCGTATGTCTTGCCTCCTCTTGGCAACTTTCTTCTCTTACTTCGAATGTCTTTGAAATCTCATTTAGAATCATCGAATGTTATTTCTTACTCATCAAAACATCGCATACGTCGTACCCTTCGTCAGTCTATTCACTGTGCATGAACAGAAAAATTTTCGAGGTGTAACAATTATGGAAGAAAATAGAATATAGAGCTCAAATGTGAAAATAATGGTATTCTTAAATAGTAGTTGACATGAATCATGACTCTTGATGTATTATGAATAGAATATCGTTACAAATGATATTAAGAACATGAGAGAAATATAATAGGAGGATGAATGCAATATTGTATTATGACCATGGTTATGGATGCCCTTGAAATGGGAGTATGAGAATTGAATGATGTATGGTTGACGAAGATGGTTGATTATGAGATTATGAATGTTCTTATAAGTGTTTGGGAGTTATTATATGATATGGAGAAAGTTGTAGAAACTAAGGAGATGCTGCCCAATTTTCATTAGCATTAGTTCAAGCATACTTATGTTATTGATATTTTAGTACGAATTCCCTTGAAGGTTAATCGCAAGTTAAAGAGGCACGTAATTACACGATAGAGTTGAAGAGATACAAGGTATATAAGGCTAGTCCCTTCTTTTCTAAGACATGATCCCTATGACATGAATTCCCCTATCTCTCCATGACTTTCTTACATTCCATGAACTATGAGTCTACGTGGATAAATAGCTCCTTATGAGGTAAAGATAAGAGATATGTCACGAATGATAATGGTGATGATGAATCTAAGCCTAAAGACCCTAATGCTTATGATATGATAATTCCATGAAGCTAATGACTCTTATACGATTCTTTAATGTCATTCATTGTTCCTAGACCCACCTTATGATACTAGTTCCTTCAAGGTGAGGTACGATGAATATGATTACTCCACAATGGAATTGGGGGTTCTGAACCTTACGTCACCCCGATATAGTTATAGATTATCTTTGAGTTTAAATATATGCATTATGAGATGTATACGATAATGAGGTTACACCATGCCTGTAAGGCCGAACATGTCACCGCGAAGGCGTGCTGCATTCGATTCCACCATGCCTGGATGGCCGGATATGTCACTATTAATGCGGGCTGCTTGTGATTACATCGTGCCTAGGGGGTCGGACATGACACCACTAGTGGGCGGCGTATGATGGTTACCCGAACGCGGGTCAACGACAATGGTATATATATATATATATATGTATATGATATGTATGCATGTGTTCCTTTAAAGGTTAAGCAGGCTATATCTCCAGCTCATATTTCATTGTTTGGTTATTATGCTATTATTATTCATGCCTTACATACTCAGTACAATGTTCGTACTGACGTTCTTTTTGGATGTTGTGTCCATGCCCACAGGTAGACAGGGAGACGGTGCGGATCCATAGGAGCTTATCAGCAGATTCACAGGGGCACTCCATTATTTCGGAGGTGCTACTTATGATTACATTCTTTTGTGTTTATATTTTGGGCACGACAGTGTCCTGTCCCATCTTTATGTCTAGTACTCTAGTAGAGGCTCGTAGATACGTATGTGTGGGTTGTTGGTGTCCCATGACGATAACAGTGTACATTTTTGTACATCATTTTTTGTGACCGTACAGGCTTATGTATATCTAATTATAGCCTTGGGGTATTTATATATGTATGTGTCCAGGTTGAGTATGATGATTAGCAATATAAGCGGTGCTCGATAGTTAGCTCCGGGTACCCGTCATGGCCCCTAGTCGGGTCGTGACATTCATCCTCGAATGCTCGGTTCTTGGGTATTCTATAAAAAATTTGCCAGAGTTTCCCCTATAATATGGCACTGCCATCCTGTCACAACAACCCAAAATACATCTCCTCACATGGCTACAACAACAACATCAATAACGATAGCCACACACGACCAAGAAAGCATCAATGAAAGCACTACATACCTGAGGACAATGGTCTCTGCCTGAGTCTCCTATGGTGGTGGAAATAAAAGCGGGTACCGGAACTTCATGTCTTCTTCTGCCTCCTAAGTCATTTCCTATCTATTATTATTCCTCCATAAAACTTTAACTAAAGCTACATCTTTTGTTTTGAGTCTCCGTACTTGCCTATCTAGAATGACAATGGGAAATTCTTTGTAGGATAATTGCTCCATGACTTGGACATCATCTACCGGTACAACTCTAGAAGGATCTCCAGTGCACTTACGAAGCATCGATACATGGAAAACCGGATGGATTGACTCCAACTCCGAAGGTAGATCTAATTCATAGGCCACTTGGCCTACCTTGCGTACAATCTCATAAGGTCCAATATACCGATGACTACGCTTGCCCTTTTTGCCAAATCTCATGACTTCCTTCATTGGCGACACCTTCAGGAATACCCAATCTTTCACTTGAAACTCTAAGTCCCTTCGACGTTTATTTGCATAGGATTTCTGACGACTCTGGGTTGTTAATAATTGATCCTGTATAATCTTGACTTTCTCTATAGCTTGCTGGACCAAGTATGGCCCTATCAATTTTGTCTCCCCTACTTCGAACCACCCAATTGGAGATCTACACTTGCGCCCATATAAAGTCTCATATGGGGCCATTCGGATGCTAGAATGCTAACTGTTGTTGTAAGCAAATTCAATAAGCCATAAGTGATTATCCCAACTACCCCCAAAATCCAATATACATGCCCGTAGCATATCCTAAAGGGTCTGAATGGTGCGCTCAGCTTACCCATCAGTCTGTGGATGAAATGCGGTACTAAGACTCACTTGAGTCCCCAAACCTTCATGGAAGTTTTCTAGAAATTTGTTGTAAATTGGGTCCCTCTATCGGAGATAACAGATACTGGAACACCGTGAAGTCGCACTATCTCTTTAACATAAAGCTTTGCATAATCTTCTGCTACATATGTAGTTCTGACCGGTAAGAAATGAGCTGACTTTGCGAGTCTATATATCATCACCCATATATAATCATACTTACGTCGAGAATGGGGCAAGCCTGCAATGAAATCAATGTTAATTACTTCTCATTTCCATGTTGGAATTTCTATAGCTTGTAACAATCTGCCGGGCTTTTCGCATAAAATTTTCACTTGCTGACAATTAGGACATTAGGCCACGAATTCCGCCATATCTTTTTTCATCCCATTCCACCAATATATAGATTTAAGATCATGATACATTTTCGTTGCTCGGGGGTGAATGGAATAACGGGAACAATGGGATTCTTACAAAATCTGTTGATGTAACCCTGCAATATCGGGAACACACAACCTGCCTTGACATTGAAGAACTCCATCTCTCGAAATCTCGAAGGATGACTTTTTCTTCTAAGGGAGTGTAGTTCTGTAATGAACTTACATGGGATCCTCGTATTGACGCTCTTCCACCTCAACTACTAGCGACGAGACCACTGAATTTTGAATGATAGCTCATGTACTGCCTGAGTCCACTACTCGAACTCCTAGACTAGTTAACTACTGGAGCTGACGAGCTATCTCTCTTTTCTCTAGATGAACATCGCATAAACTTCCCATGGATCTACGGTAAGAGCATCAACCACAACATTTTCTTTCCTGGGATGATATAGGATGTTAACATCATAATCTTTCAACAACTCCAACCATCACCTTTGCCTCAAATTCAATTCCTTCTGCTTAAAAATATACTGGAGGGTCTCATGATCTGTATAAATATCAACATGGATGCCATACAAGTAATGTCTCCACATCTTCAATGCATGAATCACTGCAGCTAACTCAAGATCGTGGGTTGGGTAATTCTTCTCATGTTTGCGCAATTGCCTTGAGGTGTAGGCAATAACCTTACTATGCTGCATCAACACACATCATAATCCACTGTCCGAAGCATCATAATAGACAACGCCTTCTGGTCCTTCTGGAAGTGTCAGGACTGGGGCAGAAGTTAATCTATTATTTAGCTCTTGGAAACTACATTCACAAACATCAGTCCATTGAAATTTAGGCAATTTCTAGGTCAACTTCATGAGTGCTGCAGAGATAGAAGAAAAGCATTCTATAAACCTCCTGTAATAACCTGCTAAGCCCAAAACACTACCACCTCCGTAGGTGTTGTAGGCCTTGGCCAAGTCTTCACGACCTCAATCTTTTGGGTATCTACCCGGATGCCATCGGCTGAAATAATATGCCCCAAGAAGGTCACCAAATTCAACCAAAATTCACCCTTAGAAAATTTGGCGAATAACTCTCGAGTCCGGAGAACCTTAAGGATGGTGTGCAGATGATCCGCATGTTGTACTTCGGATCGAGAATATACCAAGATATCGTCAATGAACACGATCACAAATAAATCTAAGAAAGGCCTGAACATATTGTTCATCAAATCCATAATTACTACCGGTGCATTAGTTAGCCCAAATGACATTACCTGGAACTCAAAATGACCATATCTTGTTCTGAAAGCCGTCTTAGGAATATCCTTCTCCCTAACTTTCACCTGATGATACTCGGATCTCAAATCTATTTTTGAAAACCATTTGGCACCCTGCAATTGATCAAATAAGTCGTCAATCCTTGGAAACGGATATTTGTTCTTGATCGTCACTTTATTTAGTTTCCTCTAGTCAATGCACATTCGCAAAGAGCCATCTTTCTTCCTCACAATCAACACGAGTGCTCCCCACGGAAAAGAACTACGCCTAATAAAACCTTTCTTGAGCAAGTCCTTCAATTACTCCTTCAACTCTTTCAATTCTACGGGAGCAATTCGGTAAGGAGGAATAGATATGGGCTTTGTATCCGGTATCACATCAATAGAAAAATCAATCTTCCGCTCAGGCGGAAGACCTGGAAGCTCATCCTGGAATACATCCAGAAACTCATTCACCACGGGGACTGACTGAAGAGTTGGCGATTCGGCTTCTATATATTGAACCCCGACTAAATGATAAATACAACCTTTAGCAATAATTTTCATAGCCTTGAGGTAGGAAATAAACCTACATTTCAGGGACGCTGTATTTCCTTTCCATTCTAAAACTAGTTCTCCTGGAAACTAGAAGCGAATCACTTTCATTCTACAATCAACATTGGTGTAGCAAGAAGCGAACCAATCCATGCCCATGATAACATCAAAGTCCACCATTTTTAACTCATGTAAATCGGCCATAGTACGATGGTCACAAATCACAACTACACAGTTTCTATATACTCGACTAGCTATTACCGGTTCACCAACGGGTGTCGATACCTCAAAAAGTTTGATGGACTTCGGTTTGATCCGAAACCGACCCGCAATATATGGAGTAACATATGACAGTGTGGTGCCCGGATCTATCAATGCATATACATTAAGAGAATACCGACAATATACCTATGACGACATCAGGGGAAGACTCAAGATCCTGTCGCCCAGCCAAAGCATAAATACAGTGCTGAGGACCACTAGAACTGGGAGCTCTTCCTCTACCTCTACCATGGCTGACTGGCTCCTGTGAACCTTGCCCTAGTGGGCTTATCGATGATGAAGACCCGACTACCGATCATGAAGGCCGAACTCTACCCCTTCCACTAATCGAGGGGCAGTCGCACATGATGTGGCTTGGCCGACCACATGTACGGAAAACCTCTGAGCCTAATCGACACTGGCCACAATGTGACTTCCCGCACTGAGAACATCGCGGCACAGATGGCTTGGACTGACCCGAATCACCCCTAAAATGAGAACCTGAAGCCCTAAAACTCTGACCCAGCCCGGAATGAGTAGATCTATCAAATGGCTAGCCTGCAAACCATGGAGGAACACTAGTCATCGAATGGCCAGAATGCCAAGAAAACTGTTGTCTTTGCCCTCCTCTGAACTCACTAATCGGACCCGAAGATATAGCCCTCTTGTTATACCATTTGTCATGCTCACACTCACTTCTTTGTTGTTGTTGGATTTTGTCTAGATTCTGAGCACGGGCTTGAATGCGTGAAATATCCATGTTGTCCTAAAGGGATGTAGTCAAGTATTTATCCATCAAATGTGGCCTCAAGCCACTCATAAATCAGTGAACTCGATCACCCATATCCACTACCATGGCCGGAGCATACCTAGCCAAAGAATTGAAGCGGAGACTATACTCTAAAGCACTCATGCTTCCTTGCCTATGATTCAAGAACTTATCGGGTCTAACTCGCCGAACCTCTAGAAGCAAGTAATGTCGAAGGAAGGCATCCACAAATTCTTGCCATATGCGGGGAGGTGCATTGACGCCCCTTGAAGCCATCCAAACCATATAACAATGAACCCCGACATCCCGCAATCTATAGGATGCTAGCTCTACCGATTAAATGTCTGAAGCATGCATTAACCGAATTGTCCTCAACATCCCTTCAACAAAGCTCTGAGGGTCCTCATCCACCTTTGACTCAAAGAATTCCGATGGACTTAAGAAAATAAAATCACGGGGTATTGCACTAACAGCCCGATCACCTTGACCTGTACCTTGCCGTTGGGTCTAAGTGGCAACCAGCCGAGTCAGTAAATGAATGGACTCTTTCATATCTTGTCCTAAAACATCTGGTGGAGGAGCTGGGGCTGAGGCTCCCTCATGCTCCCCTGAAGCGGGTAACGAGTGGGAGGATCTAGACGGAACCTCATTATGGGATTCATCCCCCTCAATAACTGGTGACAGTATTCTTTCAGCCCGATTTTCCATCACTGTCTTGCCCTTTTGGGTTGCTGTATCTTTTCTCGTTACATGCATTTCTGAAATACATAATACACGGTTAAAGATAGAGAAATCCTTATATCATGGCTTTATCACACGATCAAAGAAGAAAAAAGGTCATTCATTCCCAAAAATGGCCACAGCCTCCTGTTTATAAGTGTGGCGCGCAACACACCCATAAAAAACTCTCTACTGTACATGGCTTGCAGACACACCCTAGGACAAAACTATGCTGATACCACTTTTGTCATGACCTAATCGGAGGGCCATGACGGGAACCCAGTGCTAACCCACCCGGGCACCTCTTATCGTACATTTATATTCACATCTAGGTGAGCCACATGGCCTACTCATGTTTTCAATACATCAATAATACTAATCTCATAGGGCAACGACACATTTATATCATCATCAACTACAATGCCCATATCCATATAAGCAAGCCGACGGGGCAAACAAAATAATATACAAAATATGAGCCGACAAGGCCAAAGGACATCTAGCTATAAACAATTGTCTACGAGCCTCTAAAGAGAGTATGTAACATCATATAAACGGGACAGAACCCGACATACCCATATGTATGTACAAAAAAGAATAATACCAACAGTTGCAGCTCCGGATGAAATGGAGCTCCTCTATGCAGTCCCTGAACAAGGAATCTATGGATTAAGTTTGTCTCCCTGTCCACCTGCGGGCATGACGCAGTGTCCACAAACAAAATGACATCAGTACGAATAATGTACTGAGTATGTAAAGCATAATCAATAACATAATGGAAGCGTAAGAATTAGCATAAGATAGATGAGTCATGGAAGGAAAGTGCCATATATACCTCTAGCGACGTTCATCATATTTACTTACCCTCATTCTAATGGAAAATCTCCATTTCATACCTTTATACATTTAGAAGTATCATACCCGACCATAGAGGTTCGGTGTCTTACATACCCATCCATGATAAGGTTCGCTTTTATACATACCTGGCCCAGCCAAGGCTCAGTGTTATCCGTACCCAACTGCAGTGGTGTGCGCGCGATAGACGTCATACCCGGCCATAGAAGGTCCGTGTTACATAATAGCCATACATACTTATACACGTATATATACTAGTCATTATCATCATCGTTTTCGTTACTTCTTTCCTTAGAGGATGAACTATCATATAAAGGAGGCAACAGCATCGTGAAAATATCGAGAATCATGAGCTTTAGGAATTCTAGCAATTGAGTCATTTAGAAGACTTTTTAGAACCCATGAGGAGGTATATAGCAAAGGAATCATGCCTTAATAAAAGAAGGGTTAGCCTTACATACCTCGTCGTCTTCTCCACTACTTAACGTTTACCGTCGAAGCTTGAGAAATCTACATTTAGAAGGATTCATACCATGGTTAAACCTTAATGATACTCTCAAACACAAACTAGAATAATTCATGATCTAACGAAAATTTGGCAGCATTTCCCCTATCTCATCGACTTCCACTATATCACAAAAAAATCCTAAACATCCATAATAACATCAACAATATCATAATCATGTAATCACATTCCATTAAGTCTTTGATATTCACTCTCATATTCAACTCATACTAGCAACTTCATACCAACTTTTGCACATTTTCATACAACGCTTCCTCATCACCATTATTACCATTAATAGCAAGAACATATCTACATCATACTAAGAATCATGGCACAAATTAGTTTACCACTCATAAACATCATGAAATCCACATTTAGAACTAACCCTCTATATTCCTCCTTTTCTCCAAGTTTTGTTACAACCAAGCATACTTAATAACATGAAATAAGCATGGAAACTGACCTTTTTATCTCATCGGAACAGGCTTTGGAGCAGCTATCAACTTGTGCAAAAACCCTAGCTACAATACGCAAGCAAATCTTAAAATCTACCAACCCTAGGGAGCCTTCTAACACATGAACACCTCAATTCTTGCTATTTGATCTTTGTAATCTCCTGGGTTTGAGTGAAATATGTTGGGAGAAGGGTTTTGGGAGCTCTCAAGACTTACAGAAAAGGTGGGAAATGAAATAAATGTACAAGGGGGCCATATATAACAAAATAAAATTCTTGCCCGACCCGGATATACGACCAATTATACGGGCCATATAATTTATACGGTCCGTATAATTGGGCCGTATAATCTCACCATGAAATCACCCCTCTCTGGAAGTAATCTACGGAACATTATACGGGCCGTATAATTTATACGATCCATACAAATGGACGTAGAGTGGGAAATTCCCGAATTTCACTCTCGTCGACTCGTTTTACTTACAATCCTTGTGGAACCTTCTTGACACTTATGTAACACTTCATTAACCATACAATAGTCCCTATAGTAGCCCCTCAAGACATTACCAAATAAATATTAGCTCAATTATAGCGAAAACCTTTCCGAACGCGACATACATTACACTTCGTTCAACGACTAGATTTCACCTACTCATATAACTTCAAACTATTATAACATGCACTTTAAGTTATCTAATACTTTCCTTAATCTCGTAAGGGTTTCATAATCACCTTAAGCTCACGTTAGCCTACCCTCAAGGTAACAAATCCGAAATTTCTGAGATGTAACATTCTTCCTCCCTTAGGAACATTCGTCCTTGAATGTTAGGCTCTTGGGGATTCTATAAAAACTTCACCAAAGTTTCCCCTATAATATGGCACTGCCATTCTGTCGCAGCAACCCAAAATACATCGCCTCACAGGGCTACAACAACAACATCAATAACCATGGACACAAACGACCAAGAAAGCATCAAGGAAAGTACTACATACCTGAGGACAATGGTGTCTCTGCCTGAGTCTCCTATGGGGGTGGAAAGAAATGCGGGTACCGGAACATTATGTCTTCTTATGCCTCCCAAGACATTTCCTCTCTATTATTATTCCTCCATAAAACTTTAACTGAAGCTACATCTTTTGTTCTGAGTCTCCATACTTGCCTATCTAGAATGGCAATGGGAAATTCTTCGTAGGATAATTGCTCAGTGACTTGGACATCATCTACCGGTACAACTCTAGAAGGATCTCCAATGCACTTACGAAGCATCAATACATGGAAAACCGGATGGATTGATTCCAAATCCGAAGGTAGATCTAATTCATAGGCCACTTGGCATACCTTGCGTACAATATCTTAAGGTCCAATATACCGAGGACTAAGCTTGCCCCTTTTTCCAATTCTCATGACGCCCTTTATTGGCGACACCTTCAGGAATACCCAATCTTTCACTTTAAACTTTAAGTCCCTTCGACGATTATCTTCATAGGATTTCTGACGACTCTGGGTTGTTAATAATCGATCCTGTATAAGCTTGACTTTCTCTATAGTTTGCTGGACCAAGTCTGGCCATATCAGTTTTGTCTCTCTTACTTCGAACCATTTAATTGGAGATCTACATTTGCGCCCATATAAAGCCTCATACGGGGCCATTTGGATGCTAGAATCGTAACTGTTGTTATAAGCAAATTCAATAAGCGGTAAGTGATCATCCCAACTACCCCTAAAATCCAACATACATGCCCGTAGCATATCCTCAAGGGTCTGAATTGTGCGCTCAGCTTGCCCATCAGTCTGTGGATGAAATGCGGTACTAAGACTCACCTGAGTCCCCAAACCTTCTTGGAAAGTTTTCCAGAAATTTATTGTAAATTGGGTCCCCTATCGGAGATAATAGATGCTGGAACACCGTGAAGTCACACTATCTCTTTAACATAAAGATTTGCATAATCTTCTGCTACATATGTATTTCTGACAGGTAAGAAATGAGCTAACTTCGTGAGTCTATCTACAATCACCCATATAGAATCATACTTACATCTAGAACGTGGTAAGCCTGCAATGAAATCCATGTCAATTACTTCCCATTTCCAAGTTGGAATTTCTATAGCTTGTAACAATCCGCCGCGATTTTGGTATTCAATTTTCACCTGCGGACAATTAGGACATTAGGCCACGAATTCCGCTATATCCTTCTTCATCCCATTCCATCCATATATAGATTTAAGATCATGATACATTTTCATTGCTCGGAGGTGAACGAAACAACGGGAACAATGGGCTTCTTTCAAAATCTATTGACGTAACACTGCAACATCTTGAACACACAACCTGCCTCGACATAGGAGAACTCCATCTCCTAAAATCTTGAAGGATAACTTCTTCTTCTGAGGTAGTGTAGTTCTATAATGAACTAGCATGGGATCCTCGTATTGGCGCTCTTTCACCTCAACTACTAGTGACGAGACCGCTGAATTTTGAATGATAGCTCCCGTACTGCGTAAGTCCACTACTCGAAATCCTAGGCTAGCTCACTGCTGGAGCTCACGAGCTATCTCTCTTTTCTCTGGCTGAACATCGCATAAACTTCCCATGGATCTATGGCTAAGAGCATCAGCCACAACATTTTCTTTCCCGGGATGATATAAGATGTTAACACCATAATCTTTCACCAACTCCAACCATCGCCTTTGCCGTAAATTCAATTCCTTCTGCTTGAAAATATACTGGAGGGTCTTATGATCTGTATAAATATCAACATGGATGCCATACAAGTAATGTCTCTACATCTTCAATGCTAGAATCATTACAACGAACTCAAGATCATGGTTGGGTAATTCTTCTCATGTTTGCGCAACTGCCTTGAGGCGTAGAAAATCACCTTACCATGCTGCATCAATACATATCCTAATCCAATGCCCGAAGCATCACAATAGACAACGTAGCCTTCTGGTCCTTATGGAAGTGTCAGAACTGGGGCAGAAGTTAATCTATTCTTAAACTATTTTAATAACCTACTAAGCCTAGAAAACTACGAACCTCCGTAGGTGTTGTAGGCCTTGGCCAAGTCTTCACGGCCTCAATCATTTAGGTATCTACCCGAATGCCATCGGCTGAAATAATATGCCCCAAGAATGTCACCGATTCAACCAAAATTCACCCTTAGAAAATTTGGCGAATAACTCTCGAGTCCGGAGAACCTTAAGGACGGTACGCAGAGGATCCGTATGTTCTACTTCGGATCGAGAATATACCAGGATATCGTCAATGAACACGATCACAAATAAATCTAGGAAAGGCCTGAACACATTGTTCATCAAATCCATAAATACTGCCGGCGCATTAGTTAGCCCAAATGATATTACCCTGAACTCAAAATGGCCATATCTTGTTCTGAAAGCCGCCTTAGGAATATCCTTCACCCTAACTCTCACCTGATGATATCCGGATCTCAAATCTATTTTTGAAAACCATTTGGCACCCTGCAATTGATCAAATAAGTCGTCAATCCTTGGAAGTGGATATTTGTTCTTGATCGTCACTTTATTCAGTTGCCTGTAGTCAATGCACATTCGCAAGGAGCCATCTTTTTTCCTCAAAAACAACACGGGTGCTCCCCACATGGAAGAACTAGGCCTAATAAAACCTTTCTTGAGCAAGTCCTTCAATTGCTCCTTCAACTCTTTCAATTCTGCGGGAGCCATTCGGTGAGAAGGAAAAGATATGGGCTTTGTATCCGGTAGCACATCAATAGAAAAATCTCCCGCTCAGGAAGAAGGCCTGGAAGCTCATACGGGAATACATCAGAAAACTCATTCACCGCGGGGACCGACCGAAGAGTTAGTAATTCGGCTTCTATATCTTGAACCCGGATTAAATGATAAATATAGCATTTGGAAATCATTTTCCTAGCCTTGAGGTAGGAAATAAACCTACCTTTCGGGGGCGCTGTATTTCCTTTCCATTCTAAAACTGGTTCTCCCGGAAACTGGAAGCGAACCATTTTCATTCTACAATCAACATTGGCGTAGAAAGAAGACAACCAATCCATGCCCATGATAACATTAAAGTCCACCATTTTTAACTCATGTAGATCGGCCATAGTACGATAGTCACAAATCACAACTACACAGTTTCTATATACTGGACTAGCTATTACCGGCTCACCAAAGGGTGTCAATACCTTGAAAGGTTTGATGGACTCCGATTTGATCCCAAACCGACCCGCAATAATGGAGTAACATATGACAGTGTGGAGCCCGGATCTATCAATGCATATACATCAAGAGAAAATATCGATAATATACCTGTGACATCATCAAGGGAAGACTCAAGATCCAGTCGCCCAGCCAATGCATAAATACGGTGTTGAGAACCACTAGAACAGGGAGCTCTTCCTCAACCTCTACCATGGCTGACTGGCACCGGTGAACCTTGCCCCAGTGGGCATATTAATGATGAAGACCGGGCTGCCGATCCTGAAGGCTGGACTCTACCCCTTTTACTAATCGAGGGGCAGTCGGGCATGATATGGCCTGGACGACCACATGTATAGAAAACCTGTAAGCCTAATCGACACTGGCCCTAATGTGACTTCCAGCACCGAGAACATTGTGGCATAAGTGGCCTGGCCTGACCCGAATTGCCTCTGAAATGAGATCCTGAATCCCTAAAACTCTGACCCAGCCCAGAATGACTAGATCTATCAAATCTCTGGCCCGCAAACCATGGAGGTACACTAATCATCGAATGGCCTGAATGCCTAGAAAACTGCTGTCTTTTCCCTCCTCTGAACTCACTAATCGAACCCGAAAATCTATCCCTCTTGCTATACCCTCTGTCATGCTCACCCTCACTTCTTTGTTGTTGTTGTCTTTCCTCTAAATTCAGGCATGGGCTTGAATGCGTGAAATATCGATGTTGTCCTGAAGGGACGCAGTCAAGCATTTATCCATCAAATGTGGCCCCAAGCCACTCACAAATCGGTGCACTCGATCACCCATATCCGCTACCATGGCCGAAGCATACCTAACCAAAGAATTGAAGCAGAGACTATACTCTAAGGCACTCATGCTTCCTTGCCTAAGATTTAAGAACTAATCGGCTCTAGCCCGCCGAACCTCTGGAGGCAAGTAATGTCAGATGAAGGCATCCATAAATTCTTGCCATACCCGGGGAGGTGCATTAACTCCCCTTGAAGCCATCCAAACCGTATACCAATGAACCGCGACATCCCGAAATCTATAGGATGCTAGATCTACCGACTCAATGTTTGAAGCACGCATTAACTGAAGTGTCCTCAACATCCCATCAATAAAGCTCTGAGGGTCCTTATCTGGCTTTAACCGAAGAATTCCGGTGGGTTTAACCAAATAAAATCACGGGCTCTTGCACTAACAGACCTATCACAACCTGTACCTTGCCGCTGGGTCTAAGCGGCAACCAGCCGAGTCAGTAAATGAATGGCCTCTTTCACATCTTGGCCCAAACCACCTGGTGGAGGAGCTGCGGCTGAGGCTCCCTCATGCTCCTCTAAAGCGGGTAATGAGTGGGAGGATTGTTACACCTCCTGTTTTATTGCAAGAAGATTTTGGCTTATTGGTGGTGTACACCTTCGGTTCGGTAGTCCGTACGAGAACTTTGGTCACGAGATATTTTACTTTGTATGTGTACAGGAGTATATGTATGTATTCCTGACATTATGAGGGAATTACAAGTGAAACGAATCGAATTGGAGCAAAACGGGGTAGCTCAGAAAATTGCTGAAACCAGTCAGCGTCGACGGTCCAAGGGATGGACCGTCGACACGTCGACGAGCCGTCTCCTGGCACCATCGAGGAGGTTATGCAATCAGACATCTCAGGTGGAGAATCGACGACACATGTCCATGGACCGTCGACACGTCATCGAGCCATCGACCCTGCTCGTCGACCCGCGGATCTGGAAGTTTCCAGCCCTGGTTATACATACAAGCTCCCACATTTTAATTCATTATTTCTCCCCAAAACAGACTCTAAATCTCTCTAGAACCCTCAAAAACCCTCTCTCTATTTCTACAACAATCTATACCTGGAAATCAAGATCAAAAGCTAAGATTTAAGAGCTTCACATACTAGGAAGCCTATTAGGGTTTGTGGAGAGTAAGAATTTCTTTGTCATGCAAGAGGAGGATTTCATTCTAATGGAGTAGAGTGACTCAAGCCTTATTCCAGAGTGTTTAAGGTGAGTTTTACGTTTATTTCCTATTATTGAGAATATTGAGGGGTTGAAAGACTTGGATTATGGGAGAAAATAGGATATAGAGCTCAAATGTGATAATAATGGTATTCTTAAATAGTAGTTAACATGAATCATGACTCTTGATGTATTATGAATATAATCTTGTTATAAATGATATTAAAAACATGGGAGAAACATAATAGGAGGATGAATGCAACATTGTATTATGACCATGGTTATGGATACCCTTGAAATGGGAGTAGGAGAATTGAATGATGTTCGGTTGATGAAAATTGAGGATTCTGAGATTATGAGTGTTCTTATAGACGTTTGGGAGTTGATGTATAATATGGAGAAAGTTGTATAAACAAAGGAAATGCTGCCAAATTTTCTCTAGCTTTAGTCAAGTATACTTAAGCTATCGATTATCTAATGTTAGTACAAACTCTCTTGAAGCTAGAATCGCAAGTTAAAGAGGCACGCAATTAGACGATTGAGTTGAAGAAATATAAAGTATGTAAGGCTTGTCCCTTCTTTTCTAAGGCATGATCCCTATGACATGAATTCCCCTATCTCTCCATGACTTTCTTATACTCTAAGAACTATGAAGTCTACGTCAATAAAAAGCTCCTTATGAGGTAAAAGATAAGAGATATGTCATGAACATGATCACTCCATAATGTAATCGGGGGTTCTCGACCATATGTCACCCCGATATAGTTATAGATTGTCTTTAAGCTCTAATGCATGTTCTATGATGAATGTACGATGATGATAAGTTTATGATGAATTCAAGATGACACGATTCCACCGTGACTCGATGGCCAGACATGTCACCTCTAAGGCCCCCTGCTTATGGATCCACCGTGCTTGAATGGCCGGGCATGTCACCGCTAATGCGGGCCGCTTGTGAGTACACCGATCCTAGAAGGCCGGATATGATCAGCACTGGTGGGCGCCGTATGATGGTTACCCGGACGCGGGCTAATGATGTTGATATATGTGATATGTTTAAAATGAATTTACTCTTAAAAGCTAAGCAGGTTATATCTTCACCTTACGTTTCATGATTTCTTTATTATGATCATTTTATTCATTCTTTACATACTCAGTACAATGCTTGTACTGACGTCCTTTTCTACTTGGACAATGTGTTCATGCCCACAGGTAGATAGGGAGGTGATCCAGATTCGTAGGAGCTATCAGCAGACTTTGAGAGCACTCCATTGTTCCGGAAGTGTCATTGATTTATTATTTTGTCTATATACATGTTTTGGGCACGACGGGGTTCTGTCCTATCCAGATGTCTGGTACTCTAGTAGAGGCTCGTAGATACATATGTGTGGGTAGTATGGTCTCACGATTTCCTCATTGTATATGTATATTATTTTGGAAGCCGAAAGGCTTATGTATATAAAGGTAAATATGTTTCAAAGTGAAAAAGGGCTTTCCTATGATTAAAAGCACGAGAATAATGAATGAATGCAAGATGAATATGATGAGTAGTACAATGAGTGGTGTTCGGTGGTCAGCCTCGGGTACCCGTTGTCACGACCCAACCCCGTAGGCCGTGACTAGTGCTCGAATTGGACACTTACATCACCTGTTAACTATAATCTTTTATAACCAGCATATTATGAACTTATTTGTATAAAAAAGGAAGGAAGTTATTTTAAAGCTGTCACAATTCTGTATGTCGTAGGCACCTGTCTCCTGAGGAGTTACGATTTTGAACAACAACATATATATATATCTACGCAAGCCGACAAGGCTGCCACTACACGCAACATCCCAAACATATATATATATATGCAAGCCGACAAGGCTGCCATTACGAATGGGTACGCCCCAAACATAAGTCGTATTCATACAACGCAACATCAACTATATACAGACCCACACATGTGTCCACAGACCTCTAAGAGTACTGACAGTATCATATGACTGGATAGGGCCCCGCCGTACCCCGAACAAACACATATATATATATACAACAAAAGGGAGTTATACCACAAGCTAGGCTCCGGAACAAAGGAGCACTCCAAAGTAGCTGAATAGATATCCTAGGCTGGCGGCTCTCCGAAACGAGCATCTGTACCTGCGGGCATGAACGCAGCACCCCGAAGAAAAGGGGGTCAGTACGGAATATGTACTGAGCATGTAAAGCATGAAATACAGTGATAGACTCATACTGAGACAAGGTGTGTAGGACCCAATGGAACAAACAGAATTTCATAAAACTTGCCTTTGAACATATTTCATCTGTATCATTCTCATATCAATATCAGTATAGAGTTTTGTAACCAAGGCTGAATAATCATTCTGTATATAACATATATAACGTGTCCCGGCCCTTTAGTGAGGGACTCGGTAATTATAATCATAGCATCATAACATAAACATATGCGTGTCCCGGCCTTCTAGTGAGGGACTCGGTAATAAGGAATATATGCCCTCCTGGCCGCCATCTCCATATCATCATGTCATCATATCATCATATCATCATCATATCATCATATCATCATATCATCATATATATATAACGTGTCCTGGTCCTCTAGTGAGGGTCTCGGTGAGTAATATAGTAAATATGCGCACGAAAACGTGTCCTGGCCCGGGACTCAGTGAAGGATATAGCGGTAAGCACGAGCAGAATAATAAGCAACCACATATATGCAATTCATCTTTTGAGACTCAATAGATAAGTAACTAACCAACTCTAAAGTGTCAGGATAATAATCATATTCAGTTCTTTTTAAATCTCATTACAAGTTATAGCAAGGAACGTTTCAGATTTCATGTACATGTATCAATTTGACATGGTGTAACTTTTGATAGTCAAGTATGCCTTTAATTATGCAATTCTTTAAAAGTAGGAACTTCTATACATCATTCATTAGTCAATCATATAGTAGGCTCGTGACCATAACATTACGGAATGAATAGAATCATAAGTCATGCTTGGAACTAGAGAGTAAAATTTACCCCAAGGTTCATATCATTTCTTACTTACTTCTAGGACATGCCAAGAAAAGAAGGAATAGGCTTTACATACCTTTAGCGTTTAGTCGTATTATAACTTGTACTTGCTGCCCAATAGTACTTATCCTATATCAAGATATCAAGAGCTACAATTAGTCTACGAGGGAATTCAATATGTATTTTACCGTTAACAATCCCTTTCCAACATTTAGACGACGTTTCGTTCGCATTCAAACCAACAAGTACTACAAGCTAATATTGTTAGTCATTCTTTCATGTATCAATCTGAACATATTTAAACATGACTTAAGGGAACTTTGGACAGTCCGTACATCATTTAAAACAAGCCCTTATCCACGGCCAAACAGCACATACAACATTACCATTTTCGCTTCGCAATTTTCCAACTTCAACCACAACGACAACAACACGTTTACAACATTACTTATACGATTATTGGAACTGTTTTAGCATCATATTAACTCTTACAACAGCCCACAAACCATTTCAATTTCAACTTGAATCATTAAACTTCACTTTCATTATACGTTCATAACAATAACCAACATTCAACATACACTAATTCCACCTTCAACATGATTCATTTGTTTAACACCTCATTTCACATATTCATAATGTATACAATACACCACAATTCCCATAACAACAACAATCAAAACATGACACAAAACAGTCCATAAATTCCTCTAAAACAGCTCCCTACACGGCTTCAACAGAACTACAACAACTTCATGATTTTCATCCATTTATCCACACTACAACACATTCAATTCCTTCCCAATACATGTACAAGAAGATTAAACATGATTCTATTTAAGTCTACAACACACGGCCCACTTCAACTTCAAGAATAACAGTCCAATACCAACATGCAACATCATAAACATACTTCTACAATCTTTGTTCATTTACATATGTTGACACACGTTCAACCCATCAACAATACATGCAAAATGAGACCAACATGGCTTCACCCAAGCTCACGGCTCACCTCAACTTCAATCACAACAACATGCGCGAATTATACCTTCAAATCATCATACAACACAAGAAAAATGATCATTCTTACCTTGTAACTAAACACTTCAATCGGCTAGCCCTTCACTTTCACTTCATGAATTTTAACACTTGCTCTTGCTATTCCAATGAATGATACACGTTAATACACCTTTAGGGGAGTTAAATTGTCCAAGAAACTGATTTTTTTGGAGCAATTTGGAGGAGGGTGTTCTCGGCCAGCTTGTAGCCGATAACTATGGCTATTTTTAATGGACTGATTTAGTTTTCCAATCCCGCTTAATAATTTAATCATGGTTAATTTAATCCCAATTATCCATTAATGCTTCTATACCAAACGAAATTTGTAGGTAACTTGTGACTTGAAACGAAACCGGAAGTTAAAGTCTCTACTTCGTATCTTAAAATAGTCTTGTCTTTAACTTGTCGCGTTTAGTTTAAAGCGTCCCAATGTATGAAAATATGGGGTATAACATCCCTCCCCCCTTTAGAACATTCGTCCTCGAATGTCGATTTTATCCCGTCGGGTTCTATAAGCGTCTTGGGAAGGGTTTTCCTTATCGCTAACATATAGATTGAGCAGACAATTAACACTATCAAGCAAGGGGGTTTAAATTACCTGTAGGCGTGGAAAACAAGTGAGGATATTTCTTTTTCATCTCCTCTTCAGCCTCCCAAGTCATCTCCTCCCTATTATTGTTCCACCACAACACTTTAACCGACGCCACATCCTTTGTTCGCAACCTTCTGATTTGTCGATCAAGTATGGCTATAGGCTGCTCTTCGTATGATAGCTCTTCTGTTACCTGGATATCATCTGCAGGAAACACCCTGGAAGGATCGCCTATATACTTCCGAAGCATTGACACATGGAAGACCGGATGTACTGCTTCTAAATCCGCTGGTAGATCTAACTCGTAAGCAACTTGGCCTACCTTACGGATAATCTGGTAAGGTCCAATGTATCTCGGGCTCAACTTCCCTTTATTGCCGAATCTCATAACACCCTTCATGGGTGACACCTTCAAGAACACCCAATCGTCAACCTGAAATTCCAAGTGTCGACGTCGATTATCTGCATATGACTTCTGCCGACTCTGGGCTGCCAGTAACCTTTCCTGAATAAGCTTCACATTATCGACAGCCTGCTGAACCATATCTAGGCCTATTAGCTTAGTCTCACCAACTTCAAACCAGCTTATAGGGGACCTACACTTCCTGCCATATAGAGCTTCGTACGGTGCCATCTGAATGCTAGAATGGTAGCTATTATTATAAGCAAACTCGATCAGCGGCAAGTGATCATCCCAGCTGCCCCCTAAAATCAATGACACAGGCCCGTAACATAGCTTGTAGCATCTGAATGGTACGCTCGGCCTGTCCGTCAGTCTGAGGGAGAAATGCTGTGCTGAGACTCACCTGTGTCCCCAATCCCTCCTGGAAGGATCTCCAGAAATTAGCTGTAAACTGGCCCCTCTGTTAGAGATAATAGCTGTGGGAACCCCATGAAGTCTCACTATATCCTTAAGATACAATCTAGCATAATCTTCAGCTGAATACGTAGTCCTGACTGGAAGAAAGTGGGTTGATTTCGTCAATCTATCAACGATGACCCAGACGGAGTCATATTTCCGTGGAGTGCGAGGTAGACCTGTGACGAAATCCATATTGATTACCTCCCATTTGGAGGTCGGAATCTCCATCTCCTGCAATAGTCCCCCAGGCTTCTGGTGCTCAATGTCATGACCCAACCCCGTAGGCCTTGACTAGTGCCCGATCTGGGCACTCAAACGCATTCTAGTATATGGCAGAAGCCGACAAGGCTTTATTTCAAATTTAGATAATTTCCAGAAAAAAATTTCGGCAAAGTTTCCTTTGTTTTACGGACTATCCGATATACCCTGCACGCAGAAAATACCAACAAAGGCCACACAGGGCCAACAAAGCAACATTTAAATATATGCGGACCGGCCGCCGTGGCGAATGGGATCGCCCAAACACAACATAAGCACACATCTGTACAGAAAGACCCCAACCCACAAACATGTCCACAGACCTCTAAACAGACCGACGGAATCACATGATGGGACAGGGCCCCGTCGTACCCATGAACGAGAATATACATATATAGAGGTGACAGACTATACCAAAAGATGGCTCTGAATAAAAGAGCGCTCCCAAAATAGCAGAATAAGATCCTAAGCGGACGGATCAGCAAACCTGTCGTCGGTACCTGCGCGGCATGAAAACGCAGCCCCCGAAGAAAAGGGGTCAGTACGAAATATGTACTGAATATGTAAAGCCTGGATTACAGAAACAAAATCATAACTGGTACAGAACGTACAGAAAAGTGAGTAGAAAATCCAAAGTATCAAATACATATTTCCAAAACATGCAGAGTGTGTACAGAAACATATGTCATATCAAATCCGGCCCCTGCCAAGGGACTCGGCAGACAGAACGTGGCCACCCTCCCGACGCTGGTGCCACAACACAGAAGAATCAGAGTAGGGGCATAACCCCGTAACATAATATGTCATATCAGATGGCCATAATAAATCATATCAGAACAAGCGTACATGGCACAACATACTCCACAAACCCATGTACGCGTATACCTGCTCCCTCACATCGAGGCACGATGAACAATGCAAAGGATCACGCTTGACAACATATCCTGGCCCGGGCTCAGTGTGGGAAACATTGGGACATCCACGAGTGGAGTAGTGAGAGACTAATGCAATTAAAATACCATAAATGTTTTCATAGACTCGATGAGGCATATCAAAGACAAACCGATCCAATGAAGTCGGAAGGGATCATAGTAAATGAGTTTCGGATATCATAATGAATTACAGAGTATAACCTTTCTGAAGTCGTTTCGAGTGTCAAAACAATTTATCAGACTTAATAGAATATTAAAACAACGTTTATTAGGTAATTAGAATGGTAGTCAAAACATTTCTTTCAAAAACCGCTTGAAAGCAAGGCTTGAGTACAATACGGGCAAAACCGGGAATAGTGGGCCCACCTCGGGACAAGCAAGGCGGTGGGCTCAAATTACATATTTTAAGCTTATGGGGTCACCTACAAGGGTTCTATGGACGTTCTATAGATTTCCAAGTAGTTTAGAGAAAGTTCGCATAATTTCCAAGAAAGCATACCAAAAGAGTTTAATCTTATTGAACGAAAAAGTGATATTTTCACTTGCGGATTCCGAGGGGCAGAAAGTCTTTCGAGGCCCGAACTCGATTCTAATACACTTAGGCATGCCAAAAGAAGGATCGGGGTAGCTTTACATACCTTTTGAGCTTTGCAAGCCTATCCAAGCTCACTTCCCGTTTCGTCAAAAATCTGCAAATGGTCAAGTTTACCAATTGTGAGTTATAGATTCTACGAATTCAACTTAACTCATATATGTCTACCGAAATTTCGGCAGCACCTCCCCTATACATATAGCACCCCCGAGAATTCAACTCGGCCAAAACAATCATCAACAACCCAACAACAACAATCAATATAATACACAATATGACATAACTAGTTCTACTTGCCGACATAATGCCTTAGCCTTCATTTCATCCTCAATTTCCAAACAAATCTCAATGGTTTCACATTCGTCATTAATCTAGATCATCACAATATAGATTAGAAGCATTTCATATCGCTTCCTTAAATTATACACACGATATACATAATATACAAACTTTCCGCCAGAGTCATATTTCATCCAAAGCTTCTAATCTTTGGCATACATATTCATGACATGTTTTCATCTTCCAAATTCATCAATAATCATCATGACTTGAAACCTAACCACTTCATTTTCGCAATGTCGTAAGATCGTAGTAAAACGACATAAGCTTCTACATTCCATTTCAATACAAACTTATATCATTTTATCTTCATTTACATTGCAAGCATCACAATAACACAACTAGCACATTAAACAAAATTAATTCATTAGCATCCTACCAACACCATACCACACGGCCAAACCCCTATATTTCAACTTCAACCAAATTTATTCAACTTTCATTCTCCATATGAATTCCATCATACACACAACTAGCATACAACATAAATTTCAACTCATTTCACTTACACATTAACACACACACACGGCCACATTCTATATTCCATACCCACTTTGCAAACTTCCATTTTTCCATACAATCAACCCATTTCTACATACTACAACACAAACAATACTTCATAACACAATAATAAGGGATAAATTCTTACCTTTTTACTCAATCTTCTTCACTTGAATATAGGGTCAACTTGAAGAAACAAGACTTCTTCCTTCCAACCCAACTACACCAAGTTGCAAAGGGACCTTGAATTAGTAGGATTCCAACAAGAAAATAATTTTGGAGGCAAGATTTGGAGGGGGTAATTTTCCAAGCTAGGGCCGAAACTCCCTCTTGTTTCTTTGCTCTTGTTTCTTTGTTTTCTCTTCTTTTAATTTCATGAACCTTCTAAAGAGTATGACTCATATTATTATTAACACATGGAGAATTAATTAGTGGCCATGGGTTGGGCCTCACCATGGCCGGCCACCCCCTTAAGCATTGCGCCTTAATTTCCATTCCAACATTTTGGCCCAATGACTTATAGATCACATTTGTAATTCCCGAAACTAATTTCCAAAATTCCAAATTTACCCTTAGCCTTATCCCACACTTTCACAACAATAGTCTTTCATGCACAAATCCGATGTCAAATAAAAATCAACTATGACCTTATTTCTTACAAGTCAAGATTATTTCTAAATTTTTCCAACGTGTGAAAACACGGGATATAACATCCTCCCCCCCTTTAGAAAATTCGTCCTCGAATGTTAAATTAATCTTATAGGGTCTGAAAATACTTTGGGGGAGTTTATGTTCATAGACAGCACATATGACACACATTTATTATTGAAATAGAATTAAGCAAGGATTCAAGATTACCTGTGAGCATAGGGAACAAATGAGGATATTTCTTCTTCATTTCTTCTTCGGCCTCCCAGGTCATTTCTTCCCTGTTGTTGTTCCGCCACATCACCTTAACAGAGGCTACATCTTTGTTCCGGAGCTTCCTTACCTGGCGGTCCAAGATGGCTACGGGCTGCTCCTCGTAAGATAACTGCTCCGTCACCTGAATGTCATCCGCAGGAAATATTCTGGAGGGATCACCAATACACTTGCGGAGCATAGATACATGGAATACCGGATGTACCGCTTCCAAATCTGAAGGCAGATCTAACTCATAGGCGACATTTCCAATTTTTCTAATAATCTGATAAGGCCCAATATAACGCGGACTAAGCTTACCCTTTCTGCTGAACCGCATTACGCCTTTCATAGGCGATACCTTCAGAAATACCCAATCACCAACCTAGAATTCCAAAGGATGACACCGTTTATCAGCGTATGATTTCTGTTGACTCTGGGCTGCCAATAGCCGCTCCCGGATAAGTTTCACCTTATCAACTGCCTGCTGGATCATATCTGGGCTGATTAACTCTGTCTCGCCAATATCAAACCAGCCGATCGGTGACCTGCATTTCCTGCCATACAAAGCTTCGTACGGAGCCATCTGGATGCTGGAATGGTAACTGTTGTTATAAGCAAATTCAATAAATGGCAAGTGGTCCTCCCAGCTACCTTTGAAATCAATAACACAGGCCCGCAACATATCTTCAAGCGTATGGATAGTGCGCTCGGCCTGTCCGTCACTCTGAGGATGGAAAGTTGTGCTCAGGCTCAGCTGAGTCCCTAATCCCTCCTGAAAAGACCTCCAGTAGTTCGCCGTGAACTGGGCACCTCTGTCAGTGATAATAGATATAGGAACTCCATGAAGTCGCACAATTTCTTTAATATAAAGCCTGGCATAATCCTCAGCGGAATAAGTAGTTCTGACGGGGAGAAAATGGGCTGATTTTGTCAGCCTATCAACAATAACCCAGATGGAATCATACTTCCGTGGAGTGCGAGGCAAACCTGTAATGAACTACATATTAATGATCTCCCACTTCCACGTCAGAATTTCCATTTCTTGCAACAGTCCACCCGGTTTCTGATGTTCAATTTTGACCTGCTGATAATTTGGACACTGGGCGACGAACTCTGCGATATCCCGTTTCATACCATCCCACCAGTATAGGCATCTAAGATCATGGTACATCTTTGTAGAACCAGGATGAACAGAATAGCGGGCATAATGTGCCTCGCCCATAACCTGCTGCCGTAGCCCTGCAATATCAGGTACACACAACCTGCCTCTGTATAGTAAGGTTCCGTCAGGTGTAAACTCAAACGGAGTCTTCTCCTTTTCATAGGCAGTGTTTCTGTATCTAGCTAAAACAGGATCTTCATATTGATACCGCTTGATATCTTCCTTAATAGATGATTCAGAAACCCCTCGGACAGAAATCCGTGTACCTCCAGAATCGGCCAGACGAACCCCAAGATTAGCCAACTGATGAATATCATGTAGTATCTCTCTCCTGTCCGGCTGTAAATCTGCCAAGCTGCCCATAGATTTCCGGCTAAGCGCATCTGCAACAACATTAGCCTTGCCTGGATGATACAGAATATCCACATCATAGTCTTTCAGGAGCTCCAGCCACCTTCGTTGCCGCAAATTAAGCTCCTTCTGCCTAAAAATATACTGGAGACTCTTATGATCTGTATAGATATCAACATGGACGCCATATAAATAATGTCTCCATATCTTCAGGGCATGAATCACTGCTGCAAGCTCCAGATCGTGGGTAGGATAATTCTTTTCATGCTTTTTGAGCTGTCGGGAGGCATAAGCTATAACTCGGCCGTGCTGCATCAATACACAGCCTAACCCCACACCATAAGCATCACAATAAATAACATACCTGTCTGGTCCCTCGGGAAGAGTCAGAACTGGAGCTATAGTCAGCTTCTCTTTCAGCAACTGGAAGCTTCGTTCACAAGCATCAGTCCACTGGAACTTGGCACCCTTCCGGGTTAGCCTTGTCAAAGGCGCTGAAATTGAAGCAAACTTTTCCACAAATCTCCTGTAATAGCCTGCTAACCCCAGAAAACTACGTACCTCCGTGGGCGTCGTGGGTCTGGGCCAATTCTTCACGGCCTCAATCTTCTGTGTATCCACCCGGACACCATCAGCAGCAATAATATGCCCCAGGAATGCCACTGAAGCCAGCCAGAATTCACATTTAGAAAATTTTGCATATAATTTCTGATGTCGAAGTACCCCTAATACCGCTCTCAGGTGATCTGCGTGCTCTGCCTCGGACCGAAAATACACCAAGATATCATCGATAAATACAATTACGAACATATCCAAGAATGGCCTGAATACCCGGTTCATTAGACCCATGAATACCGAAGGAGCATTAGTTAACCCAAATGACATAACTCTGAATTCATAATGCCCATATCTGGTCCGGAATGCTGTCTTAGGAATATCGGCCTCTCGTACCCGTACCTGATGATAGCCTGACCGAAGATCTATCTTCGAAAAATATTTGGCGCCCTGCAACTGATCAAACAAATCATCAATTCTGGGGAGGGTGTATTTATTCTTTATGGTTACCTTATTCAGCTACTGATAATCAATACACATACGCAGTGACCCGTCTTTCTTACGCACAAATAATACCGGGGCTCCCCAAGGCGAAGTACTGGGTCTGATGAAGCCTTTTTCTAACAGATCCTTCAACTGCTCTTTCAGTTCTTTCAATTCCGCCGGTGCCATTCTGTACAGGGGAATAGATATCGGCTGAGTATTTGGAAGCAAATCAATAGTAAAATCTATCTCCCGCTCTGGAGGAAAGCCTGCAAGCTTATCTGGGAATACATCTGGAAATTCATTAACCACGGGAACTGACTGAAGAGTCGGCGTTTCTGCTGTCAAGTCTTGTACCCGAACCAGATGATAAATATAACCTTTTCTGATCATTTTCTTCGCCTTAAGGTATGAAATAAACTTACCTTTCGGCGATACAGTATTACCTGCCCATTCTATAACTGGCTCCCCAGGAAACTGGAAACGAACTACCTTATTTTGGCAGTCAACATTAGCATAACAGGAGGCTAGCCAGTCCATTCCCATAATAACATCAAATTCAATTATATCTAATTCCACCAGATCTGCCTTAGTGTCTCGGCCACATACAGTTACAGAACAGTCTTTATATACCTGTTTCGCTACAATAAAGTCCCCGATCGGTGTAGCTACCTCAAATGGCTCTATAGGCTCGGACGTTATACCAATTTTACTAGCAACAAGGGGCGAAATATATGACAAAGTCGAACCTGGATCAATCAATGCATACACATACCGAGAGAAGACCAATAATGTACCTGTAACGACATTAGGCGATGCCTCCTAGTCCTGGCGGCTGGACAAAGCATGAATGCGATTCGAAGGACCGCTAGTACCAGAAGCTCTACCACGACCTCTGCCGCGACCCGCCGGTGCTGACGTACCCGGCCCAGTAGGGCGCATAGCCACTGATGAAGATGATGACCCGGCGGCTGATCCGGTAGGCTGCGCTGCACCGCCCGAACTACCCTTAAATGGGCAATCTCTCACAGAATGGCCCTGACGGCCACAAGAAAAACATGCACCGGTGGCCCTGTAGCACTCTCTCGGATGGTATCTGCCACAATAAGAACACTGAGGCCTAGGTGGCCTCGTCTGACCAGAACCCCTATCTGTCCGCGAACCTGAAGCCCTGGAGCTCTGACCTGCTCCTGAATAACCTGGGCTATCAAATCTGCGACCTGTAGGCTGTGGAGGTACGCTCTGTGCCGGCTGGGATGGATATCTGCTAGGCTACTGCGACTGCTGAGGTTGTCTGCCCCGGAAATCTCCAGAATACCCGGATGATCTGGCTCTCTTGGGTTGCCTCCGATCCTGACTCCTATAGGGCTGATGACCCCTGTGCCGGTCCTCCATGCCCTGGGCGTGCGCCTGAATCCGGGCAATATCCATATCGGGCTGAGCGGCCAATACCAAGCAACTGTCGACAAAATACCGGTCCAGCCCCATAATATACCTGTGCATCCTGTCAGCCATAGTAGATACCACAGCAGGTGCGTATCGGGCCAATGAGTCGAACTCCATACTGTACTCTCAGACGCTGCGGCCCCTCTGTCTCAGTAATAAGAATCTGTCAGCCTTGGCCCGCCGTAACTCCGGAGGCAGAAAATGGCTAAGAAAAGCCTGAGAAAAATCCTCCCAAACTGCTGGGGGAGCGTCGTCCCCTCTAGATAACTCCCATGACTCGTACCAATTAGCCGCCACATCATACAACCGGTACGAGGCCAACGCAACTGACTCTGTCTGGGAAGCATTAATCAGCCGTAAAGTGCGCCGCATCTTCCTGATAAACTCCTCAGGATCCTCCTCGGGCTTTGTCCCGAGGAACTCTGGAGGGCCACAAGTTTAGAACTCACGAGCTCTCGAACTGTCACGCCTATATGCTCGGTCACCTCCCAATCCGTGCCCCTGAACCTGTCCCGCCACAAGTCTGGTCAATAGCTGGACTGCCTCTCTCATAGTCTGATCCTCCGTCCCTGGCCGTGGAGCTGGAGGCTCAGGTATTGGAATCTCGGGAGCTGGTGGTGGAGCCGCCCCTCGACCTGCAGCTGCTGCTGCTCCAATCTCCTCTACATGTGGCGGTGTGGAAGAGCCCTCTGCCGGGGGCAAAATATCAGGAGCAATATGTGCATGGGCCCTGGTAACCCTCTGGGCACGACTAGTCTCTCTCACAGCTGCTGCCTTGGCCTTTTGGGCCGCTGTCGCCTTTTTTGGAGGCATAACTGCAAATGTAACAATTCGTTAGGGAGGAATCACCCTGATAACACAGCTCTATCGCACGATCTAAGACAGAAAGAAGGGTAGTATCCTAAATGCCCTGTAGCCTCCTGTTTATAGGTGTGGTGCACAACACACCGATAAACAAGACTCTACTAGACACGGTCTGTAGACATTCCGAGGACAAACCGCTCTGATACCACTTTTGTCACGACCCAACCCCGTAGGCCGTGACTAGTGCCCGATCTGGGCACTCAAACGCATTCTAGTAAGCCGACAAGGCTTTATTTCAAATTTAGATAATTTCCAGAAAAAACTTTCGGCAGAGTTTCCTTTGTTTTACGAACTATCCCATATATCCGGCACGCAGAAAATACCAACAAAGGCCACACAGGGCCAACAAAGCAACATTTAAATATATGCGGACCGGCCGCCGCGGCGAATGGGATCGCCCAAACACAACATAAGCACACATCTGTACAGAAAGACCCCAACCCACAAACATGTCCACAGACCTCTAAACAGACCGACGGAATCACATGACGGGACAGGGCCCCGCCGTACCCATGAACGAGAATATACAAATATAGAGGTGACAGACTATACCAAAAGATGGCTTTGAATAAAAGAGCGTTCCCAAAATAGCAGAATAAGATCCTAAGCGGACGGATCAGCAAACCTGTCGTCGGTACCTGCGCGGCATAAAAACGCAGCCCCCGAAGAAAGGGGGTCAGTACGAAATATGTACTGAATATGTAAAGCCTGGATTACAGAAACAAAATCATAACTGGTACAGAACGTACAGAAAAGTGAGTAGAAAATCCAAAGTATCAAATACATATTTCCAAAACATGCAGAGTGTGTACAGAAACATATGTCATATCAAATCCGGCCCCTGCCAAGGGACTCGGCAGACAGAACGTGGCCACCCTCCCGACGCTGGTGCCACACCACAGAAGAATCAGAATAGGGGCATAACCCCGTAACATAATATGTCATATCAGATGGCCATAATAAATCATATCAGAACAAGCGTACATGGCACAACATACTACACAAACCCATGTACGCGTATACCTGCCCCCTCACATCGAGGCACGGCGAACAATGCAAAGGATCACGCTTGACAACATATCCTGGCCCGGGCTCAGTGTGGGAAACAATGGGACATCCACGAGTGGAGTAGTGAGAGACTAATGCAATTAAAATACCATAAATGTTTTCATAGACTCGATGAGGCATATCAAAGACAAACCGATCCAATGAAGTCGGAAGGCATCATAGTAAATGAGTTTCGGATATCATAATGAATTACAGAGTATAACCTTTCTGAAGTCGTTTCGAGTGTCAAAACAATTTATCAGACTTAATAGAATATTTAATCAACGTTTATTAGGTAATTAGAATGGTAGTCAAAACATTTCTTTCAAAAACCGCTTGAAAGCAAGGCTTGAGTACAATACGGGCAAAACCGGGAATAGTGGGCCCACCTCGGGACAAGCAAGGCGGTGGGCTCAAATTACATATTTTAAGCTTATGGGGTCACCTACAAGGGTTCTATGGACGTTCTATAGATTTCCATGTAGTTTAGAGAAAGTTCGCATAATTTCCAAGAAAGCATACCAAAAGAGTTTAATCTTATTGAAAGAAAAAGTGATATTTTCACTTGCGGATTCCGAGGGGCAGAAAGTCTTTCGAGGCCCGAACTCGATTCTAATACACTTAGGCATGCCAAAAGAAGGATCGGGGTAGCTTTACATACCTTTTGAGCTTTGCAAGCCTATCCAAGCTCACTTCCCGTTTCGTCAAAAATCTGCAAATGGTCAAGTTTACCAATTGTGAGTTATAGATTCTACGAATTCAACTTAACTCATATATGTCTACCGAAATTTCGGCAGCACCTCCCCTATACATATAGCACCCCCGAGAATTCAACTCGGCCAAAACAATCATCAACAACCCAACAACAACAATCAATATAATACACAATATGACATAACTAGTTCTACTTGCCGACATAATGCCTTAGCCTTCATTTCATCCTCAATTTCCAAACAAATCTCAATGGTTTCACATTCGTCATTAATCTAGATCATCACAATATAGATTAGAAGCATTTCATATCGCTTCCTTAAATTATACACACGATATACATAATATACAAACTTTCCGCCAGAGTCATATTTCATCCAAAGCTTCTAATCTTTGGCATACATATTCATGACATGTTTTCATCTTCCAAATTCATCAATAATCATCATGACTTGCAACCTAACCACTTCATTTTCGCAATGTCGTAAGATCGTAGTAAAACGACATAAGCTTCTACATTCCATTTCAATACAAACTTATATCATTTTATCTTCATTTACATTGCAAGCATCACAATAACACAACTAGCACATTAAACAAAATTAATTCATTAGCATCCTACCAACACCATACCACACGGCCAAACCCCTATATTTCAACTTCAACCAAATTTATTCAACTTTCATTCTCCATATGAATTCCATCATACACACAACTAGCATACAACATAAATTTCAACTCATTTCACTTACACATTAACACACACACACGGCCACATTCTATATTCCATACCCACTTTGCAAACTTCCATTTTTCCATACAATCAACCCATTTCTACATACTACAACACAAACAATACTTCATAACACAATAATAAGGGATAAATTCTTACCTTTTTACTCAATCTTCTTCACTTGAATATAGGGTCAACTTGAAGAAACAAGACTTCTTCCTTCCAACCCAACTACACCAAGTTGCAAAGGGACCTTGAATTAGTAGGATTCCAACAAGAAAATAATTTTGGAGGCAAGATTTGGAGGGGGTAATTTTCCAAGCTAGGGCCGAAACTCCCTCTTGTTTCTTTGTTTTCTCTTCTTTTAATTTCATGAACCTTTTAAAGAGTATGACTCATATTATTATTAACACATGGAGAATTAATTAGTGGCCATGGGTTGGACCTCACCATGGCCGGCCACCCCCTTAAGCATTGGGCCTTAATTTCCATTCCAACATTTTGGCCCAATGACTTATAGATCACATTTGTAATTCCCGAAACTAATTTCCAAAATTCCAAATTTACCCTTAGCCTTATCCCACACTTTCACAACAATAGTCTTTCATGCACAAATCCGATGTCAAATAAAAATCAACTATGACCTTATTTCTTACAAGTCAAGATTATTTCTAAATTTTTCCAACGTGTGAAAACACGGGATATAACATCCTCCCCCCCTTTAGAAAATTCGTCCTCGAATGTTAAATTAATCTTATAGGGTCTGAAAATACTTTGGGGGAGTTTATGTTCATAGACAGCACATATGACACACATTTATTATTGAAATAGAATTAAGCAAGGATTCAAGATTACCTGTGAGCATAGGGAACAAATGAGGATATTTCTTCTTTATTTCCTCTTCGGCCTCCCAGGTCATTTCTTCCCTGTTGTTGTTCCGCCACATCACCTTAACAGAGGCTACATCTTTGTTCCCGAGCTTCCTTACCTGGCGGTCCAAGATGGCTACGGGCTGCTCCTCGTAAGATAACTGCTTCGTCACCTGAATGTCATCCGCAGGAAATATTCTGGAGGGATCACCAATACACTTGGGAAGCATAGATACAAGAATAGGATCCTCATATTGGCGTCTCTTCACTTCTTCTACAATAGAGGACTCAGCAACACCTCGCATAAAAATTCTGCCATCATCAGAATTAGCCAAACGAACTCCAAGACTAGCTAGCTGATGAATCTCATGGACTATTTCTTTCCTTCTTGACTGTCGATATAGAATATCGACATCATAGTCTTTCAGCAACTCTAGCCACCTCATTTGCCGCAAATTCAGCTCTTTCTGCTTAAAGATATACTGGAGACTCTTATGATCTGTATGAATATCAACATGCACGCCATATAGATAATGTCTCCATATCTTCAAGGCATGTATCACTGCCGCCAACTCCAGGTCATGGGTAGGATAATTTCTTTCGTGCTTCCTGAGTTGCCGGGAGGCATAGGCTATAACTCTGCCATGCTGCATTAATACACAACCTAGCCCAACACCTGAAGCGTCACAATAAACAACATAGCCATCTGGCCCCTCAGGAAGAGTTAGAACTGGAGTTGTAGTCAACTTGTCCTTCAATAATTGGAAGCTTCGTTCACAAGCATCGGTCAACTGGAACTTAGCTGCCTTCTGTGTTAGCCTTGTTAAAGGCGCTAAAATTGAGGCAAACTTTTCTACAAATCTCTTGTAATATCCTGCTAGCCCCAGAAAGCTACGTACCTCAGTAGGCGTCGTAGGTCTAGGCCAAGTCTTGACGACCTCAATTTTCTGCGAGTCTACCCGAATACCGTCTGGTCCAACAATATGCCCCAGAAATGCTACTGAAGTCAACCAAAATTCACATTTAGAGAACTTAGCATATAATTTCTGATGCTGGAGGACCTTAAGTACTGTCCTCAAGTGATCCGCATGCTCTTCTTCCGATCGTGAATAGACCAGAATATCATCAATAAATATAATCACAAACAAGTCAAGGAATGGCTTAAACACCCTGTTCATCAAGTCCGTAAACACTGTTGGAGCATTGGTCAGCCCAAAAGACATCACTTTAAACTCGTAATGCCCGTATCGGGTCCTGAACGCAGTCTTCGGAATGTCTGCTTCCTTTACCCGAACCTGGTGATAACCTGACCGCAAGTCTATCTTTGAAAAACATTTAGCACCCTGCAACTGGTCAAATAAATCATCAATCCTGGGTAGGGGATATCTGTTCTTTATTGTTACTTTGTTCAGCTGCCTATAATCAATACCAATACACATTCGCAGCGACCCATCCTTCTTTCTTACAAATAATACCGGTGCGCCCAAGGTGATGTACTGGGCCTAATGAAGCCCTTCTCTAATAGGTCTCTCAGTTTCTCCTTCCATTCTTTCAATTTTGCAGGTGCCATTCTGTAAGGAGGAATAGATATGGGCTGAGTATCTGGCAATACATCTATAGTGAACTCTATCTCACGCTCAGGAGGAAGACCTGGAAGTTCCTCTGGAAACACATCTGGAAATTCATTAACTACCGGGACTGACTGAAGAGTCGGTACTTCTGCTTTCAAGTCATGCACACGAACCAGATGGTAAATATAGCCCTTCCTAACCATTTTCCTTGCCTTGAGGTATGAAATAAACTTACCTCTCGGCGATGCTGTATTCCCCCTCCATTCTATAATTGGTTCCCCTGGGAACTGAAACCGAACCACTTTGCCTTTATACCTTAGTCACATATATCACGTCATATTCTTTAGTCGCCTCCTCACTAGGCTTTACTCATTCTTATCACAACACTTGTTATATTCACGTAATATCTTGTCCGTAACCAATCCTATAGTGTAACACTTCTTGGCCTTATTCACGACTCTTACTATGGTATAATTACACCCTGTGGAGTAGGCGTACTTAACCTTTGGTCAATCTTACCCATAATATCTCACAAGCTGTCTTATCAATACATTCGTGTTTGTCATAATTCTTCCTCCCTTGCACTCTTGTCTCAATCATCCTATTTCTTTTTTTAACTATAAATTCGTCATAATTTACCCCTGCTTATCAGTTCCGTCGATACCTCAATATAACATGTTATTAAGATTTTGTCGGACCCTTCTAAATCATCCCTTAGTATCACAAACCCTTCCAAATTATCCTAGCATTTCTTTTTACCATACTGATACCGACCTCATAATTACTATTACCATCAATTCATCGGTCAATCTTTATCTCTCAAAGTCAGACGCACTTGCGACTTAGCCAAACCTTATCGTTACTGTTGGCGCGACTTTCCAAAAATATTACGAACTTATACGTCACTTCCTTGTTATTTCTCAGAAAATTTTGGCAGAGTTCCCTCTGTATTTCTTACTATCCCAAAACCTGCACGCAGGAAATACCAACAACGCCTCACAGGGCCAACATACAAACATACATATTATATTGTATCGTAGACGCACAGGGCTTCCTAAATCAGTCACAAGATGAAAATAACGAGCTTGCCTCGTGTATCAAACCCAAACTGTACCTGTTACTCTTTCCTATTTATTTTTCCTTTCCATCTTTAACTGCAGGTTTCAAACATACCTGCAGCATTCATACTGTGTCTAACATATATTCTGCTTACAGTTACTGATGCTTTTGATTTCCGCTTGCCGCTATTAGGTAACAATCTCTAACAAATGTACATACATAGGAAATTTCAATAAGGTCTCATATACCTGTAGTCGATCAGTCTCTAGTGTGATCCGGTGATCTAGAAAGTGAAGTGTGCTCCTCGTCATCGTCTGTCCGCCATCTACTCGTCTGACCTTCATTGTCTTCTTCATCTGAATCCGGGAAATGCAGATAATCGGGCAACTCCTGGTTTACCGATGACCAGGACAGGGGGCTGGAATAATCTGTAACACTTACCGGGGTAGCCGGTCTGACGTGGTGCCCTGCCATAGGAGCAACTGGTATAGGTTCAGGGACCGCCTCCCTGGATATCAAAAACTCTGGAGGAATTGTCGCTGGGTCCTCCGAGGGGTCAGTCTCGATAGAATAACTGAGGCTCCTCCTTCTCGATCCTGGAGCCTGGGGTCCCGGACTTACCCTAGGGGCTTTCTTAGCACCCCCGCTATCTGAAGCTAGCCTCTTCATCTCTCGCAATTCTGCACCTACCTACAGGAAAGACGTCAGAAACCAATCTATCCTAAGTCCAGGCTCTATCGCACGATCTAAGACAGAAGGAAAGATGACACCCTAAATGTCCTGTAGCTTCTTGTTTATAAATGTGGAGCACAACACATCGATAAACAAGACTCTACTCGACACGGTCTATAGACACTCCGAGGATTGAACCGCTCTGATACCACTTTTTTCACCACCCAACTCCGTAGGCCGTGACTAGTGCCCGAATTGGACACTCTCATCACCTGTTAACTATAATCTTTTATAACCAGCATATTATGAACTTATTTGTATAAAAAAGGCAGGACGTTATTTTAAAGCTGTCACAATTCTGTATGTCGTAGGCACCTGTCTCCTGAGGAGTTACGATTTTCAACAACAACATATATATATATATCTACGCAAGCCGACAAGGCTTCCACTACACGCAACATCCCAAACATATATATATATGCAAGCCGACAAGGATGCCATTACGAATGGGTACGCCCCAAACATAAGTCGTATTCATACAACGCAACATCAACTATATACAGACCCACACATGTGTCCACAGACCTCTAAGAGTACTGAGAGTATCATATGACGGGACAGGGCCCCGCCGTACCCCGAACAAACGCATATATATATACAACAAAAGGGAGTTATACCACAAGCTAGGCTCCGGAACAAAGGAGCACTCCAAAGTAGCTGAATAGATATCCTAGGCTGGCGGCTCTCCGAAACGAGCGTCTGTACCTGCGGGCATGAACGCGGCCCCCCGAAGAAAAGGGGGTCAGTACGGAATATGTACTGAGCATGTAAAGCATGAAATATAGTGATAGACTCATACTGAGACAAGGTGTGTAGGACCCAATGGAACAAACAGAATTTCATAAAACTTGCCTTTGAACATATTTCATCTGTATCATTCTCATATCAATATCAGTTTAGAGTTTTGTAACCAAGGCTGAATAATCATTCTGTATATAACATATATAACGTGTCCCGGCCCTTTAGTGAGGGACTCGGTAATTATAATCATAGCATGATAACATAAACTTATACGTGTCCCGACCCTCTAGTGAGGGACTCGGTAATAAGGAATATATGCCTTCCTGGCAGACATCTCCATATCATCATGTCATCATATATATATAATGTATCCCGGCCCTCAAGTGAGGGGCTCGGTGAGTAATATAGTAAATATGCGCACGAAAACGTGTCCTGGCCCGGGACTCAGTGAAGGATATAGCGGTAAGCACGAGCAGAATAATAAGCAACCACATATATGCAATTCATCTTTTGAGACTCAATAGATAAGTAACTAACCAACTCTAAAGTGTCAGGATAATAATCATATTCAGTTCTTTTTAAATCTCATTACAAGTTATAACAAGGAACGTTTCAGATTTCATGTACATGTATCAAATTGACATGGTGTAACTTTTGATAGTCAAGTATGCCTTTAATTATGCAATTCTTTAAAAGTAGGAACTTCTATACATCATTCATTAGTCAATCATATAGTAGGCTCGTGACCATAACATTACGGAATGAATAGAATCATAAGTCATGCTAGGAACTAGAGAGTAGAATTTACCCCAAGGTTCATATCATTTCTTACTTACGTCTAGGACATGCCAAGAAAAGAAGGAATAGGCTTTACATACCTTTAGCGTTTAGTCATATTATAACTTGTACTAGCTGCCCAATAGTACTTATCCTATATCAAGATATCAAGAGCTACAATTAGTCTACGAGGGAATTCAATATGTATTTTAACGTTAACAATCCCTTTCCAACATTTAGACGACGTTTCGTTCGTATTCAAACCAACTAGTACTACAAGCTAATATTGTTAGTCATTCTTTCATGTATCAATCCGAACTTGTTTAAACATGACTTAAGGGAACTTTGGACAGTCCGTACATCATTTAAAACAGGCCCTTATCCACGGCCAAACAGCACACACAACATTACCATTTTCTCTTCGCAATTTTCCAACTTCAACTACAACGACAACAACACGTTTACAACATTACTTATACGATTATTGGAACTGTTTTAGCATCATATTAACTCTTACAACAGCCCACAAACCATTTCAATTTCAACTTTAATCATTAAACTTCACTTTCATTATACGTTCATAACAATAACCAACATTCAACATACACTAATTCACCCCTAACATTAAAACAGTCCACGGTTTGGACTGTTTTCCCCCTTCAACATGATTCATTTCTTTAACACCTCAATTCATATATTCATAATGCATACAATACACCACAATGCCCATAACAACAACAATCAAAACATGACACAAAACAGTCCATAAATTCCTCTAAAACAGCCCCCTACACGGCTTCAACACAACTACAACAACTTCATGATTTTCATCCATTTATCCACACTACAACACATTCAATTCCATCCCAATACATGTACTAGAAGATTAAACCTGATTCCATTTAAGTCTACAACACACGGCCCACTTCAACTTCAAGAAAAACAGTCCAATACCAACATGCAACATCATAAACATACTTCTACAATCTTTGTTCATTTACATATGTTGACACACGTTCAACCCATCAACAATACATGCAAAATGAGACCAACATGGCTTCACCCAAGCTCACGGCTCACCTCAACTTCAATCACAACAACAAAACAACAACAACATGCGCGAATTATACCTTCAAATCATCATACAACACAAGAAAAATGATCATTCTTACCTTGTAACTAAACACTTCAATCGACTAGCCCTTCACTTTCACTTCTTGAATTTTAACACTTGCTCTTGCTATTCCAATGAATGATACACGTTAATACACCTTTAAGGGAGTTAAATTGTCCAAGAAACTGATTTTTTTGGAGCAATTTGAAGGAGGGTGTTCTCGGCCAGCTTGTAGCCAAGAGCCTCTCTCTCTATCACTATACTTTCTAAACTTTGTAATGTTTAAAATGATGTAGTTAGTTGATAGTGAATCAGAATTTTGCCTTATGTATGAGTTGCAAGAGTTGGACAAGTGTCCCACTCAATATTTGGGTCAAATATTCTTTGACCATCCCACTAAACTACACGGCCAACTATGGCTATTTTTAATGGACTGATTTAGTTTTCCAATCCCAATTAATAATCTAATCATGGTTAATTTAATCCCAATTATCCATTAATGCTTCTATACCAAACGAAATTTGTAGGTAACTTGTGACTTGAAACGAAACCGGAAGTTAAAGTCTCTACTTCGTATCTTAAAATAGTCTTGTCTTTAACTTGTCGCGTTTAGTTTAAAACGTCCCGATGTATGAAAATATGAGGTATAACATCCTCCACCCCTTTAGAACATTCGTCCTCGAATGTCGATTTTATCCCGTCGGGTTCTATAAGAGTCTTGGGAAGGGTTTTCCTTATCGCTAACATATAGATTGAGCAGACAATTAACATTATCAAGCAAGGGGGTTTAAATTACTTGTAGGCGTGGAAAACAAGTGAGGATATTTCTTTTTCATCTCCTCTTCAGCCTCCCAAGTCATCTCCTCCCTATTATTGTTCCGCCACAACACTTTAACCGACGCCACATCCTTTGTTCGCAACCTTCTGATTTGTCGATCAAGTATGGCTATAGGCTGCTCTTCGTATGATAGCTCTTCTGTTACCTGGATATCATCTGCAGGAAACACCCTGGAAGGATCGCCTATATACTTCCGAAGCATTGACACATGGAAGACCGGATGTACTGCTTCTAAATCCGCTGGTAGATCTAACTCGTAGGCAACTTGGCCTACCTTACGGATAATCTGGTAAGGTCCAATGTATCTCGAGCTCAACTTCCCTTTCTTGCCCAATCTCATAACACCCTTCATGGGTGACACCTTCAAGAACACCCAATTGTCAACCTGAAATTCCAAGTGTCGACGTCGATTATCTGCATATGACTTCTGCCGACTCTGGGCTGCCAGTAACCTTTCCTGAATAAGCTTTACTTTATCGACAGCCTGCTGAACCATATCTAGGCCTATTAGCTTAGTCTAACCAACTTCAAACCAGCCTATAGGAGACCTACACTTCCTGCAATATAGAGCTTCGTACGGTGCCATCTGAATGCTAGAATGGTAGCTATTATTATAAGCAAAGTCGATCAGCGGCAAGTGATCATCCCAGCTGCCCCTAAAATCAATGACACAGGCCCGTAAAATATCTTGTAGCATCTGAATGGTACGCTCGGCCAGTCCGTCAGTCTGAGGGTGAAATCCTGTGCTGAGACTCACCTGTGTCCCCAATCCCTCCTGGAAGGATCTCCAGAAATTAGCTATAAACTGGGCCCCTCTATCAGAGATAATAGCTGTTGGAACCCCATGAAGTCTCACTATCTCCTTAAGATACAATCTAGCATAATCTTCAGCTGAATACGGAGTCCTGACTGGAAGAAAGTGGGCTGATTTCGTCAATCTATCAACGATGACCCAGACAGAGTCATATTTCCGTGGAGTGCGAGGTAGACCTGTGACAAAATCCATATTGATTACCTCCCATTTCCAGGTCGGAATCTCCATCTCCTGCAATAGTCCCCCAGGCTTCTGGTGCTCGATCTTCACCTGTTGGCAATTTGGGCACTGGGCCACAAATTCTGCTATGTCCTTTTTCATACCATCCCACCAATACAAACACCTAAGGTCATGATACATTTTTGTTGATCCTGGTGAACAGAATCACGAGCATAGTGTGCCTCCCCCATAACCTGTTGCCTTAATCCTGCAATCTCAGGTACACATAAACTGCCGCTGTATCATAGTACTCCATCAGATGAAATCTTGAATGGGGTCTCGTCCTTCTGAAGTGCTGTGTCTTTTTAATGTACAAGAATAGGATCCTCATATTGGCGTCTCTTCACTTCTTCTACAATAGAGGACTCAGCAACTCCAAGACAAGCTAGCTGATGAATCTCATAGACTATTTCTTTCCTTCGTGGCTGTACACCTACCAAACTGCCTATAGATTTACGGCTGAGTGCATCTGCCACAACGTTAGCTTTTCCTGGGTGATATAGACTATCGACATCATAGTCTTTCAGCAACTCTAGCCACCTCCTTTGCCGCAAATTCAGCTCTATCTGCTTAAAGATATACTGGAGACTCTTATGATCTGTATAAATATCAACATGCACGCCATATAGAAAATGTCTCCATATCTTCAAGGCATGTATCACCGCCGCCAACTCCAGGTCATGGGTAGGATAATTTCTTTCGTGCTTCCTGAGTTGCCGGGAGGCATAGGCTATAACTCTGCCATGCTGCATTAATACACAACCTATCCCAACACCTCAAGCGTCACAATAAACAACATAGCCATCTGGCCCCTCAGGATGAGTTAGAACTGGAGCTGTAGTCAACTTGTCCTTCAATAATTGGAAGCTTCGTTCACAAGCATCGGTCCACTAGAACTTAGCTGCCTTCTGTGTTAGCCTTGTTAAAGGAGCTGAAATTGAGGCAAACTTTTCTACAAATCTCCTGTAATATCCTGCTAGCCCCAGAAAGCTACGTACCTCAGTAGGCGTCGTAGGTCTAGGCCAAGTCTTGACGGCCTCAATTTTCTGCGAGTCTACCCGAATACCGTCTGCTCCAACAATATGCCCCAGAAATGATACTAAAGTCAACCAAAATTCACATTTAGAGAACTTAGCATATAATTTCTGATGATGGAGGACCTTAAGTACTGTCCTCAAGTGATCCACATGCTCTTCTTCCGATCGTGAATAGACCAGAATATCAATACAATCACGAACAAGTCAAGGAATGGCTTAAACACCCTGTTCATCAAGTCCATAAACACTGTTGGAGCATTGGTCAGCCCAAAAGACATCACTTTAAACTCGTAATGCCCGTATCGGGTCCTGAACGCAGTCTTCGGAATGTCTGCTTCCTTTTCCCGCACCTGGTGATAACCTGACCGCAAGTATATCTTTGAAAAACATTTAGCACCCTTCAACTGGTCAAATAAATCATCAATCCTGGGGAGGGGATATCTGCTTTTTATTGTTACTTTGTTTAGCTGCCTATAATCAATATCAATACACATTCGCAGCGACCCATCCTTCTTTCTTACAAATAATACCGGTACGCCCCAAGGTGATGTACTGGGCCTAATGAAGACCTTCTCTAATAGGTCTCTCAGTTGCTCCTTCAATTCTTTTAATTCTGCAGGTGCCATTCTGTAAGGAGGAATAGATATGGGCTGAGTATCTAGCAATACATCTATAGTGAACTCTATCTCACGCTCAGGAGGAAGACCTGGAAGTTCCTCTGGAAACACATCTGGAAATTCATTAACTATCGGGACTGACTGAAGAGTCGGTACTTCTGCTTTCAAGTCATGCACACGAACCAGATGGTAAATATAGCCCTTCCTAACCATTTTCCTTGCCTTGAGGTATGAAATAAACTTACCTCTCGGCGATGCTGTATTCCCCCTCCATTCTATAATTGGTTCCCCTGGGAACTGAAACCGAACCACTTTGCCTTTATACCTTAGTCACATAAATCACGTCATATTCTTTAGTCGCCTTCTCACTTGGCTTTACTTATTCTTATCACAAAACTTGTTATATTCACGTAATATCTTGTCCGTAACCAATCCTATAGTGTAACACTTCTTGGCCTTATTCACGACTCTTACTATGGTTTAATTACACCCTGTGGAGTAGGCGTACTTAACCTTTGGTCAATCTTACCCATAATATCTCACAATCTGGCTTATCAATACATTCGTGTTTGTCATAATTCTTCCTCCCTTGCACTCTTGTCTCAATCATCCTATTTCTTCTTTTAACTATAAATTCGTCATAATTTACCCCTGCTTATCAGTTCCGTCGATACCTCAATATAACATGTTATTAAGATTTTGTCGGACCCTTCTAAATCATCCCTTAGTATCACAAACCCTTCCAAATTATCCTAGCATTTCTTTTTACCATACTGATACCGACCTCATAATTACTATTACCATCAATTCATCGGTCAATCTTTATCTCTCAAAGTCAGACGCACTTGCGACTTAGCCAAACCTTATCGTTACTGTTGGCGCGACTTTCCAAAAATATTACGAACTTATACGTCACTTCCTTGTTATTTCTCAGAAAATTTTGGCAGAGTTCCCTCTGTATTTCTTACTATCCCAAAACCTGCACGCAGGAAATACCAACAACGCCTCACAGGGCCAACATACAAACATACATATTATATCGTATCGTAGACGCACAGGGCTTCCTAAATCAGTCACAAGATGAAAATGATGAGCTTGCCTCGTGTATCAAACCCAAACTGTACCTGTTACTCTTTCCTGTTTATTTTTCCTTTCCATCTTTAACTGCAGGTTTCAAACATACCTGCAGCATTCATACTGTGTCTAACATATATTCTGCTTACAGTTACTGATGCTTTTGATTTCCGCTTGCCGCTATTAGGTAACAATCTCTACAAATGTACATACATAGGAAATTTCAATAAGGTCTCATATACCTGTAGTCGATCAGTCTCTAGTGTGATCCGGTGATCTAGAAAGTGAAGTGTGCTCCTCGTCATCGTCTGTCCGCCATCTACTCGTCTGACCTTCATCGTCTTCTTCATCTGAATCCGGGAAATGCAGATAATCGGGCAACTCCTGGTTTACTGATGACCAGGACAGGGGGCTGGAATAATCTGTAACACTTACCGGGGTAGCCGGTATGACGTGGTGCCTTGCCATAGGAGCAACTGGTATAGGTTCAGGGACCGCCTCCCTGGATATCAAAAACTCTGGAGGAATTGTCGTCGGGTCCTCCGAGGGGTCAGTCTCGAAAGAATAACTGAGGCTCCTCCTGCTCGATCCTGGAGCCTGGGGTCCCGGACTTACCCTAGGGGCCTTCTTAGCACCCCCACTATCTGAAGCTGGCCTCTTCATCTCTCGCAATTCTGCACCTACCTACAGGAAAGACGTCAGAAACCAATCTTTCCTATGTCCAGGCTCTATCGCACGATCTAAGACAGAAGGAAAGATGACACCCTAAATGTCCTGTAGCTTCCTGTTTATAAATGTGGTGCACAACACATCGATAAACAAGACTCTACTCGACATGGTCTGTAGACACTCCGAGGATTGAACCGCTCTGATACCACTTTTGTCACGATCTAACCCCGTAGGCCGTGACTAGTGCCCGAATTGGACACTCACATCACCTGTTAACTATAATCTTTTATAACCAGCATATTATGAACTTATTTGTATAAAAAAGGCAGGACGTTATTTTAAAGCTTTCACAATTTCGTATGTCGTAGGCACCTCTCTCCTGACGAGTTACGATTTTCAACAACAATATATATATATATATATATATATATATATATATATATATATATATATCTACGCAAGCCGACAAGGCTGCCACTACACGCAACATCCCAAACATATATATATATATGCAAGTCGACAAGGCTGCCATTACGAATGGGTACGCCCCAAACATAAGTCGTATTCATACAACGCAACATCAACTATATACAGACCCACACATGTGTCCACAGACCTCTGAGAGAACTGACAGCATCATATGACGGGACAGGGCCCCGCCGTACCCCGAACAAACACATATATATATATACAACAGAAGGGAGTTATACCACAAGCTAGGCTCCGGAACAAAGGAGCACTCCAAAGTAGCTGAATAGATATCCTAGGCTGGCGGCTCTCCGAAACGAGCGTCTGTACCTGCGGGCATGAACGCAGCCCCCCGAAGAAAAGGGGGTCAGTACGGAATATATACTGAGCATGTAAAGCATGAAATATAGTGATAGACTCATACTGAGACAAGGTGTGTAGGACCCAATGCAACAAACAGAATTTCATAAAACTTGCCTTTGAACATATTTCATCTGTATCATTCTCATATCAATATCAGTATAGAGTTTTGTAACCAAGGCTGAATAATCATTCTGTATATAACATATATAACGTGACCCGGCCCTTTAGTGAGGGACTCGGTAATTATAATCATAGCATCATAACATAAACATATACGTGTCCCGACCCTCTAGTGAGGGACTCGGTAATAAGGAATATATGCCTTCCTGGCCGCCATCTCCATATCATCATGTCATCATATCATCATATATATATAACGTGTCCCGGCCCTCTAGTGAGGGGCTCGGTGAGTAATATAGTAAATATGCGCACGAAAACGTGTCCTGGCCCGGGACTCAGTGAAGGATATAGCGGTAAGCACGAGCAGAATAATAAGCAACCACATATATGCAATTCATCTTTTGAGACTCAATAGAGAAGTAACTAACCAACTCTAAAGTGTCAGGATAATAATCATATTCAGTTCTTTTTAAATCTCATTACAAGTTATTGCAAGGAACGTTTCAGATTTCATGTACATGTATAAATTTGACATGGTGTAACTTTTGATAGTCAAGTATGCCTTTAATTATGCAATTCTTTAAAAGTAGGAACTTCTATACATCATTCATTAGTCAATAATATAGTAGGCTCGTGACCATAACATTACGGAATGAATAGAATCATAAGTCATGCTAGGAACTAGAGAGTAGAATTTACCCCAAGGTTCATATCATTTCTTACTTACGTCTAGGACATGCCAAGAAAAGAAGGAATAGGCTTTACATACCTTTAGCGTTTAGTCGTATTATAACTTGTACTTGCTGCCCAATAGTACTTATCCTATATCAAGATATCAAGAGCTACAATTAGTCTACGAGGGAATTCAATATGTATTTTAACGTTAACAATCCCTTTCCAACATTTAGACGACGTTTCGTTCGCATTCAAACCAACTAGTACTACAAGCTAATATTGTTAGTCATTCTTTCATGTATCAATCCGAACTTGTCTAAACATGACTTAAGGGAACTTTGGACAGTCCGTACATCATTTAAAACAGGCCCTTATCCACAGCCAAACAGCACACACAACATTACCATTTTCTCTTCGCAATTTTCCAACTTCAACTACAACGACAATAACACGTTTACAACATTACTTATACGATTATTGGAACTGTTTTAGCATCATATTAACTCTTACAACAACCCACAAACCATTTCAATTTCAACTTGAACCATTAAACTTCACTTTCATTGTAGGTTCATAACAATAACCAACATTCAACATACACTAATTCACCCCTAACATTAAAACAGTCCACGGTTTGGAATGTTTTCCCCTTTCAACATGATTCATTTCTTTAACACCTCAATTCACATATTCATAATGACACAAAACAGTCCATAAATTCCTCTAAAACAGCCCCCTACACGGCTTCAACAAAACTACAACAACTTCATGATTTTCATCCATTTATCCACACTACAACACATTCAATTCCTTCCCAATACATGTACAAGAAGATTAAACATGATTCCATTTAAGTCTACAACACACGGCCCACTTCAACTTCAAGAAAAACAGTCCAATACCAACATGCAACATCATAAACATACTTCTACAATCTTTGTTCATTTACATATGTTGACACACGTTCAACCCATCAACAATACATGCAAAATGAGACCAACATGGCTTCACCTAAGCTCACGGCTCACCTCAACTTCAATCACAACAACAAAACAACAATAACATGCGCGAATTATACCTTCAAATCATCATACAACACAAGAAAAATGATCATTCTTACCTTGTAACTAAACACTTCAATCAGCTAGCCCTTCACTTTCACTTCTTGAATTTTAACACTTTCTCTTGCTATTCCAATGAATGCTACACGTTAATACACCTTTAGGGGAGTTAAATTGTCCAAGAAACAGATTTTTTTGGAGCAATTTGGAGGAGGGTGTTCTCGGCCAGCTTGTAGCCGAGAGCCTCTCTCTCTATCACTATACTTTTTAAACTTTGTAATGTTGAAAATGATGTAGTTAGTTGATAGTGAATCAGTAGTTTTCCTTATATATGAGTTGCAAGAGTTGGACAAGTATCCCACTCAATATTTGGGTCAAATATTCTTTGACCATCCCACTAAACTACACGGCCAACTATGGCTATTTTTAATGGACTGATTTAGTTTTTCAATCCCACTTAACAATATAATCATGGTTAATTTAATACCAATTATCCATTAATGCTTCTATACCAAACGAAATTTGTAGGTAACTTGTGACTTGAAACGAAACCGGAAGTTAAAGTCTCTACTTCGTATCTTAAAATAGTCTTGTCTTTAACTTGTCGCGTTTAGTTTAAAACGTCCCAATGTATGAAAATATGGGGTATAATATCCTCCCCCCCTTTAGAACATTCGTCCTCGAATGTCGATTTTATCCCGTCGGGTTCTATAAGAGCCTTGGGAAGGGTTTTCCTTATCGCTAACATATAGATTGAGCAGACAATTAACACTATCAAGCAAGGGGGTTTAAATTACCTGTAGGCATGGAAAACAAGCGAGGATATTTCTTTTTCATCTCCTCTTCAGCCTCCCAAGTCATCTCCTCCTTATTATTGTTTCGCCACAACACTTTAACCGACGCCCCATCCTTTGTTCGCAACCTTCTGATTTGTCGATCAAGTATGGCTATAGGCTGCTCTTCGTATGATAGCTCTTCTGTTACCTAGATATCATCTGCAGGAAACACCCTGGAAGGATCGCCTATATACTTCCGAAGCATTGACACATGGATGACCGGATGTACTGCTTCTAAATCCGCTGGTAGATCTAACTCGTAGGCAACTTGGCCTACCTTACAGATAATCTGGTAAGGTCCAATGTATCTCGAGCTCAACTTCCCTTTCAAGAACACCCAATCGCCAACCTGAAATTCCAAGTGTCGATGTCGATTATCTGCATATGACTTCTGCCAACTCTGGGCTGCCAGTAACCTTTTCTGAATAAGCTTCACTTTATCGACAGTCTGCTGAACCATATCTAGGCCTATTAGCTTAGTCTAACCAACTTCAAACCAGCCTATAGGGGACCTACACTTCCTGCCATATAGAGCTTCGTACGGTGCCATCTGAATGCTAGAATGGTAGCTATTATTATAAGCAAACTCGATCAGCGGCAAGTGATCATCCCAGCTGCCCCTAAAATATATGACACAGGCCCGTAACATATCTTGTAGCGTCTGAATGGTACGCTCGGCCTGTCCGTCAGCCTGAGGGTGAAATGCTGTGCTGAGACTCACCTGTGTCCCCAATCCCTCCTGGAAGGATCTCCAGAAATTAGCTGTAAACTGGGCCCCACTATCAGAGATAATAGCTGTGGGAACCCCATGAAGTCTCACTATCTCCTTAAGATACAATCTAGCATAATCTTCAGCTGAATACGTAGTCCTGACTGGAAGAAAGTGGGCTGATTTCCTCAATCTATCAACGATGACCCAGACAGAGTCATATTTCCGTGGAGTGCGAGGTAGACCTGTGACAAAATCCATATTGATTACCTCCCATTTCCAGGTCGGAATCTCTATCTCCTGCAATAGTCCCCCAGGCTTCTGGTGTTCGATCTTCATCTGTTGGCAATTTGGGCACTGGGCCACAAATTTTGCTATGTCCTTTTTCATACCATCCCACCAGTACAAACACCTAAGGTCATGATACATTTTTGTTGATCCTGGGTGAACAGAATCACTTGCATAGTGTGCCTCCCCCATAACCTGTTGCCTTAATCCTGCAACCTCAGGTACACATAATCTGCCTCTGTATCGTAGTACTCCGTCAGATGAAATCTTGAATGGGGTCTCGTCCTTCTGAAGTGCTGTGTCTTTGTAATGTACAAGAATAGGATCCTCATATTAGCGTCTCTTCACTTCTTCTACAATAGAGGACTCCGCAACACCTCGCATAAACATTCTGCCATCATCAGAATCAGCCAAACGAACTCCAAGAGTAGCTAGCTGATGAATCTCATGGACTATTTCTTTCCTTCCTGGCTGTACACCTGCCAAACTGCCTATAGATTTACGGCTGAGTGCATCTGCCACAACGTTAGCTTTTCCTTGGTGATATAGAATATCGACATCATAGTCTTTCAGCAACTCTAGCCACCTCCTTTGCCGCAAATTCAGCTCTATCTGCTTAAAGATATACTGGAGACTCTTATGATCTGTATAAATATAAACATGCACGCCATATAGATAATGTCTCCATATCTTCAAGGCATGTATGTATCACCGCCGCCAACTCCAGGTCATGGGTAGGATAATTTCTTTCGTGCTTCCTGAGTTGCCGGGAGGCATAGGCTATAACTCTGCCATGCTGCAATAATACACAACCTAGCCCAACACCTGAAGCGTCACAATAAATAACATAGCCATCTGGCCGCTCAGGAAGAGTTAGAACTGGAGTTGTAGTCAACTTGTCCTTCAATAATTGAAAGCTTCGTTCACAAGCATCGGTCCACGGGAACTTAGCTGCCTTCTGTGTTAGCCTTGTTAATGGCGCTAAAATTGAGGCAAACCTTTCTACAAATCTCCTATAATATCCTGCTAGCCCAGAAAGCTACGTACCTCAGTAGGCGTCGTAGGTCTAGGCCAAGTCTTGACGGCCTCAATTTTCTGCGAGTCTACCCGAATACCGTCTGCTCCAACAATATGCCCCAGAAATGCTACTGAAGTCAACTAAAATTCACATTTAGAGAACTTAGCATATAATTTCTGATGCTGGAGGACCTTAAGTACTGTCCTCAAGTGATCCGCATGCTCTTCTTCCGATCGTGAATAGACCAGAATATCATCAATAAATACAATCACGAACAAGTCAAGGAATGGCTTAAACACCCTGTTCATCAAGTCCATAAACACTGCTGGAGCATTGGTCAGCCCAAAAGACATCACTTTAAACTCGAAATGCCCGTATCGGGTCCTGAACGCAGTCTTCGGAATGTCTGCTTCCTTTACCCGCACCTGGTGATAACCTGACCGCAAGTATATCTTTGAAAAACATTTAGCACCCTGCAACTGGTCAAATAAATCGTCAATCCTGGGGAGGGGATATCTGTTATTTATTGTTACTTTGTTCAGCTGCCTATAATCAATATCAATACACATTCGCAGCGACCCATCCTTCTTTCTTACAAATAATACTGGTGCGCCTCAAGGTGATGTACTGGGCCTAATGAAGCCCTTCTCTAATAGGTCTCTCAGTTGCTCCTTCAATTCTTTCAATTCTGCAGGTGTCATTCTGTAAGGAGGAATAGATATGGGCTGAGTATCTAGTAATACATCTATAGTGAACTCTATCTCACGCTCAGGAGGAAGACCTGGAAGTTCCTCTAGAAACACATCAGGAAATTCATTAACTACCGGGACTGACTGAAGAGTCGGTACTTCTGCTTTCAAGTCATGCACACGAACCAGATGGTAAATATAGCCCTTCCTAACCATTTTCCTTGCCTTGAGGTATGAAATAAACTTACCTCTCGGCGATGCTGTATTCCCCCTCCATTCTATAATTGGTTCCCCTGGGAACTGAAACCGAACCACTTTGCCTTTATACCTTAGTCACATAAATCACGTCATATTCTTTAGTCGCCTGCTCACTAGGCTTTACTCATTCTTATCACAACACTTTTTATATTCACGTAATATCTTGTCCGTAACCAATCCTATAGTGTAACAATTCTTGGCCTTATTCACGATTCTTACTATGGTTTAATTACACCCAGTGGAGTAGGCGTACTTAACCTTTGGTCAATCTTACCCATAATATCTCACAAACTGTCTTATCAATACGTTCGTGTTTGTCATAATTCTTCCTCCCTTGCACTCTTGTCTCAATCATCCTATTTCTTCTTTTAACTATAAATTCGTCGTAATTTACCCCTGCTTATCAGTTCCGTCGATACCTCAATATAACATGTTATTAAGATTTTGTCGGCCCCTTCTAAATCATCCCTTAGTATCACAAACCCTTCCAAATTATCCTAGCATTTCTTTTTACCATACTGATACCGACCTCATAATTACTATTACCATCAATTCATCGGTCAATCTTTATCTCTCAAAGTCAGACGCACCTGCGACTTAGCCAAACCTTATCGTTACTGTTGGCGCGACTTTCCAAAAATATTACGAACTTATACGTCACTTCCTTGTTATTTCTCAGAAAATTTTGGCAGATTTCCGTCTGTATTTCTTACTATCCCAAAACCTGCACGCAGGAAATACCAACAACGCCTCACAGGGCCAACATACACACATACATATTATATCGTTTCGTAGCCGCACAGGGCTTCCTATATTAGTCTCAAGATGAAAATGACGAGCTTGCCTCGTGTATCTAACCCAAACTGTACCTGTTACTCTTTCCTGTTTATTTTTCCTTTCCATCTTTAACTGCAGGTTTCAAACATACCTGCAACATTCATACTATGTCTAACATATATTCTGCTTACATTTACTGATGCTTTTGATTTCCGCTTGCCGCCATTAGGTAACAATCTATAACAAATGTACATCCATAGGAAATTTCAATAAGGTCTCATATACATGTAGTCGATCAGTCTCTAGTGTGATCCGGTGATCTTGAAAGTGAAGTGTGCTCCTCGTCATCGTCTGCCCGCCATCTACTCGTCTGACCTTCATCGTCTTCTTCATCTGAATCCGAGAAATGCAGATAATCAGGCAACTCTTGGTTTACCGATGACCAGGGCAGGGGGCTGGAATAATCTGTAACACTTACCGGGGTAGCCGGTCTGACGAGGTGCCCTGCCATAGGAGCAACTGGTATAGGTTCAGGGACCGCCTCCCTGGATATCAAAAACTCTGGAGGAATTGTCGCCGGGTCCTCCGAGGGGTCAGTCTCGATAGAATAACTAAGGCTCCTCCTGCTCGATCCTGGAGCCTGGGTCCCGGACTTACCCTAGGGGCCTTCTTAGCACCCCCGCTATCTGAAGCTGGCCTCTTCATCTCTCGCAATTCTGCACCTACCTACAGGAAAGACGTCAGAAACCAATCTTTCCTAAGTCCAGGCTCTATCGCACGATCTAAGACAGAAGGAAAGATGACACACTAAATGTCCTGTAGCTTGCTGTTTATAAATGTGGTGCACAACACATCGATAAACAAGACTCTACTCGACACGGTCTGTAGACACTACGAGGATTGAACCGCTCTGATACCACTTTTGTCACGACCAACCCCGTAGGCCGTGACTAGTGCCCGAATTGGACACTCACATCACCTGTTAACTATAATCTTTTATAACCAGCATATTATGAACTTATTTGTATAAAAAAGGCAGGACGTTATTTTAAAGCTGTCACAATTCTGTATGTCGTATGCACCTGTCTCCTAAGGAGTTACGATTTTCAACAACAACATATATATATATCTACGCAAGCCGACAAGGCTGCCACTACACGCAACATCCCAAACATATATATATATGCAAGCCGACAAGGCTGCCATTACGAATGGGTACGCCCCAAACATAAGTCGTATTCATACAACGCAACATCAACTATATACAGACCCACACATGTGTCCACAGACCTCTAAGAGTACTGGCAATATCATATGACGGGACAGGGCCCCGCCGTACCCCGAACAAACACATATATATATACAACAAAAGGTAGTTATACCACAAGCTAGGCACCGGAACAAAGGAGCACTCCAAAGTAGCTGAATAGATATCCTAGGCTGGCGGCTCTCCGAAACGAGCGTCTGTACCTGCGGGCATGAACGCAGCCCCCCGAAGAAAAGGGGGTCAGTACGGAATATGTACTGAGCGTGTAAAGCATGAAATATAGTGATAGACTCATACTGAGACAAGGTGTGTAGGACCCAATGCAACAAACAGAATTTCATAAAACTTGCCTTTGAACATATTTCATCTGTATCATTCTCATATCAATATCAGTATAGAGTTTTGTAACCAAGGCTCAATAATCATTCTGTATATAACATATATAACGTGTCCCGGCCCTTTAGTGAGGGACTCGGTAATTATAATCATAGCATCATAACATAAACATATACGTGTCCCGGCCCTCTAGTGAGGGACTCGGTAATAAGGAATATATGCCCTCCTGGCCGCCATCTCCATATCATCATGTCATCATATCATCATATCATCATCATATCATCATATATATATAACGTGTCCCGGCCCTCTAGTGAGGGGCTCGGTGAGTAATATAGTAAATATGCGCACGAAAACGTGTCCTGGCCCGGGACTTAGTGAAGGATATAGCGGTAAGCACGAACAGAATAATAAGCAACCACATATATGCAATTCATCTTTTGAGACTCAATAGATAAGTAACTAACCAACTCTAAAGTGTCAGGATAATAATCATATTCAGTTCTTTTTAAATCTCATTACAAGTTATAGCAAGGAACGTTTCAGATTTCATGTACATGTATCAATTTGACATGGTGTAACTTTTGATAGTCAAGTATGCCTTTAATTATGCAATTCTTTAAAAGTAGGAACTTCTATACATCATTCATTAGTCAATCATATAGTAGGCTCGTGACCATAACATTACGGAATGAATAGAATCATAAGTCATGCTTGGAACTAGAGAGTAGAATTTACCCCAAGGTTCATATCATTTCTTACTTACGTCTAGGACATGCCAAGAAAAGAAGGAATAGACTTTACATACCTTTAGCGTTTAGTCGTATTATAACTTGTACTTGCTGCCCAATAGTACTTATCCTATATCAAGATATCAAGAGCAACAATTAGTCTACGAGGGAATTCAATATGTATTTTAACGTTAACAATCCCTTTCCAACATTTAGACGACGTTTCGTTCGCATTCAAACCAACTAGTACTACAAGCTAATATTGTTAGTCATTCTTTCATGTATCAATCCGAACTTGTTTAAACATGACTTAAGGGAACTTTGGACAGTCCGTACATCATTTAAAACAGGCCCTTATCCACGGCCAAACAGCACATACAACATTACCATTTTCTCTTCGCAATTTTCCAACTTCAACTACTACGACAACAACACGTTTACAACATTACTTATACGATTATTGGAAATGTTTTAGCATCATATTAACTCTTACAACAGCCCACAAACCATTTCAATTTCAACTTGAATCATTAAACTTCACTTTCATTATACGTTCATAACAATAACCAACATTCAACATACACTAATTCACCTCTAACATTAAAACAGTCCACGGTTTGGACTGTTTTCCCCCTTCAACATGATTCATTTCTTTAACACCTCAATTCATATACTCATAATGCATACAATACACCACAATGCCCATGACAACAACAATCAAAACATGACACAAAACAGTCCATAAATTCCTCTAAAACAGCCCCCTACACGGCTTCAACACAACTACAACAACTTCATGATTTTCATCCATTTATCCACACTACAACACATTCAATTCCTTCCCAATACATATACAAGAAGATTAAACATGATTCCATTTAAGTCTACAACACACGGCCCACTTCAACTTCAAGAAAAACAGTCCAATACCAACATGCAACATCATAAACATACTTCTACAATCTTTGTTCATTTACATATGTTGACACACGTTCAACCCATCAACAATACATGCAAAATGAGACCAACATGGCTTCACCCAAGCTCACAGCTCACCTCAACTTCAATCACAACAACAAAACAGCAACAACATGCGCGAATTATACCTTCAAATCATCATACAACACAAGAAAAATGATCATTCTTACCTTGTAACTAAACACTTCAATCGGCTAGCCCTTCACTTTCACTTCTTGAATTTTAACACTTGCTCTTGCTATTCCAATGAATGCTACACGTTAATACACCTTTAGGGGAGTTAAATTGTCCAAGAAACAGATTTTTTTGGAGCAATTTGGAGGAGGGTGTTCTCGGCCAGCTTGTAGCCGAGAGCCTCTCTCTCTATCACTATACTTTCTAAACTTTGTAATGTTGAAAATGATGTAGTTAGTTGATTTTGAATTAGAATTTTGCCTCATATATGAGTTGCAAGAGTTGGACAAGTGTCCCACTCAATATTTGGGTAAAATATTCTTTGACCATCCCACTAAACTACACGGCCAACTATGGCTATTTTTAATGGACTGATTTAGTTTTCCAATCCCACTTAATAATCTAATCATGGTTAATTTAATCCCAATTATCCATTAATGCTTCTATACCAAACGAAATTTGTAGGTAACTTGTTACTTGAAACGAAACCGGAAGTTAAAGTCTCTACTTCGTATCTTAAAATAGTCTTGTCTTTAACTTGTCGCGTTTAGTTTAAAACGTCCCAATGTATGAAAATATGGGGTATAACATCCTCCCCCCCCTTTAGAACATTCGTCCTCGAATGTCGATTTTATCCCGTCGGGTTCTATAAGAGTCTTGGGAAGGGTTTTCCTTATCGCTAACATATAGATTGAGCAGACAATTAACACTATCAAGCAAGGGGGTTTAAATTACCTGTAGGCGTGGAAAACAAGTGAGGATATTTCTTTTTCATCTCCTCTTCAGCCTCCCAAGTCATCTCCTCCCTATTATTGTTCCGCCACAACACTTTAACCGACGCCACATCCTTTGTTCGCAACCTTCTGATTTGTCGATCAAGTATGGCTATAGGCTACTCTTCGTATGATAGCTCTTCTGTTACCTGGATATCATCTGCAGGAAACACCCTGGAAGGATCCCCTATATACCTCCGAAGCATTGACTCATGGAAGACCGGATGTACTACTTCTAAATCCGCTAGTAGATCTAACTCGTAGGCAACTTGGCCTACCTTACGGATAATCTGGTAAGGTCCAATGTATCTCGAGCTCAACTTCCCTTTCTTGCCGAATCTCATAACACCCTTCATGGGTGTGTCACGACCCAGCCCCGTGGGCCGCGACTGGCACCCTACTTGGGTACCCAGACCAAATTACATATTCATTGCCAAACCCAAACATATTTCAGAATTCCATACAAGTCATATCAAACATAGTTTATATCAAAATACGTCTTAAGCGGTCGCACGAATCAAAATGTCACATCAAATCCAAACGGAGCGGCGGAATAGACATCGCCGGTCAGAAGTGCAAATATAAGCATAAGTGTCACGACCCAGCCCCGTGGGCCGCGACTGGCACCCTACCTGGGTACCCAGACCGAATCGCACATTCATTTTCAAATCCAAACTTATTTCATAATTTTTCGAAATCATATCGAACATAATTTATATCAAAATATGTCTTAAGCGGTCGTGCCAAATCAAAATATCATATCAAATACAAACGAAGCGGCGGAGTAGACATCGCCGGCCAAAAGTGCAAACATAAGCATAAGGGCCATTTGGGGCCATCATAACAAACGGACCGCTTTAAGACCAGAAAACAAAATCAAACAAACATACATAGGACCCTCGCCCCACATATATGACTACAGGCCTCTACGAACTCAAAACAAAGACATAGGGCGAGACAGGGCCCCGCCGTACCCAAATAGTCAAATATACCGAATATATACAAAGCAAAAAGAGTCCGTACCAAAAGTGGACTCCGGATTAAATAGGAGTACTCCGGAATAGCAAGAAGTGAAGCCTACTGCGGAGGATCACCGATATCTGCACCTGCGGGCATAAAACGCAACCCCCGAAGAAAGGGGGTCAGTACGAAATATGTACTGAGTATGTAAAGCACGGAGTACAGAAATATGGATCAAAACCGATAGCAAATCAAATGTCAAAGTGGAGTACAAATGGGTAGGTCAAAATCTATATCGAAATCATATACGTATACATAATGCAAATGAAATCATGCAAACGCTTAGGAACGTGGTCGTCACTCCGACGCTGGCGCCACACACAGCATAACACCAGAAGGTTTCAAATCTCCGTACATCCCCGAACACAAGCATAATCATAGGTGAGCGTATCGCATCACGAGCCATATCACAGCATAACTCCAAACGGAACCCGGCCCTATGGCGAAGCCTCGGGAACCGTAACACAGCATACGGCCGAATTATCATAAGGCGCACGAATCAAAATCCGGCTCGGGAACCGGTGAACGAAGTCATAATAATGCACGAGCGGAGTCGTGAGCAAACAAATGCAAATCATACTTCAAAATAGCCTCTCAAAACAGAGTAATCCCGTAAGTCATTTCATAATACAAAGTAATCAAATACTTAGTCGATATAAGGTTTCATTTCACAAAACGTTTCCAAAATAGTACGTATAGCTCAAAACGTAACTTAGCGCATCATAATATTCAAAACATATCCCGTAGGAGGAAGTTCCAAGCTCGAAAGTAGCATGTCAAACTTTATTCACAAAGATAGCCCAATAAGACAATTAGGGCGTTTCGGGGCAGCGGGCCCACCTCGAGCCAAATTGAGGTGGCGAACATATTTTCCGAACATTTATAGGCCAAAGGGTCATACATAATCATTTCTAAGTTACCCGACCACATTTCGATAGGTTTCGGACGAGTGGTGGCATTCTAGCCAAAATAGAGCCCTTAGGCTTCAATTGAATTGAATGAATAGTAACCTTTCTGTGGATCGGGTTTCGAGGAGCAGAAATGCTCCGGAAGTTCTCATATTCGCCTATCATACTAAGATATGCCAAACGAAGGAGTGGGAAGCTTTACATACCTTACAGACGTCGTATGCTCTCCCAAAAGTCAAGTCCCGTTTCGTCTGAAATCTGCAAATGGTCAAAGTTACCAATTGAGATTCTTAGGCTTAAAAATGCCATTAACTTCATTTTTGTCTACCGAAATTTTGGCAGCATTTCCCCTATAAATCTAACACTCCCGAGACTTAGCTCGGCTCAAAATACATCAACAACAACAGCCCACACATCAATCAACAACACAAATCATAATCAAACCACTCTAGCTTCAAAGTTCTACTTTAGTACACAAGTTGGCAACTTTTCATTCAAACTTCCAAAACCCCAAATCTATATCCACATCATTATATTCATTTACTCATTCAAGATCATTCAATCACATCCCAAATATATTCCACACCATATACGAGAGTTCCCGAAATTCATTATTTCCCATATTCCATTCAAAACACCAAAAGTCACGACGAACATTCTAACTTGCGTCGTTTCATTCCGAATTCATTAACATCAACCATAAATCACATTTAAAGTCTTTAGCACCCTAGATATACAATGATATACACAATTATACCAAAGGTATACACTTTCCGATAACGTTCCGAAATCATTTTCCAACGCCAATCCAATTCATCAATCAATCATTTACGACACGAAGGTCACAACGACACATTATACAAACTAAACAAGATCAATTCACATCACTTTCTTCTTCCTAGGGCTCACGGCCAACATGCAATATATACACACACTCACGGCTTTCTATATACATCAAGGTTACGGGATTCTCGTCTATTTTCAATCCTTAGCACATTCATCTCACTTCTATAACATTAGAGGGGCAAAATCCTTACCTTTTCTTGAATTTCCGACTTGTCGCAAACGAGGCTCTTGTGCCAAACTAATTATACCCCGTTGAAGAGGGTCTTGAGCACTTCACAACTATGTAGAAAGTAAGATTTTTGGATCAACAACAAAGCTTGGGAATTTTTTTTCTCTTCTTTCTTGCCTTCGGCCGAACCCCTATTTTGTGGTGTTCTTTGAATTTTTGCTTTGTTTCTAGATAATGCTAAGTGTTGCTCTAGTATATATCCATATAGGGGTCATGTGCATAGCACATGACCCTTTAAAAGTGGTATTGGGCCAATGCTATGGCCGGCCACCCCTTCAAAATCTTGGGCCTCATTTTGTGTTGTATTTCCTTGGCCCAACTCATAAAACGTCCCATTTTGTAATTCCCGAAACTAATTTCCGAAATTCCAAATTTACCCTCGGCCTTCCCCGAGGTCTTGACATTAATGATTCCATAACCAACATAGTCATATTCACTAAAATCAAAATATTTCCTTATAACACACAAGTCGTAATTATTTCTTGATTTCCAATTATACGAAAACACGGGACATAACAGGGTGACACCTTCAAGAACACCCAATCGCCAACCTGAAATTCCAAGTGTCGACGTCGATTATCTGCATATGACTTCTGCCGACTCTGGGCTGCCAGTAACCTTTCCTGAATAAGATTCACTTTATCGACAGCCTACTGAACCATATCTAGGCCTATTAGCTTAGTCTAACCAACTTCAAACCAGCCTATAGGGGACCTACACTTCCTGCCATATAGAGCTTCGTACGGTGCCATCTGAATGCTAGAATGGTAGCTATTATTATAAGCAAACTCGATCAGCGGCAAGTGATCATCCCAGCTGCCCCTAAAATCAATGACACAGGCCCGTAACATATCTTGTAGCGTCTGAATGGTACGCTCGGCCTGTCCGTCAGTCTGAGGGTGAAATGTTGTGCTGAGACTTACCTGTGTCCCCAATCCCTCCTGGAAGGATCTCCAGAAATTAGTTGTAAACTGGCCCCTCTATCAGAGATAATAGCTGTGGGAACCCCATGAAGTCTCACTATCTCCTTAAGATACAATCTAGCATAATCTTCAGCTGAATACGTAGTCCTGACTGGAAGAAAGTGGGCTGATTTTGTCAATCTATCTACGATGACCCAGACAGAGTTATATTTCCGTGGAGTGCGAGGTAGACCTGTGATAAAATCCATATTGATTACCTCCCATTTCCAGGTCGGAATCTCCATCTCCTGCAATAGTCCCCCAGGCTTCTGGTGTTCGATCTTCACCTGTTGGCAATTTGGGCACTGGGCCACAAATTCTGCTATGTCCTTTTTCATACCATCCCACCAATACAAACACCTAAGGTCATGATACATTTTTGTTGATCCTGGGTGAACAGAATCACGAGCATAGTGTGCCTCCCCCATAACCTGTTGTCGTAATCCTGCAACCTCAGGTACACATAATCTGCCTCTGTATCGTAGTACTCCGTCAGATGAAATCTTGAATGGGGTCTCGTCCTTCTGAAGTGCTGTGTCTTTGTAACGTACAAGAATAGGATCCTCATATTGGCGTCTCTTCACTTCTTCTACAATAGAGGACTCAGCAACACCTAGCATAAACATTCTGTCATCATCAGAATCAGCCAAACGAACTCCAAGACTAGATAGCTGATGAATCTCATGGACTATTTCTTTCCTTCCTGGTTGTACACCTGCCAAATTGCCCATAGATTTACGGCTGAGTGCATCTGCCACAACGTTAGCCTTTCCTGGGTGATATAGAATATCGACATCATAGTCTTTCAGCAACTCTAGCCACCTCCTTTGCCGCAAATTCAGCTCTTTCTGCTTAAAGATATACTGGAGACTCTTATGATCTGTATAAATATCAACATGCACGCCATATAGATAATGTCTCCATATCTTCAAGGCATGTATCACCGCCGCCAACTCCAGGTCATGGGTAGGATAATTTCTTTCGTGCTTCCTGAGTTGCCGGGAGGCATAGGCTATAACTCTGCCATGCTGCATTAATACACAACCTAGCCCAACACCTGAAGCGTCACAATAAATAACATAGCCATCTGGCCCCTCAGGAAGTGTTAGAACTGGAGCTGTAGTCAACTTGTTCTTCAATAATTGGAAGCTTCGTTCACAAGCATCGGTCCACTGGAACTTAGCAGCCTTCTGTGTTAGCCTTGTTAAAGGCGCTGAAATTGAGGCAAACGTTTCTACAAATCTCCTATAATATCCTGCTAGCCCCAGAAAGCTACGTACCTCAGTAGGTGTCGTAGGTCTAGGCCAAGTCTTGACGGCCTCAATTTTCTGCGAGTCTACCCGAATACCGTCTGCTCCAACAATATGCCCCAGAAATGCTACTGAAGTCAACTAAAATTCACATTTAGAGAACTTAGCATATAATTTCTGATGCTGGAGGACCTTAAGTACTGTCCTCAAGTGATCCGCATGCTCTTCTTCCGATCGTGAATAGACTAGAATATCACCAATAAATACAATCACGAACAAGTCAAGGAATGGCTTAAACACCCTGTTCATCAAGTCCATAAACACTGTTGGAGCATTGGTCAGCCCAAAAGACATCACTTTAAACTCGTAATGCCCATATCGGGTCCTGAACGCAGTCTTCGGAATGTCTGCTTCCTTTACCCGCACCTGGTGATAACCTGACCGCAAGTCTATCTTTGAAAAACATTTACCCCCCTGCAACTGGGCAAATAAATCGTCAATCCTGGGGAGGGGATATCTGTTCTTTATTGTTACTTTGTTCAGCTGCCTATAATCAATATCAATACACATTCGCAGCGACCCATCCTTCTTTCTTACAAATAATACCGGTGCGCCCCAAGGTGATGTACTGGGCCTAATGAAGCCCTTCTCTAATAGGTCTCTCAGTTGCTCCTTCAATTCTTTCAATTCTGCAGGTGCCATTCTGTAAGGAGGAATAGATATGGGCTGAGTATCTAGCAATACATCTATAGTGAACTCTATCTCACGTTCAGGAGGAAGACCTGGAAGTTCCTTTGGAAACACATCTGGAAATTCATTAACTACCGGGACTGACTGAAGAGTCGGTACTTCTGCTTTCATGTCATGCACACGAACTAGATGGTAAATATAGCCCTTCCTAACCATTTTCCTTGCCTTGAGGTATGAAATAAACTTACCTCTCGGCGATGCTGTATTCCCCCTCCATTCTATAATTGGTTCCCCTGGGAACTGAAACCGAACCACTTTGCCTTTATACCTTAGTCACATAAAGGCTTATGTTTGGGGGGTACCCATTCGTAATGGCAGCCTTGTCGGCTTGCATATATATGTATGATTGGTATTTTGTATATCGTGACAGCCTTGTCGGCTTGCGTAGTAATATATATATTTATGTGGTTATTTAAAAGTGCAACTCCTCAGGAGACAGGTGCCTAAGACACAAAAAACTTTGACAGATTTAAAATACTCCCTATTTTTTTATATACAAATGAGATCATGACATGCTAATTGTAAATGACGATAGTTAACAGATAATATGAGTGTCCAACTCGGGCACTAGTCACGGCCTACGGGGTTGGGTCGTGACATCATCGTCTGCCCGCCATCGACTCGTCTGACCTTCATCGTCTTCTTCATCTGAATTCGGGAAATGCAGATAATCGGGCAACTCCTGGTTTACCGATGACCAGGACAGGGGGCTGGAATAATCTGTAACACTTACCGGGGTAGCCGGTCTGATGTGGTGCCCTGCGATAGGAGCAACTGGTATAGGTTCAGGGACCGCCTCCTTGGATATCAAAAACTCTGGAGGAATTGTCGCTGGGTCCTCCGAGGGTTCAGTCTCGATAGAATAACTGAGGGTCCTCCTGCTCGATCCTGGAGCCTGGGTTCCCGGACTTACCCTAGGGGCCTTCTTAGCACCCCCGCTATCTTAAGCTGGCCTCTTCATCTACACCTACCTACAGGAAAGACGTCAGAAACCAATCTTTCCTAAGTCCAGGCTCTATCGCACGATCTAAGACAGAAGGAAAGATGACACCCTAAATGTCCTGTAGCTTCCTATTCATAAATGTGGTGCACAACACATCGATAAACAAGACTCTACTCGACACGGTCTGTAGACACTCCGAGGATTGAACCGCTCTGATACCACTTTTGTCACGACCCAACCCCGTAGGCCGTGACTAGTGCCCGAATTGGACACTCACATCACTTGTTAACTATAATCTTTTATAACCAGCATATTATGAATTTATTTGTATAAAAAGGCAGGACGTTATTTTAAAGCTGTCACAATTCTGTATGTCGTAGGGACCTGTCTCCTGAGGAGTTACGATTTTCAACAACAACATATATATATATATATCTACGCAAGCCGACAAGGCTTCCACTACACGCAACATCCCAAACATATATCTATATATATGCAAGCCGACAAGGCTGCCATTACGAATGGGTACGCCCCAAACATAAGTCGTATTCATACAACGCAACATCAACTATATACAGACCCACACATGTGTCCACAGACCTCTAAGAGTACTGACAGTATCATATGACGGGACAGGGCCCCGCCGTACCCCGAACAAACACATATATATATATATATACAAGAAAAGGGAGTTATACCACAAGATAGGCTCCGGAACAAAGGAGCACTCCAAAGTAGCTAATTAGATATCCAAGGCTGGCGGCTCTCCGAAACGAGCGTCTGTACCTGCGGGCATGAACGCAGCCCCCCGAAGAAAAGGGGGTCAGTACGGAATATGTACTGAGCGTGTAAAGCATGAAATATAGTGATAGACTCATACTGAGACAAGGTGTGTAGGACCCAATGCAACAAACAGAATTTCATAAAACTTGCCTTTGAACATATTTCATCTTTATCATTCTCATATCAATATCAGTATAGAGTTTTGTAACCAAGGCTCAATAATCATTCTGTATATAACATATATAACGTGTCCCGGCCCTTTAGTGAAGGACTCGGTAATTATAATCATAGCATCATAACATAAACATATACGTGTCCCGGCCCTCTAGTGAGGGACTCGGTAATAAGGAATATATGCCCTCCTGGCCGCCATCTCCATATCATCATGTCATCATATCATCATATCATCATCATATCATCATATCATCATATATATATAACGTGTCCCGGCCCTCTAGTGAGGGGCTCGGTGAGTAATATAGTAAATATGCGCACGAAAACGTGTCCTGGCCCGGGACTTAGTGAAGGATATAGCGGTAAGCACGAACAGAATAATAAGCAACCACATATATGCAATTCATCTTTTGAGACTCAATAGATAAGTAACTAACTAGCTCTAAAGTGTCAGGATAATAATCATATTCAGTTCTTTTTAAATCTCATTACAAGTTATAGCAAGGAACGTTTCAGATTTCATGTACATGTATCAATTTGACATGGTGTAACTTTTGATAGTCAAGTATGCCTTTAATTATGCAATTCTTTAAAAGTAGGAACTTCTATACATCATTCATTAGTCAATCATATAGTAGGCTCGTGACCATAACATTACGGAATGAATAGAATCATAAGTCATGCTTGGAACTAGAGAGTAGAATTTACCCCAAGGTTCATATCATTTCTTACTTACGTCTAGGACATGCCAAGAAAAGAAGGAATAGGCTTTACATACCTTTAGCGTTTAGTCGTATTATAACTTGTACTTGCTGCCCAATAGTACTTATCCTATATGAAGATATCAAGAGCTACAATTAGTCTACAAGGGAATTCAATATGTATTTTAACATTAACAATCCCTTTCCAACATTTAGACGACGTTTCGTTCGCATTCAAACCAACTAGTACTACAAGCTAATATTGTTAGTCATTCTTTCATGTATCAATCCGAACTTGTTTAAACATGACTTAAGGGAACTTTGGACAGTCCGTACATTATTTGAAACAGGCCCTTATCCACGGCCAAACAGCACACACAACATTACCATTTTCGCTTCGCAATTTTATAACTTCAACTACAACGACAACAACACGTTTACAACATTACTTATACGATTATTGGAACTGTTTTAGCATCATATTAACTCTTAAAACAGCCCACAAACCATTTCAGTTTCAACATGAATCATTAAACTTCACTTTCATTATACGTTCATAACAATAACCAACATTCAACATACACTAATTCACCCCTAACATTAAAACAGTCCACGGTTTGGACTGTTTTCCCCCTTCAACATGATTCATTTCTTTAACACCTCAATTCACAAGTTCATAATGCATACAATACATCACAATGCCAATAACAACAACAATCAAAACACGACACAAAACAGTCCATAAATTTCTCTAAAACAGCCCCCTACACGGCTTCAACACAACTACAAAAACTTCATGATTTTCATCCATTTATCCACACTACAACACATTCAATTCCTTCCCAATACATGTACAAGAAGATTAAACATGATTCCATTTAAGTCTACAACACACGGCCCACTTCAACTTCAAGAAAAACAGTTCAATACCAACATGCAACATCATAAACATACTTCTACAATCTTTGTTCATTTACATATGTTGACACACGTTCAACCCATCAACAATACATGCAAAATGAGACCAACATGGCTTCACCCAAGCTCACGGCTCACCTCAAATTCAATCACAACAACAAAACAACAACAACATGCGCGAATTATAACTTCAAATCATCATACAACACAAGAAAAATGATCATTCTTACCCTGTAACTAAACACTTCAATCGGCTAGCCCTTCACTTTCACTTCTTGAATTTTAACACTTGCTCTTGCTATTACAATGAATGATACACGTTAATACACCTTTAGGGGAGTTATATTGTCGAAGAAACTAATTTTTTTGGAGCAATTTGGAGGAGGGTGTTCTCGGCCAGCTTGTAGCCGAGAGCCTCTCTCTCTATCACTATACTTTCTAAACTTTGTAATGTTGAAAATGATGTAGTTAGTTGATAGTGAATCAGAATTTTTCCTTATATATGAGTTGCAACAGTTGGAAAAGTGTCCCACTCAATATTTGGGTCAAATATTCTTTGACCATCCCACTAAACTACACGGCCAACTATGGCTATTTTTAATGTACAGATTTAGTTTTCCAATCCCACTTAATAATCTAATCATGGTTAATTTAATCCTAATTATCCATTAATGCTTCTATACCAAACGAAATTTGTAGGTAACTTGTGACTTCAAATGAATCCGGAAGTTAAAGTCTCTACTTCGTATCTTAAAATAGTATTGTCTTTAACTTGTCGCGTTTAGTTTAAAACGTCCCAATGTATGAAAATATGGGGTATAACACCCGTCATGGCCCCTAGTCAATCGTGACAAAAGTTGTATCAGAGCAGTTCAGTTCTAGGAAGTGTCTACAAGCCATATCTAGTAGAGTCTTATTTATGGTGTGTTGCGCACCACACTTATAAACAGGAGGTTACAGGGCATTTAGGAAAAAATGACCATTCTTCTTCTTATGAAATCGTGCGATAGAGCCGTGTTATAAGATTTTCTCCCCCTTAATGGTGTGTTGTGATTTTAGAGATGTCGCCAAAGAGAAAAGCTACAGCCACCAGAAGGGAAAAACTACGATAGAAAGACGGGTAGAAAGGGAGCCGCCAACGGATATAGAAGAGGGTGAATCACATAATAAGGCTCCATCTAATACTTCTCCCACTCTGCCTAACCTAGAAGAGCAACAGGGGGCTTCAGTTCCTGCTCCTATGCCTCTAGTACCTCCACCGGCTGCTTCGGGTCAACAAATGACCGATGCTATTCAGCTACTAACGCAGTTAGTTGCCACCCAGGAAGACCAGCGGAGTTCGGGTCCAAGTGACAGGGCAGTTAGTAGTAGAGCCCGTGATTTTATGAGTTTAAATCCTCCAGAATTTTTCGGGTCAAAGCCAGTTGAAGACCCGCAAGGTTTTATTGATAAAAATGTTGAGAACATTAAAGATTATTCATGCTTCTGAAACTGAGTCTGTGGAATTATCATCTTATAGACCCCGAGATGTGGAGGTCTTATGGTATAATAATTGGACATCTTCAAGAAAAGAGAATGCACCTCCTCCAGTTTGGCAAGAATTCGTAGATGCCTTTATCCGCCACTACTTTCCACCCGAGGTCCGTTGAGCTAGAGTGGATAGATTCTTAAATTTGAAGTAAGGAAATATGAGTGCCCGGGAGTATAGCCTTCACTTTAACTCATTGGCAAGATATGCTCTGGCCATGGTGGCTGATATGGGAGATAGAGTGCATAGGTTTGTGAGTGGCTTGGGGCCACATTTATTCAAAGATTATTTGTCAGCTTCGTTGCAAGATGGGATGGATATTTCCTGTATTCAGGCCCATGCCCAGAATCTAGAAGAACAGAAACATCCGCAAAAGGGTGAGTGTGATATTGATAGAGGGAAGAGTAAGAGGGCCAGATCTGTGGGTGCCGGTAATGACTATAGAAGGGGATCGAGAAAGCCACATTCTAGATACTCAGGCCAGTCGGTGACTAGTGCCCCTCCCCGATTTGTAGGTAGGAGATTGGACCACTCCGTTCATTCAGGACAGGGTCAGAGTTCGAGAGCCTTAGGTTCTCAGTTTGGAGGGGATTATAGCCAGAGGAGACCACCGATCCCACGATATAGTCAGTGTAGAAAGTTAAATTCGGGCCAGTGTCGCCAAGGTTCAGATGTTTGTTATGGTTGTGGACAGACTGTGCACTTGATGCGTGGTTCAGCCCACAGGATCAGCAGCTGGTTCTTCCTCATCTTTGCGTCCGGTAGGGCAGACTCCCAAGATTCCAGCTGGACGAGGTATAAGCATAGGGGGAGCGTCCAGTTCAGGTGGTACTCAGCCCCATATTTACGCTCTCGCTGGACGTCAAGATCTGCAGTCTTCCCCAGATGTGGTTATAGGTATATTGACTATATTCTCTCATGAGTCCTATGCGTTGATAGATCCAGGTTCTACGTTATCTTATATTACTCCATATATTGCTGGTCGTATTAGGGTGAAACCCGAGCCAATTAAACCTTTTGATGTATCTACTCCGGTTGGTGATCCCGTGATAGCTAGACAAGTATATAAGAATTGTATAATTGTGGTATGTGACCGTCAGACTGAAGTCGACCTAGTTGAGCTGGAAATGTTAGATTCTGATGTGATTATGGGTATGGATTGGTTGGCCTCATGTGATGCCAATGTTGACGGCTGAATGAAAGTAGTCCGATTTCAGTTTCCGGGAGAGCCCGTGCTTGAATGGAAAGGTAATACCACATCTCCTAAAGGTAGGTTTATTTCCTACTTTAAGGTAAGGAAGATGATAGCTAAAGGCTACATTTATCATCTAGTTCGAGTTCATGATACCGAAGCAAAGCCACCGACTTTTCAATCAGTTCCGGTCGTGAACGAATTTTTGGATGTATTTCCAAATGAACTTCCAGGCCTTCCTCCGGAAAAAGAGATTGATTTTGCCATTGATGTATTGCTGGATACCAAGTCCATATCTATTCCTCCTTACCGAATGGCTCCGGCAGAATTGAAAGAGTTGAAGGCACAACTGAAATATTTGTTTGAGAAGGGGTTTATTAGGCCTAGTTCGTCACCGTGGGGAGCGCCTGTCCTATTTGTGCGAAAGAAAGATGGCTCTTTACGAATGTTCATTGATTACAGGCAGTTGAATAAGGTGACGATCAAGAATAAATATCCTCTTCCAAGGATTGATGGTTTTTTTAATTAGTTACAGGGCGCCAAGTGGTTCTCCGAAATAGATCTAAGGTCAGGTTATCATCAAGTGAGAGTTAAAGAAAAAGATATTCCCAAAACAGCTTTCAGAACGAGATATGGCCATTATGAATTTCGGGTGATGTCCTTTGGGTTAACTAATTCTCTGGCAGTGTTTATGAATTTGATGAATAATGTATTCAGGCCTCTTTTAGACCTATTTGTAATCGTGTTTATTGATGATATTCTGGTATACACTTGGACAGAGCCCGAGCATGCAGACCATTTACGCATTGCCCTTGGGATTCTTCGAACTCGTGAATTGTATGTTAAGTTTTTGAAATGTGAATTCTGGCTAAATTCTGTAACTTTTCTAGGCCATGTTACTTCAACTGATGGCATTCGAGTTGACACTCAAAAAATTGAGGCTGTGAAGACTTGGCCAAGGCCCACAACGCCTACAGAAGTCCGTAGTTTTCTGGGATTAGCAGGTTACTATAGGAGATTCGTAGAAGGTTTTACATCTATCTCAGCACTGTTAACAAAGTTAACTCAGAAATCAGCTAAATTTAGTGGCATGATGCTTGTGAATGCAGTTTTCAGGAATTGAAAGATAGGCTAACTTCAGCCCAGTCTTGACACTCTCAGAAGGGCCAGATGGTTATGATGTGTATTGTGATGCTTCTGGTGTTGGTTTAGGATGTGTATTAATGCAGCACGGTAAAGTCATTGCTTATGCTTCAAGATAGTTGTGGAAACATGAGAAGAACAACCCAACTCATGATCTTGAACTGGCTACAGTTATCCATGCACTAAAGATGTGGAAACATTATTTGTATGGTGTACATATTGATATCTATACAGATCAAAAAAGCATCCAATATATCTTCAAGCAGAAAGAGTTAAGTCTACGGCAGAGACGGTGGTTAGAGCTACTGAAAGATTATGATGTGAGTATTTTATACCACCTCGAAAAGGCAAATGTAGTAGTTGATGCACTTAGCCGCAAATCAATAGGTAGTTTATATGAAGTTCCTTTGGAGAAGAAAGAACTAATCCATGAGCTCCACCAACTAGCAAATCTTGGAGTTCTCTTAATTGATTCAGGCAATGCAGGAATTGGCATTCACAACCTAACTGTTTCATCCTTAGATATGGAGGTGAGAGAGAGTCAATATGAAGATCCTCAATTGAGCTATTATAGAAATACATCTCATAAGAAAGAGAAGTCACTATTTGAAGTTTCTACAGATGGAGTTCTTAGGTACCGACAAAGGCTCTGTCCCAAATGTTGCAGGGCTACGTCGTCAAATTCTAGAAGAAGCTCATCATTCCTAGTATTCTATTCACCCAAAAGCGACAAAGATGTACCATGATCTCAAACTAATGTATTGGTGGGATGGAATGAAGAAAGACATAGCAGAATTTATGGCCCAATGTCCCAATTGTCAACAAGTGAAAATTGAGCATCAAAAGCCATGAGGATTATTGCAAGCAATGGAAATTCCAACTTGGAAGTGGGAAGTAATAAACGTAGATTTCATTGTAGGGTTACCTCATTCTCGAGGCAAGTATGATTCCATATGGGTGATCATGGACAAACTCACAAAAGATGCTCATTTTCTTTCGGTCAGAACCACATACTCTGCAGAAGACTATGCAAAGTTGTACCTTAAGGAGGTTGTGAGACATCATGGTGTTCCGATATCTATTATCACAGACAGAGGGGCACAATTTACAGCCAAGTTCTGGAAATCTTTTCAAGAAGGTTTAGGTACTCAGGGGAGACTTAGCCTAATGGGCAAGCCGAACGCACTATTCAGACCTTAGAGGATATGCTAAGAGCATGTGTTCTAGATTTTAGCAGTAGTTGGGATGACCACTTACCTCTTATTGAATTGGCATACAACAATAATTATCATTCCAGTATCTAGATGGCCCCGTATGAGGCCCTATATGGAAGAAAGTGCATATCGCCACTTGGGTGGTTTGAAGTCGGAGAGACACAATTAATAGGCCCAGAGTTGATCCAACAAGCAGTGGAAAATGTCAAGGTTATCCGAGATCGACTATTGACAGCCCAAAGTCGCCAAAAATCTTATGCAGACAACCGTCGACAAGACTTAAAATTTCAAATTGATGATTGGGTATTTCTAAAGGTATCACCGATGAAAGGCGTGATGAGATTTGGTAAGAAGGGAAAGTTAAGTCCTCGATACATTGGACCTTATAGGATGTAAGGCTAGTCCCTTCATTTGTAAGGCATGATCCCTATGACATGAATTCCCCTATCTCTCCATGAGTTTCTTATATTCCATGAACTATGAAGTCTACATCGATAAAAAGCTCCTTATGAGGTAAAGATAAGAGATATGTCATGAATATGATCACTCCATAACGTAATCGGGGGTTCTCGACTTTATGTCATATATATTGTCTTTAAGCTCTAATGCATGTTCTATGACGAATGTATGATGATGATAAGTTTATGATGAATTAAAGATGACACGATTCCACCGTGCCTCGATGGCCGGACGTGTCACCGTTAAGGCGGGCTGCTTATGGATCCATCATGCCTAAATGGCCGGGCATGTCACCGCTAATGCGGGCTGCTTGTGAGTACACCGAGCCTAGAAGGCTGGACATGATCACCACTAGTGGGCTCCGTATGATAGTTACCCGGACGCGGGTTAATGGTGTTGATATATGTGATATGTTTAAAATGCATTTACTCTTAAAAGCTAAGCAGGTTATATCTTCACCTTACGTTTCATGATTTCGTTATTATGCTCATTTTATTCATGCATTACATACTCAGTACAATACTCGTACTGACATTTTTTTCTTCTTGGACACTGTGTTCATGCCCACAGGTAGACGGGGAGGTGATCCAAATTCGTAGGAGCTATCAGCAGACTTTGAGAGCACTCCATTGTTCCGGAGGTGCCATTGAATTATTATTTTGTGTATATACATGTTTTGGGCACGACGGGGTCCTGTCCTGTCTAGATGTCTAGTACTCTAGTAGAGGCTCGTAGATACGTATATGTGGGTAGTATGGTCTCACGATTTCCTCATTGTATATGTATACTATTTTGGAAGCCGAGAGGCTTATGTATATAAAGGTTAATATGTTTCAAAGTGAAAAAGGGCTTTCCTATGATTAAAATCACGAGAATAATGAATGAATGCAAGATGAGTATGATTAGTATGATGAGTAATATAATGAGTGGTACTCGGTGGTCAGCCTCGGGTACCTATCATGGCCCATAGTCGGGTCGTGACAAGGATCTAGATGGAACCTCATTCTGGGATTCATCCTCCTCTATAACTGGTGGCGGTATTCTTTCAGCCCGTTTTTCCATCACTGTCTTCCCCTTTTGTGCTGTCGTACCTTTCCTCTTTACAAGAATTTCTGCAATGCATAATACATGGTTAATGTTACACCTCGAAAATCTTTCGTTGATGCACAAGTGAATAGACTAGTGAAGAGTAGGAGCATACAGTACTTCAACAAGTAAGAAATGACATTTGATGACCCTAAGTAAGATTTCAAAGACATCCGATGTTAGGCGAGAAAGTTGTCAAGAGAAGGCAAGGAATACGATAGGTTTCAGAAAGGAATTACGAGTAACAAGTTAATGACGACTTAATGATGTCTTGGAGAAGAGTGATAATGTCCCTTAGATTAGTATTCAGGTGTTGAACAAGTGCTAAGAAGGTTCCATAAGGATTGGAGATCAAACGAGTCGACGAAACGGGCTTCGGAATCACTGGGGATTATACGGCCAAACATACTGGCCGTATAAATTATACGGTCCGTATGTTGGGACGGTATAATCAGCCCATAATGGCATAACTTTCTCAACCAAATATACGGCCAAACATACGGCCCGTATAAAATGTACGGACCGTATATTGGTCTGTATATTGGGTCAGGGACTGAAATGGCTCACTAAATAAGTGACCAAGTTTTATTTCATTTCATTTTCATATCACACCCCTTCTCTCTAAAACATCTCTCTACATTAATTCCACAATAATTCAAGGGTTATTAGTGATCAACAATATAAACTAAGTGAATCAAGTGCAAGAAAACCCATCAAAGATCATTCAAGTCAAGAAATCTCATTGGAGATGAACTAGGGTTTTTGCTCAAGTGGAGTATTACCAACCAAGGCTTGTTCCTACAACATTTAAGGTAATATTTTTGGTATTTCTATGTTGTTTAAGATATTTTAGAGTTGAAATACTTAGATTGTAGATGGATATAGAAAAATGGGTCATGAATATGGAATAGTGCCATTTTGAGTAATAACTTGAATTGAGTCATGATTCTTAATGTGTTGTGATATAAATATGTTATAAATGATGTTGAGAACGTGGGATGAGCAAATGTATATGAATGAACGTAGTCGTGTGTTATGACCATGGATATGGGTGATTGAAAGTGAATTGAGAAATGTGGATGAATAATGATCATCGTTGTAGTATTGTGAATGTATTATTGACATTTGGGAGTTGATATACGCTATGGAGGATTTTCATACAAATAAAGGAGATGCAGTCCGATTTTCTCTAGCTCTAGTCATGTATGCTAGCTATCGATTTTTAATGATAGTATGACTTTAATGAAGGTAAAAACGTGAGCATTAAAGAATCACGTGCAAGTGATAGAATAGTTGAACGGAAAGGTATGTAAGGCTAACCCTTCTTTCATAAGTCATGGTTCTTTGGCCAAATATCTAAATCTTCCATAAGTCTATGATGTCTTTCAAATGATTCGATCTTCCGAGCTATGGAGCTCACGATTCTTGATATGCCACGATTGTACTAAGTTCCTCATATGACGAGTACGCCTATAAAGATAGATGTAATGAATGACGATAATAGTGATAATGATATTGATGATGACTATAATGGTAATGGCGATGACGATAACGATGACGATGATGATAGTGATGATAATTGTAAAGATGCTTATGATCTATTATGTATATGTATCTATGTATGACGATTATGGAACCCCGAGTTTATAAGGTCGGGTAGAATAAGTATGTATATGATTATATAATACGCGCACACCTCTGAAGATGGTACGGATAACCCTGACGCCTTGGTAGGGCCAGGTAGATGTACCCTTGAAGCCTTGGTAGGGCTAGGTATGTGTGACCTTGAGCCTTGGTTGGCCAAGTATATATGAAACACCGATCCTTCATGGTCGGGTATGCTATGCAAATGCTATGTATATGATATGATTATGTATATGATATAGATATGAGTATGAGTACAAATGTGATATGAATATGAATAAGATTATGTATATGAATAAGGCGATGAACGCAATGTAAATGAGTACGGATATGAGTACGGGTACGGATATGGATGTATGTACACAAATACGCATTAGAATTGGAAAGTTCCTATGGAAGGCAAGTAAGTGCTTATGACGATGATATTACGATCTCCCATCCTATGCTATTCCTTATGTTGTATATTATGATTCTATGTTGATAATGATCATGCTTTACATACTCAGTACATTCTTCGTACTGACGTCCTTTTGTTGTGGACGCTGCGTCATGCCCGCAGGTGCACAGGGAGACAAACTTGATCCATAGCTACCTTCTCAGGGACTACATAGCGGAGCTCCATTTCATTCGGAGCAATAGCTTTTGTGTACTTATTCTTTTGTGTACATAATTATGGGCATAGCCGGGTCCTGTCCCGCCTACATGATATGTTATACTCCCCTTAGAGGCTCATAGACATGTGTATATGGTTAGATATGGTTGGCCTTGTCGGCCTATATTTTGTACATCATTTTGTTAGCCTTGTCGGCTCATGTACATTGATGCGGCATAGATGCCTATGATGATATAAAAGATGAAGTTGTCCAATGGGACTAGCATGACGGATAAATAGAAATGTATGTTTTATTATGTGGCTCACCTAGATGTAAGTGTAAAAGTACGCTAAGGGGTGCCCGGGTTGGCTAGCACCGGGTGTTCGTCGCGGCCCCCTAACCGGGCCGTGTCAAAAGTGGTATCAAAGCAGTTCATTCCTAGTGTGTGTCTACGAGCCGTGTCTAGTAGAGGCTTGGTTATGGGTGTGTTGCGCGCCACACTTATAAACAAGAAGCTGCGGGCATTTTATGAATAAATGACCTTCTTTCTTCATAAGAATCGTGCGATAGAGCTATGGTATAAGAATTTCTTGTTCCTTAACCGTGTGTTGGGTATTTCAGAAATGCCTGTAAAGAGAAAGGCTACAGCAGCCCAAAAGGGAAAAACTGTGGCAGAAAAACGGGCTTAAAAGGCACCGCCACCGGTAGTAGAGGAAAGTGAGTCCCAAAGTGCGGCTCAATCTCAGTCCTCCCATTCAGTACCTATATTAGAGGAGCGTGAGGGAGCCTCAGCCCCAGATCCAGCACCTCTGGCTCCTCTACCGGATGCTTCAGGACAAGATGTAAAAGAGGCTGTACAATTGCTTACTCAGTTGGTTGCTGCCCAGACTCAGCGGCACAGTGCAGGGCAAGGTGATAGGGCTATTAGTTCAAGGGCCAGTGACTTCATTAACCTCAACCCTCCGGAATTCTTTAGATCAAAGCCTGATGAGGACCCTCAGGATTTTATCGATGGTATGTTGAGGACACTTCGATTGATATATGTTTCGGACACCGAATCGGTGGAGTTAGCGTCATATAGATTGAGGGATGTCTCGATCCATTGGTACACGGTTTGGATGGCTTCATGGGGAGCCAATGCACCTCCCCCGATATGGCAAGAGTTTGTTGATGCTTTCCTCCGATATTATATGCCTCCAGAAGTTCGACGAGCTAGAGCCGATAAATTTTTGAACTTGGGGCAAGGTAGCATGAGTGCTTTAGAGTACGTCTCCACTTCAATTCCTTGGCTAGGTATGCTTCGGCCATGGTAGCGGATATGGGTGACAGAGTACACCGGCTTGTGAAAGGCCTAGGGCCGCATTTGATGGATAGGTGTTTGACTGTGTCCCTTCAGGACAATATGGATATTGCACACATTCAGGCTCATGCTCAGAACTTAGAAGAAAGTTTAGAACAGCAGAGAAGAGAACGCAAGCATGATAGGAGACATAGCAAGAGGGCCAGATCCTTAGGTCCGGTGAGTGAGTTCAGAGGTGGGCACAGATAGCAGATTTCTAGGCACTCGGGCTATTCTATGACTAGTGCGCCTCCACAGTTTTCAGGCCAGAGATTCGACAGATCTACTCGTTCCGGGCAAGTCAGAGTTTTTCAGTGTCTCAGTTCAGAGATGATTCGGGTCAGGCAAGGCCACCCATACCACGATGTTCCCAGTGTGGGAAGTTGCATTGGGGTCAATGCCGATTGGGTTCTGATGTTTGCTATTCATGTGGTCGACTAGGACATATTACGCGTGATTGCCCCTCAGTTCATGGTAGAGGTAGGAGCCAGCCATCAGGGTCGGTAGCCGAATCTTCAGCGTCTGTACGCCCAATGGGGCCAGGTTCACATGCGCCAGTCGGCCATGGTAGAGGCAGAGGGAGAGTTCCCAGTTCTAGCGGTCCTCAGCACCGTATTTATGTTTTGGCTGGGCGCCAATATCTTGAATCTTCTCCTGATGTGGTCACAGGTATATTATCGGTATTTTCTCATGATGTATATTCTTTGATTGATCTGGGCTCCACATTGTCATATGTTACTCCATATATTGCGGGTCGATTTAGAGTTGAACAAGAATTGATCAAACCTTTTGAGGTGTCTACACCTATTGGTAAATCGGTAGTAGCTAGCCGAGTATATATAAATTGCATAGTTGTGATTTGTGACCGTCGTACTATAGTTGACTTGCATGATGGTAGACTTTGATGTTATTATGGGCATGGATTGGTTGGCTTCTTGCTATGCCAATGTTGATTGTAGAATGAAAATGGTTCAATTCCAATTTCCGGAAGAAACAGTTTTAGAATGGAAAGGGAATACGGTGTCACCAAAAGGTAGGTTTATTTCCTATCTAAAGGAAAGGAAAATGGTCCCAAAAGGGTGTATTTATCATCTAGTTCGGGTTCAAGATGTAGAAGCTGAATCGCCAACTCTTCAGGCAGTTCCCGTGGTGAATGAATTTCCAAATGTGTTCCCGGAAGAACTTTCAGGCCTTCCTCCCGAGCGGGAGATTGATTTCGCTATTGATGTATTGCCGGACACAAATCCTATATCTATTCCTTCTAATAGAATGGCACCCGCAGAATTGAAAGAGTTGAAGGAGCAATTAATAGACTTGCTTGAGAAAGGCTTTATTAGGCCTAGTTCATCCCCGTGGGGAGCACCCGTATTGTTCGTCCCAAAGAAAGATGGCTCCTTGAAATTGTGCATTGATTATCGGCAATTGAATAAGGTGATGATTAAGAATAAATATCCTCTTCCGATGATTGATGACTTATTTCATCAATTACAAGGTGCCAAATGATTTTCAAAGATAGATTTGAGGTCCGGGTATCATCAAGTGAGAGTTAGGGAGAAAGATATCCCTAAGATAGCCTTCAGAACAAGATATGGTCATTTTGAGTTCCGGGTGATGTCATTTGGGCTAACTAATGCGCCGGCAGCATTTATGGATTTGATGAAAAATGTGTGCAGGCCCTTCCTGGATTTATTTGTGATTGTATTCATCGACGATATCTTGGTGTATTCTAGATCCGAGCAGAACATGCGGATTATTTCCGTACTGTCCTTGGAGTTCTTCGAACTCGAGAGTTGTTTTCAACGTTTTCCAAATGTGAGTTTTGGTTGAACTCCATGACATTTCTGGGGCATATTGTTGCAGCCGATGGTATTCGAGTGGATAGTCAAAAGATTGAGGCTGTGGAGACTTGGCCAAGGCCCACAACTCCTACGGAGGTTCGTAGCTTGCTGGGCTTAGCAAGTTATTACAGGAGATTCGTTGAGGGATTTTCTTCTATTTCTGCGCCACTCACAAAGATGACCCAGAAATCAGCAAAGTTTCAATGGACACATGCTTGTGAACGTAGTTTCCAAGAGTTGAAAGATAGATTGACTTCTGCCCCAGTCTTGACACTTCCAGAGGGATTGGAAGGATATGTTATTTATTGCGATGCTTCAGGTGTTCGGCTAGGCTGTGTATTGATGCAACATGATAGGGTGTTTGCGTATGCTTCTAGGCAATTGCGGAAACATGAGAAGAATTATCCAACCCATGATCTAGAATTAGCTGCAGTGGTTCATGCATTAAAGATATGGAGACATTATTTATATGGTGTCCATGTGGATATTTATATAGATCATAAGATTCTTCAGTATATCTTCAAGTAGAAAGAGTTGAATTTGCGGCAATGACAATGGTTGGAACTGCTAAAGGATTTTGATGTTGATATCTTGTATCACCCCGGAAAGGGAAATGTTGTGGCTGATGCTCATAGCCGCAGATCTATGGGAAGTTTGTGTGATGTTCAGCCAGAGAAAAGTGAAATGGCTCATGACGTGCAGCAGCTAGCTAGCCTAAGAGTTCGATTAGTGGACTCATGTAGTAGTGGAACTACTATTCAGAATTCAGCAGTCTCGTCGCTCGTAGCGGAAGTGAAAGAGCAGCAATATGAGGATTCCATGCTAATGCATTACAGAGATACGCTCCCTCAGAAGGAGTCATCATCATTTGATATTTCAGGAGACGGAGTTCTTCGATGTCGAGGCAGATTATGTGTTCCCGATGTGGCAGGTTTACTCCACCAAATATTGAGAGAAGATCATTGTTCCCGTTATTCTGTTCACCCTTGAGCGACGAAGATGTACCATGATCTTAAATCTATGTATTGGTGGAATGGGATGAAGAAAGATATAGCGGAATTCGTAGCTCAATGTCCCAACTGTCAACAAGTGAAAATCGAGCACCAAAAGCCGGGTGGATTGTTGCAAGCTATAGAAATTCCAACTTGGAAGTGGGAAGTAATTAACATGGACTACATTACAAGCTTTCCCCGTTCTCGACATAAGTATGATTCCATATGGGTGATTGTGGATAGACTCACAAAGTCAGGTCATTTCTTGCTAGTCAGAACGACGTATGTGGCAGAAGATTATGCAAAGATCTATGTAAAAGAGATAGTGCGACTTCATGGTGTTCCGGTATCTATTATCTTAGACAGAGAAACCCATTTTACGACTAATTTCTAGAAGTCCTTCCAAGAGGGTTTTGGGACCCAAGTGAGCCTTAGCACTGCATTTCACCCGCAGACTGATGGACAAGCTGAGTGTACCATTCAGACTCCTGAAGATATGTTGCGGGCAAGTATGATAGAATTTGGAGGATCATTTGCCAGTCATTGAATTTGCTTACAACAATAATTATCATTCTACCATTCAAATGGCACCGTATGAGGCTTTATATGGCCGAAAGTGTAGATCCGCAATTGGGTGGTTTGAAACAGGAGAGGCTAAATTGATAGGGCCAGACTTTGTCCAGCAAGCCATAGAGAAGGTCAAGCTTATACAAGATCGGTTGTTAGCAGCCCAAAGTCATCAAAAGTCCTATGCGGATAATCGTCGAAGAAACTTAGAGTTCCAAGTGAAAGATTGGGTATTCTTGAAGGTGTTACCAATGAAGGGTGTAATGAGATTTGGCAAAAAGGGGAAGCTTAGTCCCCGGTACATTAGGCCTTACGAGATTGTACGAAGGATAGGCAAAGTGGCTTATGAGTTAGATCTACCTCCGGATTTGGAGTCAGTCCATCCAGTTTTTCATGTCTCGATGCTTCGAAAATATGTTGGAGATCCTGCTAGGATCGTGTTGATTAATGATGTACAAGTGACAGAGAAGTTGACTTATGAAGAGGTACCCATTGCCATACTAGATAGGCAAGTACAGAGGCTTAGAAACAAAGAGGTGGCCTCAATTAAGGTGTTATGGAGAAGAAATAAACCAGAAGAAATGACATGGGAAGCGGAAGAAAGTATGGGATCCAGATATCCGCATTTATTTCAGCCCCTACAAGAGATCCAATATGAGACGTCAAGATCATAAGGTATGCATGATTTCCTTTTTATGCATTTGGGTCGTGTGTGGCCAAACTCCGTTGTTATTATGTTGTAGCCCTATGAGGCATTGTTATTGTGGGTTGTTGTGACAGGATGGTAGTGCCATATTATAGGGGAAACTCTGGCGAAATTTTCGTAGAATCCCCGAGTGCTTAACATTCGAGGAAGAATGTTCCTAAGGGGGGGATAATATTACACCTCGGAAAATCTTCCGTTGATGCACAAATGAATAGACTAGTGAAGAGTACGAGCATACGGTACTTCAATAAGTAAGAAATGACATTTGATGACCCTAAGTAAGATTTCAAAGACATCCGATGTTAGACGAGAAAGTTGTCAAGAGAAGGCAAGGCATACGATAGGTTTCAGAAAGGAATTACGAGTAACGAGTTAATGAGGACTTAATGATGTCTTGGAGAAGAGTGATAACTTCCCTTAGATTGGTATTGAGGTGTTGAATAAGTGCTAAGAAGGTTCCATAAGGATTGGAGATCAAACGAGTCGACGAAACGGGCTTCAGAATCACTGGGGATTATACGGCCAAACATACTGGCCGTATAAATTATACGGTCCGTATGTTGGCACCGAATAATCAGCCTAGAATGGAATAACTTTCTTGACCAAATATACGGCCAAACATACGGCCCGTATAAAATGTACGGACTGTATGTTTGTCCGTATATTGGGTCAGGGATTTAAATGGTTCATTAAATAAGGGACCAAGTTTTATTTCTTTTCATTTTCATATCACACCCCTTCTCTCTAAAAAATCTCACTACATTTATTCCACAAGAATTGAAGGGTTATTAGTGATCAACAACATAAACTAAGTGAATCAAGTGCAAGAAAACCCATCAAAGATCATTCAAGTCAAGAAATCTCATTGGAGATGAACTAGGGTTTTTTCTCAAGTGGAGTATTACCAACCAAGGCTTGTTCCTACAACATCTAAGGTAAGATTTATGGTATTTCTATGCTGTTTAAGGTATTTGAGAGTTGAAATACTTAGATTGTAGAACGATATAGAAAAATGGGTCATGAATATGGAATAGTGCCATTTTGAGAAATAACTTTAATTGAGTCATGATTCTTAATATGTTGTGATATAATTATGTTATAAATGATGTTGAGAACATGGGATGAGCAAATGTATATGAATGAACGTAGTCGTGTGTTATGACCATGGAAATGGGTGATTGAAAGTGAATTGAGAAATGTGGATGAATAATGATCATCGTTGTAGTATTGTGAATGTATTTTTGACGTTTGGGAGTTGATATACGCTATGGAGGATTGTCGTATAAATATAGGAGATGTCGTCTGATTTTCTCTAGCTGTAGTCATGTATGCTAGCTATCGATTTGTAATGATAGTATGACTTTAATGAAGGTAAAAACGTGAGTATTGAAGAAGCACGTGCAAGTGATAGAATAGTTGAACGGAAAGGTATGTAAGGCTAACCCTTCTTTCATAAGGCATGGTTCTTTGGAGAAACATCTAAATATTCCATAAGTTTGTGATGTCTTTCAAATGATTCGATCTTCTGAGCTATTGAGCTCATGATTCTTGATATGCCACGATTGTACTAAGTTCCTCATATGACGAGTAAGCCTATAAAGATAGATGTAATAAATGACGATAATAGTGATAATGATATTGATGACGACTATAATGGTAATGACGATGACGATAACGATAGCGATGATGATAGTGATGATAATTGTAAAGATGCTTATGATCTATTATGTACATGTATCTATGTATGACTTTTATGGAACCCCGAGCTTATAAGGTCGGGTAGAATAAGTATGTATATGATTATATAATACGCGCACACTTCTGCAGATGGTACAGATAACCCTGACGGCTTGGTAGGGCCAGGTAGATGTAACCTTGAAGCCTTGGTAGGGCCAGGTATGTGTGACCTTGAGCCTTGGTTGGCCAAGTATGTATGAAACACCGATCCTTCATGGTCGGGTATGCTATGCAAATGCTATGTATATGATATGATTATGTATATAATATAGATATGAGTATGAGTACAAATGTGATATGAATATGAATAAGATTATGTATATGAATAAGGCGATGAACGCAATGTAAATGAGTACGGATATGGGTACGGGTACGGATATGGATGTATGTACACAAATACACATTAGAATTGGATAGTTCCTATGGAAGGCAAGTAAGTGCTTATGACGATGATATTACAATCTCCCATCCTATGCTATTCCTTATGTTGTATAGTATGATTCTATGTTGATAATGATCATGATTTACATACTCAGTACATTCTTCGTACTGACGTCCTTTTGTTGTGGACGCTGCGTCATGCCTGCAGGTGCACAGGGAGACAGACTTGTTCCATAGCCACCTTCTCAGGGACTACATAGCGGAGCTCCATTTCATTCGGAGCTATAGCTTTTGTGTACTTATTCTTTTGTGTACATAATTATGGGCATATTGGGGTCCTGTCCCGCCTACATGATATGTTATACTCTCCTTAGAGGCTTGTAGACATGTGTATATGGTTAGATATGGTTGTCCTTGTCGGCCTATATTTTGTACATCATTTTGTTAGCCTTGTCGGCTCATGTACATTGATGCGGCATAGATTCCTATGATGATATAAAAGATGTTGTTGTCCAATGGGACTAGCATGACGGATAAATAGAAATATATGTTTTATTATGTGGCTCACCTAGATGTAAGTGTAAAAGTACGCTAAGGGGTGCCCGGGTGGGCTTGCACCGGGTGCTCATCGCAGCCCCCTAGCCAGGTCGTGCCAAAAGTGGTATTAGAGCAGTTCAGTCCTAGGGTGTGTCTACGAGCAGTGTCTAGTAGAGTCTTGGTTATGGGTGTGTTACGCGCCACACTTACAAACAAGAAGCTGCGGGCATTTTAGGAATAAATGACCTTCTTTCTTCGTAAGAATCATGCGATAGAGCTATGATATAAGAACTTCTTGTTTCTTAAACGTGTGTTAGGTATTTCAGAAATGCCTGTAAAGAGAAAGGCTACAGCAGCCCAAAAGGGCAAGACGGTGGCAGAAAAGCTGGCTGAAAAGGCACCGCCACCGGTAGTAGAGGAAAGTGAGTCCCAGAGTGTGGCTCAATCTCAGTCCTCCCGTTCAGTACCTATATTAGAGGAGCGTGAGGGAGCCTGTTACACACCGGAAAACTTTCGCGTTACCAAAACTGTAGACGGCTTAGTATGGGCCACAGGAAGAGTAAAGTTATGCCAGGATTAAGGAGGTTAAGCTTCCGAGGCTCTGAAAGAAAGTTAGGCAAGGTCTGATACGAAAATTTTGGTATAAATGGAGAAAATGATATGTTCTAGTATATTGGGGGTTTCGAAGTAGAACAAAATCTTAAAGTGGAGTTCGGGAAGTCGAGTTTCCAACGGAACAAGCGGCTGCTCAATCGGACATCGGGATAAGGAGATATGGACATTACAAGTTGGATGGGCAAGCCAGGAAAGTGGTCTGCGCGAACGCGCCAGGGAGTGGCGCGAACGCGCAGAGGGCCAAAGCGCCAATACAGCGCGAACGCGCCCCCACGTGGCGCGAACACGCTGTACAAAAAAAAATTGAAAATCAAGTTCGGAATGAAGGTGGTGTTATAAGAAGGTAATAATGACATATATATGACATTTGGAGACCATATGGTGTAAATTAGTTCATATGTTATTTGACAAAAAAGCCCTTGCAGCGGCAAGCTAAGTGAGGCCCACATACCGGGGCTTCATAAAGGACATATGATGAGACATATGAATAGTATATTGAAAGTTGAGCAAGTCCTAAGAAGGACCCTTAAGCCAAAAATGGGCATAAGCCCTCCAAAAGGGCGATTTAAGGAAACATTTTCGGATGATCTTACTTCGAGGGGCAACAATGGCATTATAAGTTTGGAATTTGGGAAAACTTCCAGCCATTAAAGATGTAGATAAATGAAAGAGCTTTCCAACCATAGGTCGTGAGTCCTCACACGATATCGGGATCAAGAGTTATGACCTTTTTACTGAACGAAGGTCCAGTAAGAAAGTGTAACTCTGCGCGAACGCGCCCAAAGGGGGCGCGAACGCGCAGAAGGATTTTATGTCGGTTCTGGGCAGAACCCAGAACCTTATAAAAAGGGACCAAGCCCCCATTTTTCTTCACAAAATACTCAAAAACCTCTCCAAATTCTGGAGAGTTCTCCCCACCTCCCCAAACCAAATTTTTGCCCAAACCAGGTATAATTCCCAAATTTCGGTCCAGACGGCGTATAGTTACAACTACAAAACTGTGTATTAACACGTTGTGGCTTAAGGTCAAGGTGGAGGAGTAAAGATATAGCATTATTATCAAGGGAAAGGTATGAATCTCTTTCTATTTGTGTTAATCATAATTATTTACGGAGGAGCTGTTAAATTGTTGTAAAATAAATTCTGTTGGTGAAAATATGGGACGAACACCATATGGGCTGTTCTATGGAATAATTTGATATGGGAAATGATGTTATCGATGTTGGTATTGTTATTGTTGTGTTGGTTGTTCAATTGAGAATTCAGGCTAGGCATATAAACAGGGGAGATGCTGCCCGATTTTCGGCAGAATATAAAATAGTATAATTTGAAGTATGGTATAAATGTACGATGAAAAGGCTAAAATTAGTGTGAATCATCTTAAATGTAGACTTACGACCTCGGACACATAAGCATAGCCAATAGGAGGTGGAACAGGTATGTAAGGCTTACCCTTTCTTTCTTTCTTTTGGCATGTCCTAGAGCCAAATAAGGTATGATATGCATTTTGGGGTTACTCTATTCTTTGATTCCGAGTTTGTTTGTGATTCTTATTCACTTTTGATATGTTTTAAAAAGAGTTCTGTAAGTATTAATGTCCCTAACTTTCGTAGACGGTCTCGGATTGCTTCAGAACGTTCGTAGAGGTTTCTATACTAAAATGTCCATAACTTTCTTATACTAACTCGGATTGCCTCGAAACATGTTTGTGATCCTCCAAGTGTCGGTTAACGTACTTATTCATCGAGTATTAAAATTTGATTTGTGTGCATATAGTTTCTCACTACTCTGCTCGTGCATGCCTCAATATGTCCTTCATTGCGTCCCGGGCCAGGTTCTGTTATCGTGCGCCTTCCTCTGCATTGTTCACCGCGTCCCTCATTGGAGAGCTGGGATCTGTTATATGTATATCTGTATATGATGATATGATAATATGGGGATGGCAGCCAGGATGGCATGTGATGATCCTATTCACCGCGTCTCTCCCTAGAGGGCCGGGATCTCTTATATGCATATATGATATATGATGTCGGCATACATGATCTGTGTTTGGAAAATAAGCATTTTGATATTCTGGATGATTTACTTACTCTCTGTACTTCTTCTGACATATTCCATCGGCATACACGATTTGCGTTTTGAAAAATAAGCATTTTGGTATTCTGAATAATGTATTTACTTTTTGTACTGCTTGTTTCGGTTATGGTTCTGTTTTCTGTATTCCATGCCTTACATACTCAGTACATATTCCGTACTGACCCCCTTTCTTCAGGGGTTGCGTTTCATGCCGCGCAGGTACACCCAGATGAGTAGAAGACTTTGCTAGAAGGTGTTTCAGCGGGATTGGCGAGCTCCACTTCCTTCCGGAGTGTTTCCGAGTCAGAGTACACACGTTATGATTTCTGATAAATGTTAGAGACTTTGCAGACAGAGTCGTGGGTATAGAATGTCAGTCTTGTAAGCGGCTCCACCAGCTGATGTGTCATTATGCATTATGTTACAGATTTCTTATGATTACAGATTTAATTTCCCAGAGAACGATGAAAAGAATGATTCTGCAAGTCCTCACAATGTATTTCATTCTTATTTGATTCAAGAGTCCAAAGCGATTATGTGTGTACTAAGAGTCAGCGGGTTCGCTCGGCTCCGAATATAGGGTCGGGTGCCCATCACACCCTAGCAAGATTAGGGTGTGACAGAGCCTCAGCCCCAGCTCCAGCACCTCCGGCTTCTCTACCGGATACTTCAGGACAAGATGTAAAAGAGGCCATACAATTGCTTACTCATTTGGTTGCTGCCCAGACTCGGCGGCCAAGTGCAGGGCAAGGCAATAGGGCTGTTAGTGCAAGGGCCCGTGACTTCATTAACTTGAACCCTCCGGAATTCTTTGGATCAAAGTCGGATAAGGACCCTCAGGATTTTATCGATGATATGTTCAGGACGTTTCGATTGATACATGTTTCGGACACCGAATCGGTAGAGTTAGCATCATATAGATTGAGGGATGTCTCGATCCATTGGTACACGGTTTGGATGGCTTCACGGGGAGCCAATGCACCTCCCCCGGTATGGCAAGAGTTTTTTGATGCTTTCCTCCGACATTATATGCCTCCAAAAGTTCGGCGAGCTAGAGCCGATAAAATGTTGAACTTGGGGCAAGGTAGCATGAGTGCTTTAGAGTATAGTCTCCGATTCAACTCCTTGGCTAGGTATGCTTCGGCCATGGTAGCGGATATGGGTGACAGAGTACACCGGTTTTTGAAAGGCCTAGGGCCGCATTTGATGGATAGGTGTTTAACTGCGTCCCTTCAGGACAATATGGATATTGGACGCATTCAGGCTCATGCTCAGAACTTGGAAGAAAGTTTAGAACAGCAGAGAAGCAAACAAGAGTGTGATAGGGGACATAGCAAGAGGGCCAGATCCTCAGGTCCGGTGAGTGAGTTCAAAGGTGGGCACAGACAGCAGATTTCTAGGCACTCGGGCTATTCTATGACTAGTGCGCCTCCACGGTTTTCAGGCCAGAGATTCGACAGATCTACTCATTCCGGTCCAAGTCAGAGTTTTTCGGGGTCTCAGTTCAGAGATAATTCGGGTCAGCAAGGCCACCCGTACCACGATGTTCCCAGTCTGGGAAGTTGCATTGGGGTCGATGTCGATTGGGTTCGGATGTTTTCTATTCATGTGGTCGACCAGGCCCTATTTTTCGTGATTGCCCCTCAGTTCATAGTAGAGGTAAGACCCAGGCTTCAGGGTCGGTTGCCGGATCTTCAGCGTCTGTACGCCCAATGGGGCCAAGTTCACATGCGCCAGTCGGCTATGGTAGAGGCAGAGGGAGAGTTCACAGTTCTAGCAGTCCTCAACATCGTATTTATGCTTTGGCTGGGCGCTAAGATCTTGAGTCTTCCCATGATGTGGTCACAGGTATATTATCGGTATTTTCTCATGATGTATATGCTTTGATTGATCCGGGCTCCACATTGTCATATGTTACTCCGTATATTGTGGGTCGATTTAGAGTCAAACCGGAATCGATCAAACCTTTTGAGGTGTCTACACCCATTGGTGAATCGGTAATAGCTATCCGAGTATATAGAAATTGCATAGTTATGATTTTTGACCGCCGTACTATAGTTGACTTGCATGATGGTAGACTTTGATGTTATTATGGGATAGATTGGTTGGCTTGTTGCTATGCCAATGTTGATTGTAGAATGAAAATGGTTCGTTTCCAATTTCCTGAAGAAACAGTTTTAGAATGGAAAGGGAATACGGCGTCACCAAAAGGTAGGTTTATTTCCTATCTAAAGGCAAGGAAAAAGATCACAAAAGGGAGTATTTATCATCTAGTTCGGGTTCAAGTTGTAGAAGCTGAATTGCCAACTCTTCAGTCAGTTCCCGTGGTGAATGTATTTCCGAATGTGTTCCCGGAAGAACTTCCAGGCCTTCCTCCCGAGCGGGAGATTGACTTCGCTATTGATGTATTGCCGGACACCAAGCCTATATCTATTCCTTCTTATTGAATGGCACCCGCAGAATTGAAAGAGTTGAAGGAGCAATTGATAGGCTTGCTTGAGAAAGGCTTTATTAATCCTAGTTCATCCCCGTGGGGAGCACCCGTATTGTTCGTCCCAAAGAAAGATGGCTCCTTGAAAATATACATTGATAATCGGAAATTGAATAAGGTGACGATTAAGAATAAATATCCTCTTCCGATGATTGATGACTTATTTCATCAATTACAAGGTGCCAAATGATTTTCAAATATAGATTTGAGGTCCGGATATCATCAAGTGAGAGTTAGGGAGAAAGATATCCCTAAGACAGCCTTCCGAACAAGATATGGTCATTTTGAGTTTCGGGTGATGTCATTTGGGCTAACTAATGCGCCGGCAGCATTTATGGATTTGATGAACAATGTGTGCAGGCCCTTCCTGGATTTATTTGGGATAATATTCATCGACGATATCTTGGTGTATTCTAGATCCGAGCAGAACATGCGGATCATTTGCGTACTAGCCTTAGATTTCTTTGAACTCGAGAGTTGTTTGCAGAGTTTTCCAAATGTGAGTTTTGGTTGAACTCCGTGACATTTCTGGGGCATATTATTGCAGCCGATGGTATTCGAGTGGATAGTCAAAAGATTAAGGTTGTGAAGACTTGACCAAGGCCCACAACTCCTACGGAGGTTCGTATCTTTCTGGGCTTAGCAAGTTATTACAGGAGATTCGTTGAGGGATTTTCTTCTATTTCTACGCGACCCACGAAGCTGACCTAGAAATCAGCAAAGTTTCAATGGACAGATGCTTGTGAACGTAGTTTCCAAGAGTTTAAAGATAGATTGACTTCTGCCCCAGTCTTGACACTTCCAGAGGGATTGGAAGGATATGTTATTTATTGCGATGGTTCAGGTGTTGGGCTAGGCTGTGTATTGATGCAACATGGTAGGGTGGTTGCGTATGCTTCTAGGCAATTGCGGAAACATGAGAAGAATTATCCAACCCATGATCTAGAATTGCCTGCAGTGGTTCATGCATTAAAGATATGGAGACATTATTTATATGGTGTCCATGTGGATATTTATACAGATCATAAGATTCTTCAGTATATCTTCAAGCAGAAAGAGTTGAATTTACTGCAACGATGATGGTTGGAACTGCTAAAGGATTATGATGTTGATATCTTGTATCACCCCGGAAAGGCAAATGTTGTGGCTGATGCTCTTAGCCGCAGATCTATGGGAAGTTTGTGTGATGTTCAGCCAGAGAAAAGGGAAATGGCTCGTGAGCTCCAGCAGCTAGCTAGCCTAGGAGTTCGAGTAGTGGACTCAGGTAGCAGGGGAACTACTATTCAGAACTCAGCAGTCTCGTCGCTAGTAGCGGAAGTGAAAGAGCGGCAATACGAGGATTCCATGCTAATGCATTACAAAGATACGCTCCCTCAGAAGGAGGAGTCATCATTTGATATTTCACATGACGGAGTTCTTCGATGTCGAGGCAGATTATGTGTTCCTGATGTGGCAGGTTTACGCCACCAAATATTGAGAGAAACTCATTGTTCCCGTTATTCTGTTCACCCTGGAGCGACGAAGATGTACCATGATCTTAAATCTATATATTGGTGGAATGGGATGAAGAAAGATATAGCGAATTAGTAGCTCAATGTCCCAACTGTCGACAAGTGAAAATTGAGCACCAAAAGCCGGCGGATTGTTGCAAGCTATAGAAATTCCAACTTGGAAGTGGGAAGTAATTAACATAGACTTCATTACAGGCTTACCCCGTTCTCGACGTAAGTATGATTCCATATGGGTGATTGTAGATAGACTCGTGAAGTCAGCTCATTTCTTACCAGTCAGAACAACATATGTGGCGGAAGATTATGCAAAGCTTTATGTTAAGGAGATATTGCGACTCCATGGTGTCCCAGCATCTATTATTTCTGATAGAGGGACTCAGTTTACAGCTAATTTTTGGAAGTCCTTCCAAGAGGGTTTAGGGACCCAAGTGATCCTTAGCACGGCATTTCATCTGCAGACCGATGGACAAGCTGAACGCACCATTCAGACTCTTGAAGATATGTTACGGGCATGTATGATAGATTTTGGAGGTAATTGGGATGATCACTTGCCACTTATTGAATTTTCTTATAACAATAGTCATCATTCTAGCATCCAAATGGCACCGTATGAGGCTTTATATGGGCGAAAGTGTAGATCCCCAATTGGGTGGTTTGAAACAGGAGAGGCTAAATTGATAGGGCCAGACTTGGTCCAGCAAGCCATAGGGAAGGTCAAGCTCATACAAGATCGGTTGTTTGTAGCCCAAAGTCATCAAAAGTCCTATGCGGATAATCGTCGAAGAGACTTAGAGTTCCAAGTTAAAGATTGGGTATTCTTGAATTGTCACCAATGAAGGGTGTAATGAGATTTGGCAAAAAGGGGAAGCTTAGTCTCCGGTACATTGGGCCTTACGAGATTGTACGAAGGATAGGCAAAGTGGCTTATGAGTTAGATCTACCTCCGGATTTGGAGTCAGTCCATCCAGTTTTCCATGTCGCGATGCTTCGAAAATGTGTTGGAGATCCTGCTAGGATAGTGCCGATAAATGATGTACAAGTGACAGAGAAGTTGACTTATGAAGAGGTACCCATTTCCATACTAGATAGGCAAGTACGGAGGCTTAGAAACAAATAGGTGGCCTCAACTAAGGTGTTATGGAAAAGAAATAAACGAGAATAAATGACATGGGAAACGGAAGAAAGCATGTGATCCAGATATCCACATTTATCTCAGCCCCTACAAGAGATCCAAGAAGAGACGTCAAGATCATAAGGTATGCATGTTTTCCTTTTTATGCATTTGGGTCGTGTGTGGCCAAACTCCATTGCTATTATGTTGTAGCCCTATGAAGCATTGTTATTGTGGGTTGTTGTGACAGGATGGTAGTGCCATATTATAGGGGAAACTCTGGCTAAATTTTCGTAAAATCCCCGAGTGCTTAACATTCGAGGACGAATGTTCCTATGGGGGGGATAATATTACACCTCGGAAAATCTTCCGTTGATGCTCAAGTGAATAGACTAGTGAAGAGTACGAGCATACGGTACTTCAATAATTAAGAAATGACACTTGATGACCCTAAGTAAGATTTCAAAGACATCTGATGTTAGACGAGAAAGTTGTTATGAGATGGCAAGGCATACGATATGTTTCGGAAGGGAATTACAAGTAACAAGTTAATGAGGACCTAATGATGTCTTGGAGAAGAGCGATAACGTCCCTTAGATTGGTATTGAGGTGTTGAGAAAGTGCTAAGAAGGTTCCATATGGATTGGAGATCCAACGAGTCGACGAAATGGGCTTCGGAATCACTGGGGATTATACGGCCAAACATACTGGCTGTATAAATTATACGGTCTGTATGTTGGGACGTATAATCAGCCCAGAATGGCATAACTTTCTCGACCAAATATACGGCAAAACATACGGCCCGTATAAAATGTACGGACCGTATGTTGGTCTGTATATTGGGTCAGGGACTGAAATGGTTCATTAAATAAGGGACCAAGTTTTATTTCATTTCATTTTCATATCACACCCCTTCTCTCTAAAAAATCACTCTACATTTATTCCACAAGAATTCAAGGGTTATTAGTGATCAACAACATAAACTAAGTGAATCAAGTGCAAGAAAACCCATCAAAGATCATTCAAGTCAAGAAATCTCATTGGAGATGAACTAGGGTTTTAGCTCAAGTGGAGTATTACCAACCAAGGCTTGTTCCTACAACATCTACGGTAAGATTTATGGTATTTCTAAGTTTTTAAAGGTATTTGAGAGTTGAAATACTTAGATTGTAGATGGATATAGAAATATGGGTCATGAATATGGAATAGTGTCATTTTGAGTAATAACTTGAATTGAGTCATGATTCTTAATGTGTTGTGATATAAATATGTTATAAATGATGTTGAGAACATGGGATGAGCAAATGTATATGAATGAACGTAGTCGTGTGTTATGACCATGGATATGGGTGATTGAAAGTGAATTGAGAAATGTGGATGAATAATGATCATCGTTGTCGTATTGTGAATGTATTATTGACGTTTGGGAGCTGATATACGCTATGAAGGATTGTCGTATAAATAAAGGAGATGTCGTGCGATTTTATCTAGCTCTAGTCTTGTATGCTAGCTATCAATTTCTAATGATAGTATGACTTTAATGAAGGTAAAAACATGAGCATTGAAAAAGCACGTGCAAGTGATAGAATAGTTGAACGGAAAGGTATGTAAGGCTAACCATTCGTTCATAAGACATGGTTCTTTAGCCAAACATCTAAATCTTCCATAAGTCTATGATGTCTTTCAAATGATTCGATCTTCCGAGCTATTGAGCTCACGATTCTTGATATGCCACGATTGTACTAAGTTCCTCATATGACGAGTAAGCCTATAAAGATATATGTAATAAATGACGATAATAGTAATAATGATATTGATGACGACTATAATGGTAATAGCGATGACGATAACGATGACGATGATGATAGTGATGATAATTGTAAAGATGCTTATGAGTTTTTATGTACATGTATCTATGTATGACGATTAAGGAACCCCGAGCTTATAAGGCCGGGTAGAATAAGTATGTATATGATTATATAATGCGCGCACACCTCTGCAGATGGTACAGATAACCCTGACACCTTAGTAGGGCCAGGTAGATGTAACCCTGAAGCCTTGGTAGGGCCATGTATGTGTGACCTTGAGCCTTGGTTGGCCAAGTTTGTATGAAACACCGATCCTTTATGGTCGGGTATGCTATGCAAATGCTATGTATATGATATGATTATGTATATGATATAGATATGAGTATGAGTACGAATGTGATATGAATATGAATAAGATTATGTATATGAATACAGCGATGAACGCAATGTAAATGAGTACGGATATGAGTACGGGTACGGATATGGATGTATGTACACAAATACGCATTAGAATTGGAAAGTTCCTATGGAAGGAAAGTAAGTGCTTATGACGATGATATTACGATCTCCTATCCTATGCTATTCCTTATGTTGTATATTATGATTCTATGTTTTTAATGATCATGCTTTACATACTCAGTACATTCTTCATACTGACGTCCTTTTGTTGTGGACGCTGCGTCATGCCCGCAGGTGCACAGGGAGATAGAGTTGATCCATAGCTACCTTCTCAGGGACTACATAGCGGAGCTCCATTTCATTCGGAGCTATAGATTTTGGGTACTTATTCTTTTGTGTACATAATTATGGGCATAGCCGGGTCCTGTCCCGCCTACATGATATGTTATACTCTCCTTAGAGGCTCGTAGACATGTGTATATGGTTAGATATGGTTGTCCTTGTCGGCCTATATTTTGTACATCATTTTGTTTGCCTTGTCGGCTCATGTACATTGATGCGGCATAGATGCCTATGATGATATAAAAGATGTTGTCCAATGGGACTAGCATGACGGATAAATAGAAATATATGTTTTATTACGTGGCTCACCTAGATGTAAGTGTAAAAGTACGCTAAGGGGTGCCCGGGTGGGCTAGCACCGGGTGCTCGTCGCAACCCCCTAGCCGGGTCGTGACAGTTAAGGAAAGAGAAATCCTTATATCATGGCTCTATTGCACAATCAAAGAAGAAAGAAGGTCATTCATTCCTAAAAATGCCCACATCCTCCTGTTTGTAAGTGTGGCGTGCAACACACCTATAAACATGACTCTACTGGACACGACTCGTACACACTCCCTAGGACAGAACTGCTCTGATACCACTTTTTTCACGACCCAACCGGAGGGCCATGACTGGGACCCGGTGCTAACCCACCCGGGCACCTCTTATCGTACATTCATATTCATATCTAATTGAGCCACAACTACTCATGATTTCAATACATCAATAATGCTAATCTCATTAGGCAACGACACATTTATATCATCATCAACAACATTGCCCATATCCGTATACGCAAGCCGACGAGGCTAACAAAATAATATACAAAATATGAGCTGACAAGGCCAAAGGATATCTAGCTATACACAACTGTCTATGAGCCTCTAAAGAGAGCATGTAATATCATATAAACGGCACGGGACCCCGCCATTCCCATATGTATGTACACAAAAGAATAATACCAACAGTTGCAGCTCCGGATGAAATGGAGCTCCTCTATGCACTCCCTGAACAAGTAATCTACGGATCAAGTCTGTCTCCCTATCCACCTGCGGGCATGACGCAGCGTCCAAAAACAAAAGGACGTCAGTATGAATAATGTACTGAGTATGTAAAGAATAATCAATAACATAATGGAAGCATAAGAATTAGCATAAGATAGACGAGTCATGGAATGAAAGATCCATGTATACCTCTAGCGACATTCATCATATTTACTTACCTTCTTTCTAATGGGAAACTTCCATTTCATATATTTATACATTTAGAAGTATCATACCCGACCATAGAGGTTCGGTGTCTTACATACCCAACCAGGATAAGGTTCGTTGTTATACATACCTGGCCCTGCCAAGGCTCAATTTTATCCGTACCCAACTGCAATGGTGTGCACGTGATAGACGTCATACCCGGCCATAGAAGCTCGGTGTTACACAATATCCATACATACTTATACATGTATACATACTAGTCCATAAGTATCATCAACATCATCATCATCGTTTTCGTTACTTCTTTCCTTAGAGGATCAACTATCATATAAAGGAGGCAATAGCATCGTGAAAATATCGAGAATTATGAGCTTTAGTAATTCTAGGGAAGGAGTCATTTAGAAGACATTTTGGAACCCATGAGGAGGTATATAGCAAAGGAATCATGCCTAAATGAAAGAAGGTTTAGCCTTACATACCTCGTCGTCTTCTTAACTACTTAACGTTCACCGTCGAAGCTTGAGAAAGCTACATTTAGAAGGATTCATACCATGGTTAAGCCTTAATGATACTCGTAAACCCAAACTAGAATAATTCATGATCTAACGAAAATTGGGCAGCATTTCCCCTGTCTCATCGACTTCCACTATATTACAAACAACTCCCAAACATCCATAATAACATCGACAATATCATAATCAAGTAATCACATTCCATTAAGTCTTCAATATTCACTCTCATATTCAACTCCTACTAGCAACTTCATACCAACTTTTGCACATTTTCATACAACGCTTCCTCATCACCACTATTACCTTTCATAACAAGAACATATCTACATCATACTAAGAATCATGACTCAAATTAGTTTACCACTGATAAACATCATGAAATCCACATTTAGAACTCACCCTCTACATTTCTCCTTTCCTCCAAGTTTTTTTACAACCAAGCATACTTAATAAAATGAAATAAGCATGAATATTAACCTTTTTATCTCATAGTAACAAGCTTTGGAGCAGCTATCAACTTGTGCAAAAACCCTAGCTACAATACCCAAGTAAATCTTGAAATCTACCAACCCTATGGAGCCTTCTAACACATGAACACCTCAAATCTTGCTCTTTGATCTTTGTAATCTCTTGGGTTCGAGTGAAATATATTGGGAGAAGGGTTTTGGGAGCTCTCAAGACTTGGAGAGAAGGTGGGAAATGAAATAAATAAACATGGGGGCCATATATAACAAAATAAAATTCTAGCCCGACTCGGATATACGGCCAATTATACGGTCCATATAATTGGACCATATAATCTCACCATGAAATCACCCCTCTTTAGAAGTAATCTACGGACCATTATACGGGCCGTATAATTGATATGGTCCGTACAAATGGCCGTACAGTTGGAAATTCCCGAATTTCACTCTCGTCGACTCGTTTGACTTCCAATCCTTGTGGAACCTTCTTGGCACTTATGTAACACTTCATTAACCATACAATAGGCCCTATAGCAGCCCGTCAATACATTAACGAATAAATATTAGCTCAATTATAGCTAAAACCTTTCCGAACGCCACTTACATTTCAGTTCCTTCAACAACTAGATTTCACCTACTCATATAACTTCAAAATCTTATAACATGCACTTTAAGCTATCTAATACTTTCCTTAATCTTGTAAGGGTATCATAATCACCTTAAGCACACGTTAGCCTACTCCCAAGGCAATAAATCCAAAAATTCTGAGATGTAATAGATTTGCAAGCAAGAGATTTGATCATTCTAATTATTCTGGACCGGGTCAGATCTCCAGAGTTTCGGGTTCCCAGTATATAGGTGAATCTGGTCAGATGAGACCGCCCTTACCACGATGTAATCAATATGGTAAGCCACATTCTGGACCGTGCCGCTTAGTTTCGGATGTTTGCAATGCCTGTGGTCAGCCAAGCCATATTATGCGTAACTGTCCATTTCTAGGACGTCGAAGGATGGTGCAGCCTACCGGATCGGCAGAAGGACCGTCGTCATCGGTGCGCCTTCCGGGATGATACATTCAGACATTAGCAGGTCGTGGTAGAGGTAAAGGGGGAACGTCCAGCTTGAGTAATCCTCGGAACTATATTTACGCATTGACCGGCTGATAGGACTTAGAGTCTTCACCTGATGTTGTTACAGGTATATTGTCAGTGTTTTCTTATGATGTGTATTCATTGATTGATGCAGGTTCTACATTGTTATATGTTACTCCTTATATTGCTGGTCGGATTGGGGCGAAACTTGAGTCGATTAAACCTTTCAAAGTGTTTTATTAATGAGAAGTTAGTATGATTAATTGAGGGTTGTAACGTTCTCGAAGCAAGAAATGGAAGGTATAATTATATGCTTAAATACGACCCTTGAATATAAATATACTAATGATTTATGAGTACAAAGAGGTAAAAGATTTAAGAGGACGATGTTCGCTACTAAAGCCAAATATAGACAAGAGCTTTTTATCGTATAAAGTATATTGGCAAGGATGTTGCACGGAGGTACAAGTATAAGGCTATATGAATATAAGACGAAATTAGGACTAAGGTACAGAAAGATTCTTTTTCAGAAGTCCTCTTGCTGCAAGATTATTGAGCTAGTAATACAAGGCAGAATAGCTAATGGAGGATGTGAAGGATGTTTTGAAGGAAATAGTTGTATGAAGGTAGATGAATGAGTGGTACGATGGGTATGAATATAACCTGAAAGGGAATAATCAGATTTTATTAAAGATATCAAGGGATTTTTTACTCTTAAGGTATATCCAAGAGGATAAATGTGAAGCCATATCGACATGTTCATTTAGAAAGTGGAAGAGCCCCCCCCCCCCCCCCCCCCCCCCCTTAAAGGACGATCTTAGGATTAAAAAGGACTCGTATTTATAATAGAATATTCTATGAAATTCCAGAGCAAATGTTATAGAATGGAAAGCGGGGAAGAGCACTTTATGAGCAAGGGAAGTCAAGAAAGACCCTAAGGGAGAAAGTAAGAAAAGTGGATTGATGGATTGGTTAAAGGAAGTTATGTAACCACTAAAGCTGATATGAATGTTAACAGGCTAATAAGTCCGGTCAAGAAACAAAACATTGATAACAGGGGACAAGGGTCTTGATAAGGAGTACAGAAATTAGATCATAAAGGAAGTAAGATGAACGTACGTGGGGTATGTATAAATATGAACAAGTTGTAGTATCATAAGGAAAGATGTGGACTCGACGCAAGAATAAAGAAAAAGGTGTGCTTCGTGAAGATTTTATGATAAGAACAGGAACCGGCAGAATATTAGAAGGACTATGATGCATGACTGTGATGCAAACAAGTAGTTAATAGAACTACAGGACAATATGAACTAAGTTAATGAAAGAATGAGTCGTGGGAATGAATGGTAGAGAGTATCAACTTCTAATTGTATAGTATAGATATAAATCAAAATTGGGAATTAAGAGCTAGAAGAATCTCAAGGATATTAGTAAAAAGATAGTTATGAAGGAAGATTAGGGCTAGAGGTTGGACACTCCATAAGGAGTCTAACGAATTCCGGTGTCATCATTGATTCATGAGCCTAGGGGATTGTTAGTTATGAAAAGAAGAGGTGATCAATAAAGAAAGCATCTGAATTACATTCGATACGTGTAAACATTTGACTTAGTACAAGAATCCAGTTAGCAAAAAGGAATTAAGTTAAACCATGCGATGAAAAGAACTCCGACATTATAAGGAATAGAGGAGTTGAAGGATCGCTAAGGTCGGCTAAATGACTATTAAAGACGGTTAACACTATAAGGTTATGGGTATATGAGAATATCCTTTAAAAAGGAGGGAAGAACAAATTCAGTTCTTAGATGAGCCACAATATTCCCAAGCTCAAAAGAGTGAAATATATTGGATTGAAGGAGTCAAATTTCAAGATGAACCGATATGTCAAGAATTTCTAAAGAAATATGAGAATGGATTAAATGCAGGTATATTATGAGACAAATATGGGAAGGAGAATAAGTTTGGCCAATACAGTACGTTGCATTCCGGACGATGACTCGAATCACTCGCGCCGAAGAAATTTTAAGTACACTTAGATATGCAGCAAAGTACTCCAAGTGGTAGCACAAGGAGTGAGGAAGGCTGCATATGATCAGGGATAAGTATAAGGGACAATTGGGATTACTAAAAAGAACTTGTAGCATTAGAACAGATGAAAGCTTTAAAAGAGGAATATTTATAAGAAGTTCAATAATCTTCAAAGGTGTTACACCTCGAAAAATTTTCCGTTGATGCACAATGAATAGAATAACGAAGAGCACGAATTATACGGTATTTCGATAACTAAGGAATGACATTTGATGACCCTAATTAAAATTTCAAAGACGTTCGAGATAAGGGAAGAAAGTTTGCCAAGAGAAGGCAAGGCTTACGATAGGTATCGAAAAGGAATTATGAGTAACAAGTTAACGAGGACTTAATAATGCTTTGGAGAAGAGTTATAACATCCCTTAGATTGTTAATGAGGTGATAAACAAGTGCTAAGAAGGTTCCATAAGGATTGGAGATCAAACGAGTCGAAGAGAACGAACTTCACAAAACTGGGGATTATACGTCCAAACATACTGGTCGTATAAAACATACGGACCGTATGTTGGCCCGTATAATCAGCCCAGATTGGAACCTCTCTCTGGACCAAATCTACGGCCAGACAAACGGTCAGTATAATTTATACGGACCGTATGTTGGTCCGTAGAACTGGTCGGGACAGATTTGGTGTATTTAATGAGGGATCCAAGTCTTATTTCATTTCATTTCCATTCACACCCCTTCTCTCTAAAACATCTCTCTACACTTTTACCACAAGAATTCAAGAGATATTAGTGATCAAGAACATCAATCTAAGTTAATGCAGTGTAAGAAACCCATTAAAGATCATCCAAGGCAAGGAATCCAAGTGAAGTTGAAACTAGGGTTTTGCTCAAGTGAGGTGTTTTCACCCAAGGTTCATCCCTACACCAACTAAGGTAAGATTTATGGTATTTCCATGTTGTTTAAGGTATTTGAAAGTTGAAACACTTGGATTGTGGAAGGATATAGAAAAATGGGTCATGAATGTGGAAATAGTGCCATTTTGAGTAATAGCTTGAATTGAGTCATGATTCTTGATGTGTTGTGATATGGATATGTTATAAATGATGTTAAGAAAATGGGATAGGCAATGTATATGAATGAACGTAGTCGTGTGTTATGACCAAGGATATGGGTGATTGGAAGTGAATTGAGAAATATAGATAATGTGTTTAAATAAAGACTATTGTTATGATATTGTGAATGTATTATTGACATTTGGGAGTTGTTTTACAATATGGAGTAATGTCGTATAAATAAAGGAGATGCTGTCCAATTTTCTCTAGCCTTAGTCATGTATGCTAGCTATCGGTTTTCTAATGATAGTATAACTGTAATGAAGGTAGAAACGTGAGCATTGAAGGAGAACGTGTAAGTGATAAAATAGTTGAACGGAAAGGTATGTAAGGCTAACCCTTCATTCATAAGGCATGGTTCTTGGCCAAATATCTATTCCTCTATGATCCTATGATACGCTCCAAATGATTCTATCTTCAAAAAGCTACAAAGCTTATAATCTTTGATATGTATTATGATTGTATGAAATTCCTCATATGACGAATAATCCTATAAGGATAGACGTAATGAATGACGGTAACGGTAATGATGATAATGATGACTACGATAATAGCGATAACGATAATGATGACGATGATAGTAGTGATAATGCTAAAGATGCCTATGAGCTTATATGTATGTGTGCCTATGTATGACTATTATGAAAACCCTGAGCTTATATGGTCGGGTAGAATATATAGATGTATATATATGTATATGACGATATGCGCACACCACTGCAGTTGGGTACGGATAACACTGAGCCTTGGTAGGGCCAGGTATGTGTAACACTGAGCCTTGTTTGGCCAGGTATGTATGATCACCGAGCCTAACCATTGTCGGGTACGTGAAACACCGAACCTTCGTGGCCGGGTATGCTATGTAAATGATATGTACATGATATGGATATGTATATGATGTAGATATGAGTATGAATACGGACATGATACAAATATGAATAAGAATGTGTATAAGAATAAGTTTATGGATATGAATGTAAATGAGTACGGATATGAATACGGATACGGATACAGATGTATGTACACAATCACGCACTTGAAATGGGAAGTCCCTATGAAGGGCAAGTAAGTGCTTATGACGTTGATACTATTATCTCCAATCTTATGCTATTTCTTATGTTGTTTATTATGCTTCCATATTGATATTGATCATGCTTTACATACTCAGTACATTCTTCGTACTAACATCCTTTTATTTGTGGACGCTGCGTCATGCCCGCAGGTGGCCTGGGAGACAGGCTTGATTCCTAGCTATATTTCTCGGGGACTACATAGCGGAGCTCCATCTCATTCGGAGCTATAGCTTTTGGTACTTATTCTTTTATGTACATAATTATAGGCATAGCTGTCACGACCCAACCCCGTGGGCCATGACTAGTGCCCGAGCTGGACACTCGTATACATACCTGTTAAATATAGACAACTGATTCTTAAGAACAACATGGAAACTTTGCAAAAGGACCTCAAAGGTTCACAACGTCATCATAAATAGGTATCCAGATAACCTGTCTCCTGAGGAGTCACAACTAATCAAAATATAATATGATACGCAAGCCGACAAGGCTGCCACTACATGTCAATATGATACGCAAGCCGACAAGGCTGCCACAACATGTCAATACCATACATAAGCCGCCAAGGCTATCACAACATGTCAATACTATACATAAGCCGACAAGGCTATCACAACATGTCAATATTATACATAAGCCGACAAGGCTGTCACAACATGTCAATACCATACGTAAGCCATATAGACACAGCTGAACAAAACTTTTACAAAACCCACACATATGTCTATAGACCTCTAAGAGTATCGATAGTGAAATATAACGGGGCAGGGCCCCGCCGTACCCCTGGATAACATATACATACATCATAAGATCTATACCAAAAGTCTAGGCTCCGGAATAGTGGAGCTCTCCAAGACAGCTGAGTAGAAGTCCTAAGCTGGAGGGTCACCAAACCGACTATCTGTACCTGCGCACATGAAACACAGCCCCCGAAGAAAGGGGGTCAGTACGAGATATGTACTGAGTATATAAAGCATGAAATACAGTAAAGAGGATCTTGACTGAAATAGATATCACAGGAGACAAGTATGACATTCAAAATACCAATACACTTGCCTTATGAATTGTAAATCATGCATATCAATATCATATATCATACCCGGCCCATTATGGGACTCGGTGACATAATCGTATCATCATCATATATATATATATCGTACCCGGCCCTCTAGTGAGGGACTCGGTGAATAAAGTCATCACATGCCATCCTTGGCGCCATAATCACATCATCATATCGTCATATCATCATATCATCACATCATCATATCATCATATATATATACCGTACCCGGCCCTCTAGTGAGGGGCTCGGTGAACAATGCAGTGGAACTGTGCACGAAAACATACCCGGGCCGGGACTCGGTGAAAGATATATTGAGGCATGCCCGAGCAGAGTAGTGAGCAACCATATGCAAACTAAGTCATATCTGAGACTCGATAGAATAATCAAAATGAACTATCATTTGAAAATCAAGACAATAATCATATCAAGTACCCTTCGAATGTCACAATGGATTATATCAAAATAATATGCCCGAAATCATAGACACGTATCAAGACTTAATAAAATAAGTCCTGGGAATCAAGAACATTAGCCATCCTAGTGGCTCTAAGAATAGGAGCTTCTTTGGAGTCATATATACGTCGTCTGTTTGTCTTATAAAGATCATGCCAAAAAGAAGGAAGGGTTAGTTTTACATACCTTGTCGCTTCTCAAGTTAATCATAACTTAGGTCTTGGGCTTCACCAATCTACAAACAATACCAAATATGCCAATAATTGAATTAGGATACTCTTTCAAACCAATCCTTACTTACTTAGAAATCTAACGATATTCGAGTAGCATCTCCCTTAAACCTAATAATCCTTATGATTCCAATTTATCCAAAATATCAATCCAATACCAACATCAATATCAACAAATATATATTCAAATAGAATAAAATCCATTCTTAAATCACTTCCAAAATAGCCCAACATACATTTTTATACCGATACTTGCATATACTTCTTTATTTCCGTATATACATAGTATAACAACAAACACAACAACAACTACTACAGCCAATCCCACGATATTCCAGCCCACAAAATAATTCATAACAACCACCAAACAGCCCACCGAAACTACAATGTCGAAAATACAATTTTTGACCCTTACTTCGCAAATCAAAAATATATGGAGAAGAGTATGATATCACCATGAACAACAAGAACAAAAACCCATTAATAAAATTCTCTGCACGACTACCAAACCCCCTTCAATCTCCATACTATAAGAAAACAACCCATAATCTACTTATGTACAACTACTATGACTTGAACTACCGTGAGTTCTTAGTAAATAATTACCTTAAATCCAAGCTCGAAAGCAAGATGTGAGAATGATTTCCAAGATTTGTTTCAGTAATTGATATCTAGAAACTCACGTCAATAACATCAATATGGCAGTTGATGAACTAAGAACAACTCCACCCTTGTATTATTTATATATTCACACAAACAACTAATAAAGGAAGTGTAAATATTATAGGCGGTTAGGTGCTGGACACGACAATCTTTATCTCTTTGGAATTGTTCACAAAGAGTACTATACTCACGTGCAACATTTTATAGGATATAAGAAATTAGCAAATTTTTCATAGTGCCCCTCTTACGTGGCTGATTTTTCATCCAAGAAAATATAGGTTGAGTTGATTACTTCAACCCCTATGATGCCATGTGCCCCCCCCCCCCCCCCCCCCACATGACTAGACAAATCATAATACCACTTTAAAACCATAGTTAAAGCTCTTTATAATCCATTTTCATGCATGCATTATACAGACTTATCCCAACAATTTAATCAATTGCACACGTAATTAATTTCTTGATCTCTATCCACTTAAATAATAATCATTTTTAACACACCTCTTATACTCATTACCATGATTGTGTGATATAACACTAGTCCACAACCTCTTTTGCCATACACAAAAGATTATTTGCAATCATCGTCGTCACACTTTCTCATCTTAAATTATTTCGGGACTTCATTCCTTGTATACACCAAGTTCTTGATTTTTATCCTTGGATATGATCAAATTTTTCGGGCTTGGGTAAATTTGCTCATATTGGACGATTAAATTTTCTAGTCCAAAAATACGAGATATCATAGCTTGGGCCATATTCCATTCAAATAAATTTTAAACCTCGACGAACTTATTTTCTTCGATTGGTTTAACTTTGAATCCTTACGATACATGCGTACCATCACTTTAACCACCTACAAGCTTGGGGGATAACCTCATGTCCGTTACTAATATCATTTAACTCACACACTTTCCAACGCATGAGAACACGGGATGTAACATCATGGTTAATTAATCCCTAATCTTCACTAATTGTAATTAATGTGCAAACCATGCACAACTACAATCTTGATTAAAAAGTCCTTGTCCCATATCTCAAAAATAATTTTGTCCTTTAACTTATGTCGATTAGCTTACGAATAATCCAACATACAAAATACGGGATATAACAATAGCGGGGTCCTGTCCCGCCTATATGATATGACATACTCTCCTTAGAGGCTCGTAGACATGTGTATATGGTTAGATGTGTTTGGCCTTGTCGGCCTATATTTTGGACGTCATTTTGTTAGCCTCGTCGGCTTATGTACATTAATATGGGCATAGTTGCTAATGTTGATATAAAGGTATTGTTGTCCAATGGGATTAGTATGATTGATGAATACAAATGTATAATTTTATATGTGGCTCACCTAGATGTAAATGTAAAGGTATGATAAGAGGTTCTCGGGTGGGCTAGCACCGGGTGCCCGTCGCAGCCCTTCGGTTGGGTCGTGACAAAAGTGGTATCAGAGCAGTTTTGTCCGAGGATGTGTTTACGAGCCATGTCCAGTAGAGTCTTGGTTATGGGTTTGTTGCACGCCACACTTATAAACAAGAGGCTGCGGGCATTTCTAGGAATGATCAACCTTTTTTCTTCATAACATCGTGCGATAGAGCTATGATATAAGAACTTCCTCCTCCTTAACCGTGTATTGTGTATTTCAGAGATGCCTGTAAAGAGAAAGGCTATGGCAACCCAAAAGGGCAAGACAACAACATAAAAGCGGTATGAAAGAGCACCGCCAACAGTAGTAGAGGAAAGTGAGTCCCAGAATATAGCTCAATCTCAGTCCTCCCAGTCAGTGCCAATTTCTGAGGAGCGTGAGGGAGCCTCAACCCCAGCTCTAGCACCTCCGGCTCCTCCACTGGATGATTTAGGCCAAGATGTAAAAGAGGCCATTCATTTGCTTACTCAATTGGTTGCTACTCAGACTCAGCGGCAAAGTACAGGGCAAGGTGATAGGGCCGTTAGTGCAAGGGCCCATGACTTCATTAGCTTGAACCCTTCGGAATTCTTTGGATCAAAGCCGGATGAGGACCCTCAGAATTTTATTGATGGAATGTTAAGGACGCTTCACTTGATACATGCTTCGGACACAAAATCGGTGGAGTTAGAGTCCTATAGATTGATGGATGTTGCGGTTCATTGGTACACGGTTTGGATGGCTTCACGGGGAGCCAATGCGCCTCCCCCGGTAGGGCAACAGTTTGTTCATGCTTTCCTCCGACATTATTTGCCTCCAGAAGTTCGGCGAGCTAGAACCGATAAGTTCTTGAATTTGAGGCAAGGAAACATGAGTGCTCTAGAGTATAGTCTCCACTTCAATTCTTTGGCCAGGTATGCTTCGGCCATGGTAGCAGATATGGGTGACCGATTGCACCGATTTGTGAAAGGCCTAGGGCCACATTTTATGGATAGGTGCTTGACCACGTCCTTTCAGGACAACATGGATATTTCATGCATTTAGGCCCATGCTCAGAATATAGAAGAAAGCTTACAACAACAAAGAAGTGAGCATGAGCATGATAGGGGACATAGCAAGAGGGCTAGATCTTCGGGTCCGATGAGTGAGTTAAGAGGTAGGCAGAGACAGTAGTTTTCTAGGCATTCAGGACTTTCTATGACTAGTGCGCCTCCATGGTTTTCAGGACAGAGATTCGATAGATCTACTCGTTCCGAGCCGAGTCAGATTTTTTCGGGATCTCAGTTCAGAGATGATTCGGGTCAGGTGAGGCTACCCATACCACGATGCTCCCAGTGTGGGAAGTTACACTGGGGTCAGTACCGATCGGGTTCAGAGGTTTGCTATTGGTATGGTCGACCAGGCCATATTATGCATGATTGCCCCTCAGTTGGTGTTAGAGGTAGGACCCAGCCTTCAGGGTCGGTAGCCGGATCTTCATCATTTGTACGCCGTATGGGGCTAGGTTCATATGCGCCAGTCAACCATGGTAGAGGCATAGGGAGAGTCCCCAGTTCTAGCGGTCCTCAGCACCGTATTTATGCTTTGGCTGGACGCCAAGATCTTAAGTCTTGTCCTGATGTGGTCACAGGTATATTATCGGTATTTTCTTATGATGTATATGCTTTGATAGATCCAGGCTCCATATTGTCATATGTTACTCCGTATATTACGGGTCGGTTTAGAGTCGAACCGGAGTCGATCAAACCTTTTGAGGTGTCTACACCCGTTGGTGAATCGGTAGTAGCTAGCCTAGTATATACAAACTGTATAGTTGTGGTTTGTGACCGTCATACTATGATTGACTTGCATGAGCTAAAAATGGTAGACTTTGATGTTATTATGGACATGGATTGGTTGGCTTCTTGCTATGCCAATGTTGATTGTAGAATGAAAATGGTTCGTTTCCAATTTCCGAGAGAACCAGTTTTAGAATGGAAAGGGAATACTGCGTCACCAAAAGGTAGGTTTATTTCCTATCTAAAGGCAAGGAAAATGATCACAAAAGGATGTATTTATCATCTAGTTCGGGTTCAAGATGTAGAAGCTGAACCGCCGACTCTTCAGTCAGTTTCCGTAGTAAATGAATTTCCGGATGTGTTCCCGGAAGAGCTCCCAGGCCTCCCTCCTGATCGGGAGATTGATTTTGCTATTGATGTGTTGCCGGACACTAAGCCCATATCGATTCCTCCTTATAGAATGGCTCCCGCAGAATTGAAAGAGTTGAAGGAGCAATTGAAAGACTTGCTTGAGAAAGGCTTTATTAGGCCAAGTTCATCCCCGTGGGGAGCACCCGTATTGTTTGTCCGAAAGAAAGATGGCTCCTTGAGATTCTGCATTGACTATCGGCAATTGAATAAGGTGACGATTAAGAACAAATATCCTCTTCCGAGGATTGATGACTTATTTGACCAATTACAAGGTGCCAAATGGTTTTCCAAGATAGATTTGAGGTCCGGGTATCATCAAGTGAGAGTTAAGGAGAAAGATATCCCTAAGACAGCCTTTAGAACAAGATATGGTCATTTTGAGTTCCGGGTAATGTCATTTGGGCTAACTAACGCACCGGCAGTATTTATGGATTTGATGAACAACGTGTTCAGGCCCTTCCTAGATCTATTTGTGATTGTATTCATCGACGATATATTGGTGTATTCTAGATTCGAGGCAGAACATGCGGAACATTTGTGTACTTTCCTTAGAGTTCTTCAAACTCGAGAGCTATTTGCCAAATTTTCTATGTGTGAGTTTTGGTTAAACTCGGTGACAATTTTGGGGCACATCGTTTCAGCCGATGGTATTCGTGTAGATAGCCAAAAGATTGAGGCCGTGAAGACTTGTCCAAGGCCCATAACTCCTATGGAGGTTCATAGCTTTCTGGGCTTAGCAGGTTATTACAGGAGATTTGTTGAAGGTTTTTATTCTATTTCTGCACCACTCACAGAGCTGACCCATAAATCTGCAAAGTTTCAATGGACAGATGCTTGTGAACGTAGTTTCCAAGAGCTAAAACATAGATTGACTTCGGCCCCAGTCCTGACACTTCAAGAGGGATTGGAAGGATATGTTGTTTATTGCATGCCTCAGGCATTAGACTAGGCTGTGTGTTGATGCAACATGGTAAGGTGGCGTATGCTTTAAGGCAATTACAGAAACATGAGAAAAATTACCCAACCCATGATCTAGAATTGGCTGCAGTGATTCATGCATTAAAGATGTGGAGACATTATTTATATGGTTTCCATGTGGATATTTATACAGATCATAAGAGCCTTCAGTATATCTTCAAGTAGAAAGAGTTGAATTTGTGGCAACGACGATGGTTGGAATTGCTAAAAGATTATGATGTTGATATCTTATATCACCCCGGAAAGGAAAATGTTGTGGCCGATGCTCTTAGTCGTAGATCTATGGGAAGTTTGTATGATGTACGACCAGAGAAGAGAGAAATGGTTCGTGGGCTCCAGCAGTTAGCTAGCCTAGGAGTTCGAGTAGTGGACTCAGATAGCAGGGGAACTACCATTCAGAATTCAGCAGTCTCGTCTCTAGTAGCGGAAGTGAAAGAGCGACAATACGAAGATTCCATGCTAATGCATTACAGAGATACACTCTCTCAGAAGAAAGAGGAGTCAGTTGAGCTTGCAGGAGACGGAGTTCTCCGATGCCGAGGAAGATTGTGTGTTCCTAATGTGGCAGGTTTACGCCACCAAATATTGAGAGAAGCCCACTGCTCTCGTTATTCTGTCCACCCTGGAGCGACGAAAATATACCATGATCTTAAATCTATATATTGGTGGAATGGGATGAAGAAAGATATAGCAGAATTTGTAGCTCAATGTCCCAACTGTTAACAAGTGAAAATTGAGCACCAAAAGCCGGCGCATTGGTGCAAGCTATATAAATTCCAACTGGGAAGTGGGAAGTAATTAACATAGACTTCATTACAGGATTACCCCGTTCTCGATGTAAGTATGATTCCATATGGTGATTGTAGATAGACTCACGAAGTCAGCTCATTTCTTACCAGTCAGAACGACATATGTGGCGGTAGATTATGCAAAGCTTTATGTTAAGGAGATATTGCGACTCCATGGTGTCCCAGCATCTATTATCTCTGATAGAGGTACTCATTTTACAGCTAATTTTTGGAAGTCCTTCCAAGAGGGTTTAGGGACCCAAGTGAGCCTTAGCAGGGCATTTCATCCACAGACCGATGGACAAGCTGAACGCACCATTCAAACTCTTAAAGATATGTTACGGGCATGTATGATAGATTTTGGAGGTAATTGGGATGATCACTTGCCACTTATAGAATTTGCTTATAACAATAGTCATCATTCTAGCATCCAAATGGCACTGTATGAGGCTTTATATGGGCGAAAGTGTAGGTTTGAGGTAGGAGAGACTAAATTGATAGGGCTAGACTTTGTCCAGCTAGCCATAGAGAAAGTCAAGCTCATACAAGATCGGTTATTAGCAGCTCAAAGTCGTCAAAAGTCCTATGCGGATAATCGTCGAAGGGACTTAGAGTTCCAAGTGAAAGATTGGTTATTCTTAAAGGTGTCACCAATGAAGGGTGTAATGATATTTGGCAAAAAGGGGAAATAGTCCCCGATACATTAAGCCTTATGAGATTGTGCGCAAAATAGGCAAAGTGGGCTATGAGTTAGATCTACCTCCTGATTTAGAGTCAGTCCACCCAGTTTTTCATGTCTCGATGCTTCGTAAATATGTTGGAGATCCTACTAGGATCGTACCAATAAATGATGTTCAAGTGACAGGAAAGTTGACTTATGAAGAAATACCTATTGCCATACTAGATAGGCAAGTACGGAGGCTTAGAAACAAAGAAGTACCCTCAGTTAAGGTTTCATGGAGAAATAATAAACGAGAAGAAATGACATGGGAAGCGGAAGAAATTATAAGATTCAAGTACCCGCATTTTTTTCAGCCCCTAGAAGAGATCCAAGATGAGACGTCAAGATCATAAGGTATGATTGTTTTCCTTTTATGCTGTCGTGTGTGGCCAAACTCTATTGCTATTATGTTGTGGCCCTGTGAGGCATTGTTATTATAGGATGTCGTGACAGGATGGTAGTGCCATATTATACGGGAAATTCTGGTGAAAGTTTTATAAAATCTCTGAGAACCTAACATTCGAGGACAAATGTTCTTAAGGGGGGAAGAATGTTACACCTCGGAAAATTTTCCGTTAATGCACAGTGAATAGACTAACAAAGAGCACGAATTATACGGTATTTTGAAAATTAAGGAATGACATTTGATGACCCTAATTAACATTTCAAAGACGTTCCAGATAAGGGAAGAAAGTTTGCCAAGAGAAGGCAAGGCTTACGATAGGTATCGAAAATAAATTACGAGTAACAAGTTAACGAGGACTTAATAATGCTTTGGAGAAGAGTTATAACATCCCTTATATTGTTAATGAGGTGATAAACAAGTGCTAAGAAGGTTCCATAAGGATTGGAGATCAAACGAGTCGACGAGAACGAACTTCGGAAAACTGGGGATTATACGGCAAAACATACTGGTCGTATAAAACATACGGACCGTATGTTGGCCTGTATAATAAGCCCAGATTGGAACCTCTCTCCGGACCAAATCTACGGCCAGACATACGGTCAGTATAATTTATACGGACCGTATGTTGGTCCGTAAAACTTGTTGGGACAGATTTGGTGTATTTAATGAGGGATCCAAGTCTTCTTTCATTTCATTTCCTTTCACACCCCTTCTCTATAAAAAAAAACTCTCTACACTTTTCCCACAAGAATTCAAGAGATATTAGTGATCAACAACATTAATCTAAGTGAATCAAGTGTAAGAAACCCGTTAAAGTTCATCCAAGGCAAGGAATCCAAGTGAAGTTGAAACTAGGGTTTTCTCAAGTGAGGTGTTTTCACCCAAGGTTCATCCCTACACCATCTAAGGTAATATTTATGGTATTTCCATATTGTTTAAGGTATTTCAAAGTTGAAACACTTGGATTGTAGAAGCATATAGAAAATGGGTCATGAATGTGGAATTAGTGCCATTTTGAGTAACAGCTTGAATTGAGTCATGATTCTTGATGTGTTGTGATATGGATATGTTATAAATGATGTTAAGAACATGGGATAGGCAATGTATATGAATGAACGTAGTCGTGTGTTATGACCAAGGATATCGGTGATTGGAAGTGAATTGAGAAATATAGATAATGTGGTTAAATAAAGACTATTGTTATGATATTGTGAATGTATTATTGACGTTTGAGAGTTGATTTACGATATGGAGGAATGTCGTATAAATAAAGGAGATGTTGTCCAATTTTCTCTAGCCTTAGTCATGTATGCTAGCTATCGCTTTTCTAATGATAGTATAACTCTAATGAAGGTAGAAATGTGAGCATTGAAGGAGAACGTGCAAGTGATAAATTAGTTGAACGGAAAGGTATGTAAGGTTAACCCTTCTTTCATAAGGCATGGTTCTTGGCCAAATATCTATTCCTCTATGAGCCTATGATGCGCTCCAAATGATTCTATCTTCAAAACGCTACAAAGCTTATAATCTTTGATATGTATTACGATTGTATTAAATTCCTCATATGACGAATAATCCTATAAGGATAGACGTAATGAATGACGATAATGGTAATGATAATAATGATGACAACGATAATAGCGATAACGATAATGATGACGATGATAGTAGTGATAATGCTAAAGATGCCTATGAGCTTATGTGTATGTGTGCCTATGTATGGATATTATGAAAACCCCGAGCTTATATGGCCGGGTAGAATATATAGATGTATATATATGTATAAGACGATGCGCGCGCACCACTGCAGTTGGGTACGGATAACACTGAGCCTTGGTAGGGCCAGGTATGTGTAACACTGAGCCTTGGTTGGCCAGGTATGTATGATCACCGAGCTTAACCATGGTCGGATACGTGAAACACCGAACCTTCGTGGCCGGGTATGCTATGTAAATGATATGTACATGATATGGATATGTATATGATATAGATATAAGTATGAATACTGACATGATACAAATACGAATAAGAATGTGTATAAGAACACGATTATGGATATGAATGTAAATGAGTACGGATATGAATACGGATATGGATACAGACGTATGTACACAATCACACACTACAAATGGGAAGTCCCTATGAAGGTCAAGTAAGTGCTTATGACGCTTATACTACTATCTCCCATCTTATGCTATTTCTTATGTTGCTTATTATGCTTCCATAGTGATATTGATCATGCTTTACATACTCAGTACATTCTTCATACTGACGTCCTTTTGTTTGTGGATGCTGCGTCATGCCCACGGGTGGCCAAGGAGACAGGCTTGATTGCTAGCTATATTTCTCGGGGACTACATAGCGGAGCTCCATCTCATTCGGAGCTATAGCTTTTGGTACTTATTATTTTTTGTACATATTATGGGCATAGCGGGGTCCGGTCCCGCCTATATGATATGACATACTCTCCTTACAGGCTCGTAGACATGTGTATATGGTTAGATGTGTTTTGCCTTGTCGGCCTATATTTTGGACGTCATTTTGTTAGCCTCGTCGGCTTATGTACATTGATATGGGCATAGTTGTTAATGTTGATATAAAGGTATTGTTTTCCAATGGGATTAGTATGATTGATGAATAGAAATGTATGATTTTAGATGTGGCTCACCCAGATGTAAATGTAAAGGTACGATAAGAGGTGCCCGGGTGGGCTAGCACCGGGTGCCCGTCGCGGCCCTCCGGTTGGGTCGTGAAAAAAGGAAAGGAAGATAGTGTGCCTATGGATAGCAAGATAGTAGTACTGCCTGAGATTAGGGAGTACCTCGTAAGTCATGAAATTCCAAGCCGTTGGTTATATCAATTGTGAGAGTGTATGACATAGAACCATAAACAATTGCCATGATGAAATGGCTAACAAAATGGTGCAAGTATGACGATAAGGAGCCGAAGAAGAATGGAGGTTAGTTTAAGTCCCAATTAGTCACCGGTATAAGAAAGCCAAGGACATAAGAAGAAAGCATACGCGTATTGGAAGGAAATTATGATTAAGTAAGATTTTATCTTAGTTCTATGTTCATAAGTTTATTTTGTGATTATGCTAAAACTGAGGGGAGGAAATTAGAGGAAAAGTTCAAATATGAATATGATGATATTGTAAGGAATTAAGGGGGGTCCGACCAAGGAATTAATAGGAGATGATATTGTCACAACCCAGCTAGGGGCCGCGACGGGTACCCGGAGCTAGTTACCGAGCACCGCTCACTCTACTACTTATCTTGCTCATTTAATACTCTTTTGTCAATTTTACATACCAATTGTAGGAAACTCATATTTAATCGAAACATAAATACTTTATTTACATTTTCCTCCTGGTCATCAAAATAATATACATACGTATGAAAACATCTTGTGAGACCATCTAACCCACACTGCGTATCTACGAGCCTCTACTAACATAATGAAAACATAGACGGAACAAGACTCCGTCATGCCCAAAATATGCATATATGAATGTACATCAAAAGAATAGTCATAAGCACCTCCGAACGATGGAGTGCTATTAATCAGCTGACAGCTACTGAGGACCTCGGCCAAGCTCTCCTCCCTGTCTACCTGTGGGGCATGAACACAGCGTCCGAAGAAAGGACGTCAGTACGAATATTGTACCGAGTATGAGAGGCATACATAATGAAAGGAAACATCAATAATATGAGGATAAAATCAACAAGAGACGTCTGGATCTGACTGATAATCATAAATGAAGTAATGCATGCTATCTTACTCATACTCATCATCATGGCATGTATGCATCATATGCAAGCTGCCCGTCCATGTCGGAACGGTGTTATAATCAATAATATTAGCCCGCGTTCAGGCCTCCCGCGTTCGGGGTACCATCTCATGCCACCCACTAGTGGTGTCTGCCCACGCCCGTAGGTCGTGGTGTATCCGTATCGCCGCCCGCCGAAGCGGTGTCTGCCCGGCCAACTAGGCCCGGTGTGAATGTAATCATGACATGCTTAATGTCAATAATCATAATAATATGCTCATCATAAAATACTCATCTTATCATGATATATGTATATATGACTCATGATCAACTTTACTCTATCGGGGTGACGTAAGGTCGTGATCCCCCGATTACATTATGGAACCATCATGGACATTTTGCCTCACCTTGAAAGGACTAGTACATAAGGTGAGTGTAGGCAAGGAATAACATCATCATCATTCTAGTGTCATCATATCGTATAACTTATCTCATATAGACATCCATAAGTATGAGCTTTTAACTTCTTAGAATGTAAGGACTCATAAAAGGAATATGGATTCAAGTTAAAAGATTCATGCCATTAAAAAGCAGGACTAGCCTCACATACCATGGTCGTTTAGCTAAGATATCGCTCACTTGTTCTCCGTCAATATCACGTCGTTACCTTCATAAGAGAATTCGTATCAACATTAGTAAACTAACTATAAGAACGCGTCGCAAATTCTAGGAGAAGTTGGGCAGCGTCTCCTTTGTTCATACTACTTTTCTCATGTTTTATATCAACTCCCAACATTCATAATATTATTCATAGTATCACAATCGGCAATCGTCATTTACGTACATTTAGCAAAATCCACCATTTTCCTCCAATTTCCCCCATATTTAGCCTTATGACTCGTCTTTGCGTTTTCATACATTTAGTGCTTGATTCATGATATAAAAAGCGTTTATAATGTAATTGTACTCTCAACACTTCTACATTCATATTTCAATTCCACTATCATTCATTTATGTCACTATTCACTCAATAATGACCCATTTCTATGTTCTTCTACATTTCAAGTGTCTAAGCTTTCCAATACTTCAAACAACATGGAATAATCGTGAAACTTACCTTGGATGATGGTTGAACAATCCTTAAGTTGAAACACTTCAACTAGCCAAAACCCTAGTTCCACCTTCTTGGGAATTTCTTGACTTAGAAGATCCTTTGATGTGTTCTTACACTTATTTTTATGAATTTGGTGTTGTTGGTCTTGATGTTGTTTGATTCTTTGGGATTTCTATAGATGAAGTATGTGGAGAGGTCTAGAAGTTTCTTGAGTTGGTTG